>NC_092413.1:107092789-107411468 GCF_040894005.1 Engystomops pustulosus
TCGTCTTGTCCTACCACGGGATGGGTGAGATCTTTACAATTTTTTTTTTCTCTTTATTGTATTCCCCATCTTGAGTCTATAGATTTGATGCTGTATGTGTTTGCATTTGGATGTTCTCTCTCTACAGGTTGTTTATACTCATCCTACAACTATCTGAGTTTATATACCTTATGCTGTTTGTGTTTGCATCATAGTGTGATGGTCATTGTACCCTCTAGACGTACCAATAACTAGACCGTGGTCAGCATGTTTTGTCTTATTATATGTGATAGGTTTGCTAGCATCTTTTAAATCTTTATATTAAAAGTTTTATTTTATATGCCCTCACCAATTTGGATTTTGATTTTGACAGGGATGGTGTATTTTTCTGGCCTTTTCTATGGTACTTTATGATATATGAAAATAGGCGCCCCATTGATAATTCTTTGTTTATTTCATGTGGTTATGGCTGGTTTTCTATCCACTGGTTTAGACACTCAACAGTGGTTGAATGAGGCGAAGGACGTATTTTCGGACAGAGATTACGCACAGAAACGGTACACTCCTTCATTTAATGCAGCTTTTAAAGAATTGAATAGAGCTTTCAAGGATCAGATCACCTCCTGGTGGGAGGTGCAGAGCCTTGATAGCTATATTAGCCACAATATTGTGCCTAGAGGGCTACGAATCACCTTGACACCGGCAGCGCGCTGCCGTAGTCCTGCCCTACTTGCAAAGTGGGAAAAAGAGGCCACCAGTAGCTCCCTCAGGCTTATGCAGCTACTCCTCGAGGAGGAGAAATCTGTTCTGACACGGCTGGAGGCTAAACTGAAGGAACAAATTGAGATTACTAAAAAATTTGAGGCTGAACCTGATTTTAGGAACAAAGAAAACCAACTCCAAAACGCCCTGGAACGCTTCCAATATCATTTAAAGGAACGGAAGCATAAGCAGTTCCTTAGGGACTTGCTGGATTTCAAAGAGAATCGAGCCTATCTTGGGAGCTACCAGAGGCGGGATACTGACACTGAAGGGTCATCAACAGAGGCTGAGACTTCAGACGCTGAGCCTAAAAAAAATCAAACAAAAAATAGAGGTAGAGGAAGGGGTAGGGCACGTGGTCAAAGACAAAACTATCCTACACCTACAAGTGACGTACGGGGTTTTTTAGAGCAAAACTATCCATTGAGGAGCAAAGGGGGGCTACACCCACTACCGCAACCGCCCTAACAACTTACACCGGTGACACAACTCAGGTAGTAAATTTGTCTTCTAGAACCCTAACCCCGACCGAGATGTGCCTTCTTAGTAAAGGTTTGTCTTTTGTACCTACTCTACGGGCAGATATGTTTGAGGTGGTTAAAGATCTCAACCTCTTTGTCCGAAAGTTGAAGTGGCACAAATTCCACAAACGGCAAGACCTTAAACTCAGTAAAGATCTAGGTATACCCAATGACCTATTATCAGATGTACGCCTACTTTTTAGCCTCCAGGATGACAACCTTCAGACAGGAAAAGGCCCGTTTACGAATTTAAAAAACAAAAACACTCAGATGCCTCCACTTGGTGATGCATCACCAATTGATGTCTTTCTCAACATGGTTTGTGAACAACTGCGCCACTATACACCTCCAAAATTCTTGTTTAATCTTAATAGAGAGGAGAATGCAGCCCTGGCCACCCTTGAGAGTGAAAAACTCTTAACAATTAAACCATCGGACAAGGGGGGCAATGTGGTGGTTATGGACACCACAGACTATAAGCAAATGTGCCTAGAGTTGTTGAAGAACAGGGATTCGTATGCTATACTACCTAGGAATCCATTACCAAATTACTTTGGAGAACTCAAACGGATCCTAGATAGGGCTAAGGAACAGGGTTTAATAAGTGAATCTGAACACAAATTTCTATTGCCTAAATATCCCAAAACAGCCACATTCTATACGTTGCCCAAGATACACAAAGGCACACAACCATTAAAAGGGAGACCGATTGTTTCTGGCATCGATAGCCTTATACAGAACATAGGGGTGTATCTGGATCGTATATTACGTGAATTTGTAGTGTCCCTGCCTTCATACACTAGGGATACTCTTGACCTGTTGAAGAGACTGGAGGATATCAATGTTGGCACAAATTGTTTTTTAGCAAGCATAGATGTTGAATCCCTGTATTCCTCGATTCCCCATAACTTTGGTATTCAGGCCACCTCTCATTTCCTTAGAACACGAGGAACCCAGTATCAGCCACACAATGACCTGATTCTGTTCCTTCTGGACTTCTCGCTGACCCATAACTTCTTTCTCTTCGATTATAAGATCTACCACCAGCTCAGGGGCACGGCAATGGGGTGGGCATGTGCCCCCACGTATGCTAATTTGCTCCTGGGCTGGTGGGAGGAGACGGTGGTGTTTGGGGACAGTGAGGAGAACACCAGAGGCATAGAGCTATGGCTAAGATATATAGATGACATTTTTGTTGTCTGGAGTAGACCCAAGAAGGATTTCGAGGAGTTTGTGGCATTACTGAATAATAACATCATTGGGCTACATTTTACTTTTGAAATACATGAGAATAAACTACCTTTTTTGGATATCCTGATCAGTAAGGATACCGACGGTAAGATTGATACTACGGTCTATAGGAAGCCCACGGCCACCAATGCCCTACTCAGATGGGAGAGCAGCCATCCTCTCCCACTGAGACGCGGAATCCCTAAGGGCCAATACTTGAGGCTAAGGCGTAATTGCTCCTCAGAAATTGAATTTAAGAAGCAGGCAAGAGACCTCAGGGCGAGATTCCTAGCGAAAGGATTCCCAGATGGGATTCTAAGGGCTGCCTACAATATGGCATTACGAAGTGACCGTACCTCCTTACTAAACCCAGCGGGTAAAGATCCAACCACTAAAGAGCCTATCAGAATGATAACTACATTTAGTGGTGATGCTGGGTTTATTAGACAAATACTTACGCAACACTGGCCCATTCTGGGTATGGACCCTGATCTACAAGACGTGATTGGCCCCACTCCACAGGTGACATTCAAGAGGGGACGATCACTGAGGGACCACTTGGTCAGGAGCCACTACATTGCACCACAACAAGAGACCTGGTTAACATCAACTGTAAGTGGTAGTTTTAGATGTAGAGGGTGCGTTGCGTGTCCTGTAATACAAAAATGTAAGTCATTTACATCGAATGTGACAGGGAAAATCTATTCAATACGGTCGTTTATTAACTGTCGCACGTGTGGTGTCATTTATAGGGCTGTGTGTGAGTGCGGTCTCGAGTATATAGGTAAAACCAAGCAAGAATTGAGACGGCGCATTGGCGCACACTTGGGGGATATCACCCATAACCGTGATACTCCAGTAGCACGCCACATGAATCTCCATCATGCGGGAGACACAAGTAAGATTAGATTTATGGGCATTGATGTAGTGAGACCAGATCCAAGAGGTGGAGATTGGGATCGCCTTATACTTCAGAGGGAAGCCAAATGGATTTTCTGGTGTGATACAGTGTCCCCCAAAGGCCTGAATGAAAATGTATCCTATGCACCATTTATCTAGTGTATGGTTTGTGCACTGATTGATGCTACATAGGGTATCTCTAATTATTTCCGAGATATGTGTTTCTCTTTGCCACAATTTGGATTGTATACTCAACTGAATGCTGCATTTATGGCTTCGTGTCTGTACTTACCCAGCCTCCAAACCAGTCAAAATAATCACTTATCTTATGAGTGTCGTCGTTTTGTTACCTTACTGGTCATTGTCTATTGTCCCTTTGTTACTGAATTGACACGGTTAACCCTTGCATGACCCGGATATATGTCTGTTCTGATCCATTCGGTCATGGGGAGTTTTCCGATCAATATTCTTAATGAGAGGGGCTAGTGTGGTAACTCCCCTTCCTATGGATTGATTAATTGTGTGATGGATGGGTTTTTACTCATTTTATCTAATATGCACCTCTGATCCTAGGATGATGTAGGAGACTGTGAACGGGGCTGCCAGATTAATAAGGACAGCCTCGCCACGCCTCCAAACCATTCTCGCGTCTCCTTGGTTACTCAACCAGTTGATGGGTTCCGGAAAACCGGAAGTGACGAATCGCGGCACCGGAAGTGACATGCCGCGACGACATCCGGACCGGAAGTACTCGGTTTGGATCTATTAACACGTGTAGACGCCGGATGGAGATGGTGGCGGTGCACGTGGAGAGGTAAACAAATACCCCATGATAGTTATGCACTGCTGAACCTCACTATCACATTATGTTTGTCGCACCCAATTAGATGCGATTTTGTATACCACTGACGGATTATTATTGGCCTATATGTGTATAGGGTCGGACCAATAGTAATGAGGCTTGTATAGTTTGTGGGTGGTTACCTAACCACCTAAGACCTTAAATACCCTCACCTTGCAATAGATGGTTGCTACAGGCATGGACTGGGCCATTGCTTATCCATGATTGTTGACCACTGTCAGGTTCCTTACAGCAGGACTATGAACTAAAATTTCTTTTCCCCTGAAGAAAGTTCCACTGTTTGTGGCACTGGAAACGCGTCGGGAATGCTGTTTGATTCTAGGACCCATAGGGCTTACCAGGGTTATTCTATGAAATAGGGTTAACCTGGGACTGTCCTTGTCAGGGCGGGAGCTATATGTGGGTGTATAGGGCGAGTGGAGTAGAGGGATAACTAGGGGCAGTTTATTCATCTTTTCCTGACCATGATGTGCCTGTGACCCTTCATCCACCACCCTCGTCTTGTCCTACCACGGGATGGGTGAGATCTTTACAATTTTTTTTTTCTCTTTATTGTATTCCCCATCTTGAGTCTATAGATTTGATGCTGTATGTGTTTGCATTTGGATGTTCTCTCTCTACAGGTTGTTTATACTCATCCTACAACTATCTGAGTTTATATACCTTATGCTGTTTGTGTTTGCATCATAGTGTGATGGTCATTGTACCCTCTAGACGTACCAATAACTAGACCGTGGTCAGCATGTTTTGTCTTATTATATGTGATAGGTTTGCTAGCATCTTTTAAATCTTTATATTAAAAGTTTTATTTTATATGCCCTCACCAATTTGGATTTTGATTTTGACAGGGATGGTGTATTTTTCTGGCCTTTTCTATGGTACTTTATGATATATGAAAATAGGCGCCCCATTGATAATTCTTTGTTTATTTCATGTGGTTATGGCTGGTTTTCTATCCACTGGTTTAGACACTCAACAGTGGTTGAATGAGGCGAAGGACGTATTTTCGGACAGAGATTACGCACAGAAACGGTACACTCCTTCATTTAATGCAGCTTTTAAAGAATTGAATAGAGCTTTCAAGGATCAGATCACCTCCTGGTGGGAGGTGCAGAGCCTTGATAGCTATATTAGCCACAATATTGTGCCTAGAGGGCTACGAATCACCTTGACACCGGCAGCGCGCTGCCGTAGTCCTGCCCTACTTGCAAAGTGGGAAAAAGAGGCCACCAGTAGCTCCCTCAGGCTTATGCAGCTACTCCTCGAGGAGGAGAAATCTGTTCTGACACGGCTGGAGGCTAAACTGAAGGAACAAATTGAGATTACTAAAAAATTTGAGGCTGAACCTGATTTTAGGAACAAAGAAAACCAACTCCAAAACGCCCTGGAACGCTTCCAATATCATTTAAAGGAACGGAAGCATAAGCAGTTCCTTAGGGACTTGCTGGATTTCAAAGAGAATCGAGCCTATCTTGGGAGCTACCAGAGGCGGGATACTGACACTGAAGGGTCATCAACAGAGGCTGAGACTTCAGACGCTGAGCCTAAAAAAAATCAAACAAAAAATAGAGGTAGAGGAAGGGGTAGGGCACGTGGTCAAAGACAAAACTATCCTACACCTACAAGTGACGTACGGGGTTTTTTAGAGCAAAACTATCCATTGAGGAGCAAAGGGGGGCTACACCCACTACCGCAACCGCCCTAACAACTTACACCGGTGACACAACTCAGGTAGTAAATTTGTCTTCTAGAACCCTAACCCCGACCGAGATGTGCCTTCTTAGTAAAGGTTTGTCTTTTGTACCTACTCTACGGGCAGATATGTTTGAGGTGGTTAAAGATCTCAACCTCTTTGTCCGAAAGTTGAAGTGGCACAAATTCCACAAACGGCAAGACCTTAAACTCAGTAAAGATCTAGGTATACCCAATGACCTATTATCAGATGTACGCCTACTTTTTAGCCTCCAGGATGACAACCTTCAGACAGGAAAAGGCCCGTTTACGAATTTAAAAAACAAAAACACTCAGATGCCTCCACTTGGTGATGCATCACCAATTGATGTCTTTCTCAACATGGTTTGTGAACAACTGCGCCACTATACACCTCCAAAATTCTTGTTTAATCTTAATAGAGAGGAGAATGCAGCCCTGGCCACCCTTGAGAGTAAAAAACTCTTAACAATTAAACCATCGGACAAGGGGGGCAATGTGGTGGTTATGGACACCACAGACTATAAGCAAATGTGCCTAGAGTTGTTGAAGAACAGGGATTCGTATGCTATACTACCTAGGAATCCATTACCAAATTACTTTGGAGAACTCAAACGGATCCTAGATAGGGCTAAGGAACAGGGTTTAATAAGTGAATCTGAACACAAATTTCTATTGCCTAAATATCCCAAAACAGCCACATTCTATACGTTGCCCAAGATACACAAAGGCACACAACCATTAAAAGGGAGACCGATTGTTTCTGGCATCGATAGCCTTATACAGAACATAGGGGTGTATCTGGATCGTATATTACGTGAATTTGTAGTGTCCCTGCCTTCATACACTAGGGATACTCTTGACCTGTTGAAGAGACTGGAGGATATCAATGTTGGCACAAATTGTTTTTTAGCAAGCATAGATGTTGAATCCCTGTATTCCTCGATTCCCCATAACTTTGGTATTCAGGCCACCTCTCATTTCCTTAGAACACGAGGAACCCAGTATCAGCCACACAATGACCTGATTCTGTTCCTTCTGGACTTCTCGCTGACCCATAACTTCTTTCTCTTCGATTATAAGATCTACCACCAGCTCAGGGGCACGGCAATGGGGTGGGCATGTGCCCCCACGTATGCTAATTTGCTCCTGGGCTGGTGGGAGGAGACGGTGGTGTTTGGGGACAGTGAGGAGAACACCAGAGGCATAGAGCTATGGCTAAGATATATAGATGACATTTTTGTTGTCTGGAGTAGACCCAAGAAGGATTTCGAGGAGTTTGTGGCATTACTGAATAATAACATCATTGGGCTACATTTTACTTTTGAAATACATGAGAATAAACTACCTTTTTTGGATATCCTGATCAGTAAGGATACCGACGGTAAGATTGATACTACGGTCTATAGGAAGCCCACGGCCACCAATGCCCTACTCAGATGGGAGAGCAGCCATCCTCTCCCACTGAGACGCGGAATCCCTAAGGGCCAATACTTGAGGCTAAGGCGTAATTGCTCCTCAGAAATTGAATTTAAGAAGCAGGCAAGAGACCTCAGGGCGAGATTCCTAGCGAAAGGATTCCCAGATGGGATTCTAAGGGCTGCCTACAATATGGCATTACGAAGTGACCGTACCTCCTTACTAAACCCAGCGGGTAAAGATCCAACCACTAAAGAGCCTATCAGAATGATAACTACATTTAGTGGTGATGCTGGGTTTATTAGACAAATACTTACGCAACACTGGCCCATTCTGGGTATGGACCCTGATCTACAAGACGTGATTGGCCCCACTCCACAGGTGACATTCAAGAGGGGACGATCACTGAGGGACCACTTGGTCAGGAGCCACTACATTGCACCACAACAAGAGACCTGGTTAACATCAACTGTAAGTGGTAGTTTTAGATGTAGTGGGTGCGTTGCGTGTCCTGTAATACAAAAATGTAAGTCATTTACATCGAATGTGACAGGGAAAATCTATTCAATACGGTCGTTTATTAACTGTCGCACGTGTGGTGTCATTTATAGGGCTGTGTGTGAGTGCGGTCTCGAGTATATAGGTAAAACCAAGCAAGAATTGAGACGGCGCATTGGCGCACACTTGGGGGATATCACCCATAACCGTGATACTCCAGTAGCACGCCACATGAATCTCCATCATGCGGGAGACACAAGTAAGATTAGATTTATGGGCATTGATGTAGTGAGACCAGATCCAAGAGGTGGAGATTGGGATCGCCTTATACTTCAGAGGGAAGCCAAATGGATTTTCTGGTGTGATACAGTGTCCCCCAAAGGCCTGAATGAAAATGTATCCTATGCACCATTTATCTAGTGTATGGTTTGTGCACTGATTGATGCTACATAGGGTATCTCTAATTATTTCCGAGATATGTGTTTCTCTTTGCCACAATTTGGATTGTATACTCAACTGAATGCTGCATTTATGGCTTCGTGTCTGTACTTACCCAGCCTCCAAACCAGTCAAAATAATCACTTATCTTATGAGTGTCGTCGTTTTGTTACCTTACTGGTCATTGTCTATTGTCCCTTTGTTACTGAATTGACACGGTTAACCCTTGCATGACCCGGATATATGTCTGTTCTGATCCATTCGGTCATGGGGAGTTTTCCGATCAATATTCTTAATGAGAGGGGCTAGTGTGGTAACTCCCCTTCCTATGGATTGATTAATTGTGTGATGGATGGGTTTTTACTCATTTTATCTAATATGCACCTCTGATCCTAGGATGATGTAGGAGACTGTGAACGGGGCTGCCAGATTAATAAGGACAGCCTCGCCACGCCTCCAAACCATTCTCGCGTCTCCTTGGTTACTCAACCAGTTGATGGGTTCCGGAAAACCGGAAGTGACGAATCGCGGCACCGGAAGTGACATGCCGCGACGACATCCGGACCGGAAGTACTCGGTTTGGATCTATTAACACGTGTAGACGCCGGATGGAGATGGTGGCGGTGCACGTGGAGAGGTAAACAAATACCCCATGATAGTTATGCACTGCTGAACCTCACTATCACATTATGTTTGTCGCACCCAATTAGATGCGATTTTGTATACCACTGACGGATTATTATTGGCCTATATGTGTATAGGGTCGGACCAATAGTAATGAGGCTTGTATAGTTTGTGGGTGGTTACCTAACCACCTAAGACCTTAAATACCCTCACCTTGCAATAGATGGTTGCTACAGGCATGGACTGGGCCATTGCTTATCCATGATTGTTGACCACTGTCAGGTTCCTTACAGCAGGACTATGAACTAAAATTTCTTTTCCCCTGAAGAAAGTTCCACTGTTTGTGGCACTGGAAACGCGTCGGGAATGCTGTTTGATTCTAGGACCCATAGGGCTTACCAGGGTTATTCTATGAAATAGGGTTAACCTGGGACTGTCCTTGTCAGGGCGGGAGCTATATGTGGGTGTATAGGGCGAGTGGAGTAGAGGGATAACTAGGGGCAGTTTATTCATCTTTTCCTGACCATGATGTGCCTGTGACCCTTCATCCACCACCCTCGTCTTGTCCTACCACGGGATGGGTGAGATCTTTACAATTTTTTTTTTCTCTTTATTGTATTCCCCATCTTGAGTCTATAGATTTGATGCTGTATGTGTTTGCATTTGGATGTTCTCTCTCTACAGGTTGTTTATACTCATCCTACAACTATCTGAGTTTATATACCTTATGCTGTTTGTGTTTGCATCATAGTGTGATGGTCATTGTACCCTCTAGACGTACCAATAACTAGACCGTGGTCAGCATGTTTTGTCTTATTATATGTGATAGGTTTGCTAGCATCTTTTAAATCTTTATATTAAAAGTTTTATTTTATATGCCCTCACCAATTTGGATTTTGATTTTGACAGGGATGGTGTATTTTTCTGGCCTTTTCTATGGTACTTTATGATATATGAAAATAGGCGCCCCATTGATAATTCTTTGTTTATTTCATGTGGTTATGGCTGGTTTTCTATCCACTGGTTTAGACACTCAACAGTGGTTGAATGAGGCGAAGGACGTATTTTCGGACAGAGATTACGCACAGAAACGGTACACTCCTTCATTTAATGCAGCTTTTAAAGAATTGAATAGAGCTTTCAAGGATCAGATCACCTCCTGGTGGGAGGTGCAGAGCCTTGATAGCTATATTAGCCACAATATTGTGCCTAGAGGGCTACGAATCACCTTGACACCGGCAGCGCGCTGCCGTAGTCCTGCCCTACTTGCAAAGTGGGAAAAAGAGGCCACCAGTAGCTCCCTCAGGCTTATGCAGCTACTCCTCGAGGAGGAGAAATCTGTTCTGACACGGCTGGAGGCTAAACTGAAGGAACAAATTGAGATTACTAAAAAATTTGAGGCTGAACCTGATTTTAGGAACAAAGAAAACCAACTCCAAAACGCCCTGGAACTCTTCCAATATCATTTAAAGGAACGGAAGCATAAGCAGTTCCTTAGGGACTTGCTGGATTTCAAAGAGAATCGAGCCTATCTTGGGAGCTACCAGAGGCGGGATACTGACACTGAAGGGTCATCAACAGAGGCTGAGACTTCAGACGCTGAGCCTAAAAAAAATCAAACAAAAAATAGAGGTAGAGGAAGGGGTAGGGCACGTGGTCAAAGACAAAACTATCCTACACCTACAAGTGACGTACGGGGTTTTTTAGAGCAAAACTATCCATTGAGGAGCAAAGGGGGGCTACACCCACTACCGCAACCGCCCTAACAACTTACACCGGTGACACAACTCAGGTAGTAAATTTGTCTTCTAGAACCCTAACCCCGACCGAGATGTGCCTTCTTAGTAAAGGTTTGTCTTTTGTACCTACTCTACGGGCAGATATGTTTGAGGTGGTTAAAGATCTCAACCTCTTTGTCCGAAAGTTGAAGTGGCACAAATTCCACAAACGGCAAGACCTTAAACTCAGTAAAGATCTAGGTATACCCAATGACCTATTATCAGATGTACGCCTACTTTTTAGCCTCCAGGATGACAACCTTCAGACAGGAAAAGGCCCGTTTACGAATTTAAAAAACAAAAACACTCAGATGCCTCCACTTGGTGATGCATCACCAATTGATGTCTTTCTCAACATGGTTTGTGAACAACTGCGCCACTATACACCTCCAAAATTCTTGTTTAATCTTAATAGAGAGGAGAATGCAGCCCTGGCCACCCTTGAGAGTGAAAAACTCTTAACAATTAAACCATCGGACAAGGGGGGCAATGTGGTGGTTATGGACACCACAGACTATAAGCAAATGTGCCTAGAGTTGTTGAAGAACAGGGATTCGTATGCTATACTACCTAGGAATCCATTACCAAATTACTTTGGAGAACTCAAACGGATCCTAGATAGGGCTAAGGAACAGGGTTTAATAAGTGAATCTGAACACAAATTTCTATTGCCTAAATATCCCAAAACAGCCACATTCTATACGTTGCCCAAGATACACAAAGGCACACAACCATTAAAAGGGAGACCGATTGTTTCTGGCATCGATAGCCTTATACAGAACATAGGGGTGTATCTGGATCGTATATTACGTGAATTTGTAGTGTCCCTGCCTTCATACACTAGGGATACTCTTGACCTGTTGAAGAGACTGGAGGATATCAATGTTGGCACAAATTGTTTTTTAGCAAGCATAGATGTTGAATCCCTGTATTCCTCGATTCCCCATAACTTTGGTATTCAGGCCACCTCTCATTTCCTTAGAACACGAGGAACCCAGTATCAGCCACACAATGACCTGATTCTGTTCCTTCTGGACTTCTCGCTGACCCATAACTTCTTTCTCTTCGATTATAAGATCTACCACCAGCTCAGGGGCACGGCAATGGGGTGGGCATGTGCCCCCACGTATGCTAATTTGCTCCTGGGCTGGTGGGAGGAGACGGTGGTGTTTGGGGACAGTGAGGAGAACACCAGAGGCATAGAGCTATGGCTAAGATATATAGATGACATTTTTGTTGTCTGGAGTAGACCCAAGAAGGATTTCGAGGAGTTTGTGGCATTACTGAATAATAACATCATTGGGCTACATTTTACTTTTGAAATACATGAGAATAAACTACCTTTTTTGGATATCCTGATCAGTAAGGATACCGACGGTAAGATTGATACTACGGTCTATAGGAAGCCCACGGCCACCAATGCCCTACTCAGATGGGAGAGCAGCCATCCTCTCCCACTGAGACGCGGAATCCCTAAGGGCCAATACTTGAGGCTAAGGCGTAATTGCTCCTCAGAAATTGAATTTAAGAAGCAGGCAAGAGACCTCAGGGCGAGATTCCTAGCGAAAGGATTCCCAGATGGGATTCTAAGGGCTGCCTACAATATGGCATTACGAAGTGACCGTACCTCCTTACTAAACCCAGCGGGTAAAGATCCAACCACTAAAGAGCCTATCAGAATGATAACTACATTTAGTGGGGATGCTGGGTTTATTAGACAAATACTTACGCAACACTGGCCCATTCTGGGTATGGACCCTGATCTACAAGACGTGATTGGCCCCACTCCACAGGTGACATTCAAGAGGGGACGATCACTGAGGGACCACTTGGTCAGGAGCCACTACATTGCACCACAACAAGAGACCTGGTTAACATCAACTGTAAGTGGTAGTTTTAGATGTAGTGGGTGCGTTGCGTGTCCTGTAATACAAAAATGTAAGTCATTTACATCGAATGTGACAGGGAAAATCTATTCAATACGGTCGTTTATTAACTGTCGCACGTGTGGTGTCATTTATAGGGCTGTGTGTGAGTGCGGTCTCGAGTATATAGGTAAAACCAAGCAAGAATTGAGACGGCGCATTGGCGCACACTTGGGGGATATCACCCATAACCGTGATACTCCAGTAGCACGCCACATGAATCTCCATCATGCGGGAGACACAAGTAAGATTAGATTTATGGGCATTGATGTAGTGAGACCAGATCCAAGAGGTGGAGATTGGGATCGCCTTATACTTCAGAGGGAAGCCAAATGGATTTTCTGGTGTGATACAGTGTCCCCCAAAGGCCTGAATGAAAATGTATCCTATGCACCATTTATCTAGTGTATGGTTTGTGCACTGATTGATGCTACATAGGGTATCTCTAATTATTTCCGAGATATGTGTTTCTCTTTGCCACAATTTGGATTGTATACTCAACTGAATGCTGCATTTATGGCTTCGTGTCTGTACATACCCAGCCTCCAAACCAGTCAAAATAATCACTTATCTTATGAGTGTCGTCGTTTTGTTACCTTACTGGTCATTGTCTATTGTCCCTTTGTTACTGAATTGACACGGTTAACCCTTGCATGACCCGGATATATGTCTGTTCTGATCCATTCGGTCATGGGGAGTTTTCCGATCAATATTCTTAATGAGAGGGGCTAGTGTGGTAACTCCCCTTCCTATGGATTGATTAATTGTGTGATGGATGGGTTTTTACTCATTTTATCTAATATGCACCTCTGATCCTAGGATGATGTAGGAGACTGTGAACGGGGCTGCCAGATTAATAAGGACAGCCTCGCCACGCCTCCAAACCATTCTCGCGTCTCCTTGGTTACTCAACCAGTTGATGGGTTCCGGAAAACCGGAAGTGACGAATCGCGGCACCGGAAGTGACATGCCGCGACGACATCCGGACCGGAAGTACTCGGTTTGGATCTATTAACACGTGTAGACGCCGGATGGAGATGGTGGCGGTGCACGTGGAGAGGTAAACAAATACCCCATGACAGTTATGCACTGCTGAACCTCACTATCACATTATGTTTGTCGCACCCAATTAGATGCGATTTTGTATACCACTGACGGATTATTATTGGCCTATATGTGTATAGGGTCGGACCAATAGTAATGAGGCTTGTATAGTTTGTGGGTGGTTACCTAACCACCTAAGACCTTAAATACCCTCACCTTGCAATAGATGGTTGCTACAGGCATGGACTGGGCCATTGCTTATCCATGATTGTTGACCACTGTCAGGTTCCTTACAGCAGGACTATGAACTAAAATTTCTTTTCCCCTGAAGAAAGTTCCACTGTTTGTGGCACTGGAAACGCGTCGGGAATGCTGTTTGATTCTAGGACCCATAGGGCTTACCAGGGTTATTCTATGAAATAGGGTTAACCTGGGACTGTCCTTGTCAGGGCGGGAGCTATATGTGGGTGTATAGGGCGAGTGGAGTAGAGGGATAACTAGGGGCAGTTTATTCATCTTTTCCTGACCATGATGTGCCTGTGACCCTTCATCCACCACCCTCGTCTTGTCCTACCACGGGATGGGTGAGATCTTTACAATTTTTTTTTTTCTCTTTATTGTATTCCCCATCTTGAGTCTATAGATTTGATGCTGTATGTGTTTGCATTTGGATGTTCTCTCTCTACAGGTTGTTTATACTCATCCTACAACTATCTGAGTTTATATACCTTATGCTGTTTGTGTTTGCATCATAGTGTGATGGTCATTGTACCCTCTAGACGTACCAATAACTAGACCGTGGTCAGCATGTTTTGTCTTATTATATGTGATAGGTTTGCTAGCATCTTTTAAATCTTTATATTAAAAGTTTTATTTTATATGCCCTCACCAATTTGGATTTTGATTTTGACAGGGATGGTGTATTTTTCTGGCCTTTTCTATGGTACTTTATGATATATGAAAATAGGCGCCCCATTGATAATTCTTTGTTTATTTCATGTGGTTATGGCTGGTTTTCTATCCACTGGTTTAGACACTCAACAGTGGTTGAATGAGGCGAAGGACGTATTTTCGGACAGAGATTACGCACAGAAACGGTACACTCCTTCATTTAATGCAGCTTTTAAAGAATTGAATAGAGCTTTCAAGGATCAGATCACCTCCTGGTGGGAGGTGCAGAGCCTTGATAGCTATATTAGCCACAATATTGTGCCTAGAGGGCTACGAATCACCTTGACACCGGCAGCGCGCTGCCGTAGTCCTGCCCTACTTGCAAAGTGGGAAAAAGAGGCCACCAGTAGCTCCCTCAGGCTTATGCAGCTACTCCTCGAGGAGGAGAAATCTGTTCTGACACGGCTGGAGGCTAAACTGAAGGAACAAATTGAGATTACTAAAAAATTTGAGGCTGAACCTGATTTTAGGAACAAAGAAAACCAACTCCAAAACGCCCTGGAACGCTTCCAATATCATTTAAAGGAACGGAAGCATAAGCAGTTCCTTAGGGACTTGCTGGATTTCAAAGAGAATCGAGCCTATCTTGGGAGCTACCAGAGGCGGGATACTGACACTGAAGGGTCATCAACAGAGGCTGAGACTTCAGACGCTGAGCCTAAAAAAAATCAAACAAAAAATAGAGGTAGAGGAAGGGGTAGGGCACGTGGTCAAAGACAAAACTATCCTACACCTACAAGTGACGTACGGGGTTTTTTAGAGCAAAACTATCCATTGAGGAGCAAAGGGGGGCTACACCCACTACCGCAACCGCCCTAACAACTTACACCGGTGACACAACTCAGGTAGTAAATTTGTCTTCTAGAACCCTAACCCCGACCGAGATGTGCCTTCTTAGTAAAGGTTTGTCTTTTGTACCTACTCTACGGGCAGATATGTTTGAGGTGGTTAAAGATCTCAACCTCTTTGTCCGAAAGTTGAAGTGGCACAAATTCCACAAACGGCAAGACCTTAAACTCAGTAAAGATCTAGGTATACCCAATGACCTATTATCAGATGTACGCCTACTTTTTAGCCTCCAGGATGACAACCTTCAGACAGGAAAAGGCCCGTTTACGAATTTAAAAAACAAAAACACTCAGATGCCTCCACTTGGTGATGCATCACCAATTGATGTCTTTCTCAACATGGTTTGTGAACAACTGCGCCACTATACACCTCCAAAATTCTTGTTTAATCTTAATAGAGAGGAGAATGCAGCCCTGGCCACCCTTGAGAGTGAAAAACTCTTAACAATTAAACCATCGGACAAGGGGGGCAATGTGGTGGTTATGGACACCACAGACTATAAGCAAATGTGCCTAGAGTTGTTGAAGAACAGGGATTCGTATGCTATACTACCTAGGAATCCATTACCAAATTACTTTGGAGAACTCAAACGGATCCTAGATAGGGCTAAGGAACAGGGTTTAATAAGTGAATCTGAACACAAATTTCTATTGCCTAAATATCCCAAAACAGCCACATTCTATACGTTGCCCAAGATACACAAAGGCACACAACCATTAAAAGGGAGACCGATTGTTTCTGGCATCGATAGCCTTATACAGAACATAGGGGTGTATCTGGATCGTATATTACGTGAATTTGTAGTGTCCCTGCCTTCATACACTAGGGATACTCTTGACCTGTTGAAGAGACTGGAGGATATCAATGTTGGCACAAATTGTTTTTTAGCAAGCATAGATGTTGAATCCCTGTATTCCTCGATTCCCCATAACTTTGGTATTCAGGCCACCTCTCATTTCCTTAGAACACGAGGAACCCAGTATCAGCCACACAATGACCTGATTCTGTTCCTTCTGGACTTCTCGCTGACCCATAACTTCTTTCTCTTCGATTATAAGATCTACCACCAGCTCAGGGGCACGGCAATGGGGTGGGCATGTGCCCCCACGTATGCTAATTTGCTCCTGGGCTGGTGGGAGGAGACGGTGGTGTTTGGGGACAGTGAGGAGAACACCAGAGGCATAGAGCTATGGCTAAGATATATAGATGACATTTTTGTTGTCTGGAGTAGACCCAAGAAGGATTTCGAGGAGTTTGTGGCATTACTGAATAATAACATCATTGGGCTACATTTTACTTTTGAAATACATGAGAATAAACTACCTTTTTTGGATATCCTGATCAGTAAGGATACCGACGGTAAGATTGATACTACGGTCTATAGGAAGCCCACGGCCACCAATGCCCTACTCAGATGGGAGAGCAGCCATCCTCTCCCACTGAGACGCGGAATCCCTAAGGGCCAATACTTGAGGCTAAGGCGTAATTGCTCCTCAGAAATTGAATTTAAGAAGCAGGCAAGAGACCTCAGGGCGAGATTCCTAGCGAAAGGATTCCCAGATGGGATTCTAAGGGCTGCCTACAATATGGCATTACGAAGTGACCGTACCTCCTTACTAAACCCAGCGGGTAAAGATCCAACCACTAAAGAGCCTATCAGAATGATAACTACATTTAGTGGTGATGCTGGGTTTATTAGACAAATACTTACGCAACACTGGCCCATTCTGGGTATGGACCCTGATCTACAAGACGTGATTGGCCCCACTCCACAGGTGACATTCAAGAGGGGACGATCACTGAGGGACCACTTGGTCAGGAGCCACTACATTGCACCACAACAAGAGACCTGGTTAACATCAACTGTAAGTGGTAGTTTTAGATGTAGTGGGTGCGTTGCGTGTCCTGTAATACAAAAATGTAAGTCATTTACATCGAATGTGACAGGGAAAATCTATTCAATACGGTCGTTTATTAACTGTCGCACGTGTGGTGTCATTTATAGGGCTGTGTGTGAGTGCGGTCTCGAGTATATAGGTAAAACCAAGCAAGAATTGAGACGGCGCATTGGCGCACACTTGGGGGATATCACCCATAACCGTGATACTCCAGTAGCACGCCACATGAATCTCCATCATGCGGGAGACACAAGTAAGATTAGATTTATGGGCATTGATGTAGTGAGACCAGATCCAAGAGGTGGAGATTGGGATCGCCTTATACTTCAGAGGGAAGCCAAATGGATTTTCTGGTGTGATACAGTGTCCCCCAAAGGCCTGAATGAAAATGTATCCTATGCACCATTTATCTAGTGTATGGTTTGTGCACTGATTGATGCTACATAGGGTATCTCTAATTATTTCCGAGATATGTGTTTCTCTTTGCCACAATTTGGATTGTATACTCAACTGAATGCTGCATTTATGGCTTCGTGTCTGTACATACCCAGCCTCCAAACCAGTCAAAATAATCACTTATCTTATGAGTGTCGTCGTTTTGTTACCTTACTGGTCATTGTCTATTGTCCCTTTGTTACTGAATTGACACGGTTAACCCTTGCATGACCCGGATATATGTCTGTTCTGATCCATTCGGTCATGGGGAGTTTTCCGATCAATATTCTTAATGAGAGGGGCTAGTGTGGTAACTCCCCTTCCTATGGATTGATTAATTGTGTGATGGATGGGTTTTTACTAGAGATGAGCGAACACTAAAATGCTCGGGTACTCGTTATTCGAGACGAACTTTTCCCGATGCTCGAGTGCTCGTCTCGAATAACGAACCCCATTGAAGTCAATGGGAGACTCGAGCATTTTTCAAGGGGACCAAGGCTCTGCACAGGGAAGCTTGGCCAAACACCTGGGAACCTCAGAAAAGGATGGAAACACCACGGAAATGGACAGGAAACAGCAGGGGCAGCATGCATGGATGCCTCTGAGGCTGCCTAATCGCACCATTATGCCAAAATTATGGGCAACAGCATGGCCATGACAGAGTGACAGAATGAAGCTAGATAGCATCTAAAACATCCAATAATTGACCCTGACACTATAGGGGACGGCATGCAGAGGCAGCGGCAGCAGGCTAAAGAGTGTCATGGCGACATACCCTAAATGGACTCAGGCTTCAAACCAATGGGTGGCAGAGAGGAACCAAAGGAGGTGAGCAAGAAGCGCTCAAATAATATCGGTACATGATAAAAGTTTGCCAGTATATTTTGTGGATTACACAGCAGGGTGGCGACAAAGTTAACATGGAAGCCATGAAAACAACCCAAAATTCTGCCTGACACAGCTCGTTTGATAAGGGGACCATGTATGGAGGCAGTGAACTAGTAGTAGATTAAAGGTGCTGCAGTTAAAACTATGTTAGTTGGATCTTGGCATGGAGCTGGCGCTCCGCTGCCAGGCGAGCTTTCGCCAATCCAAGCCCCTGTCTATAGGCTACTCCCCAAACAGCACTTCTAAGAACCTTTTGTATAAGATCAAGTGTAGTAGCGTTCTTATAAGTTTAGGATATGGCGGGTGAGGGGAATGTAAACAGATGCGCAAGAAGCGCTGAAATAATATCCCTAAATGGTAAAAGTTTGCAAGTATATTTTGTGGATTACACAGCAGGGTGGCGACAAAGTTAACAACTTTGATGTGGAATGCCCTTTAATAGCTCTTGGGCGGTGTGCCTTTTATCGCCTAGGCTCAGCAGTTTCAGCACCGCCTGCTGTCGCTTAGCGACGGCACTGCTGCTGTGCCTAGAGCTACCGACTGATGGCGCCATGCCCACGGATGGTAATTCGGAGGAGGAGGAGATGGAGGAGGGGTGGGAGGAGGTATAGTAGGCCTTTGAGACCTGGACCGAGGTAGGCCCCGCAATTCTCTGCGTCGGCAGTATATGACCAGCCCCAGGGTCAGACTCGGTCCCAGCCTGCACCAAGTTAAGTGTAGTAGCGTTCTTATAAGTTTGGGATATGGCGGGTGAGGGGAATGTAAACAGATGCGCAAGAAGCGCATGATGCGCATGGAGCTGGCGTTCCGCTGCCAGGCGAGCTTTCGCCAATCCAAGCCCCTGTCTCTAGGCTACTCCCCAAACAGCACTTCTAAGAACCTTTTGTATAAGATCAAGTGTAGTAGCGTTCTTATAAGTTTAGGATATGCCGGGTGAGGGGAATGTAAACAGATGCGCAAGAAGCGCTGAAATAATATCCCTAAATGGTAAAAGTTTGCCAGTATATTTTGTGGATAACACAGCAGGGTGGCGACAAAGTTAACAACTTTGATGTGGAATCCATGAAAACAACCCAAATTTCTGCCTGACACACCTCGTTTGATAAAGGGACGATGTATGGAGGCAGCTATATGGACGACTTTTGGAGGTAGCAATGGAGACAACGTGTGGAGGCTGCTATGGAGACAATTTAATTTGGATAGTGCCTGTATGTGGCAGTCCCAAACATTTTTCAAACCAGAGGAGCAGGTAGGTGGCCCTCCAGTAAAATGGGATAGATTGAGTGCCTGTATGTGGCAGTCCCAAAAATGTTTCAAACCAGAGGAGCAGGTAGGTGGCCCTCCAGTAAAATGGAATAGATTGAGTGCCTGTATGTGGCAGTCCCAAAAATTCTTCAAACCAGAGGAGCAGGTAGGTGGCCCTCCAGTAAAATGGAATAGATTGAGTGCCTGTATGTGGCAGTCCCAAAAATTGTTCAAACCAGAGGAGCAGGTAGGTGGCCCTGCAGTAAAATGGAATAGATTGAGTGCCTGTATGTGGCAGTCCCAAAAATTGTTCAAACCAGAGGAGCAGGTAGGTGGCCCTGCAGTAAAATGGAATAGATTGAGTGCCTGTATGTGGCAGTCCCAAAAATGTTTCAAACAAGAGGAGCAGGTAGGTGGCCCTCCAGTAAAATGGAATAGATTGAGTGCCTGTATGTGGCAGTCCCAAAAATTGTTCAAACCAGAGGAGCAGGTAGGTGGCCCTGCAGTAAAATGGAATAGATTGAGTGCCTGTATGTGGCAGTCCCAAAAATGTTTCAAACCAGAGGAGCAGGTAGGTGGCCCTCCAGTAAAATGGAATAGATTGAGTGCCTGTATGTGGCAGTCCCAAAAATTGTTCAAACCAGAGGAGCAGGTAGGTGGCCCTGCAGTAAAATGGAATAGATTGAGTGCCTGTATGTGGCAGTCCCAAAAATGTTTCAAACCTGAGGAGCAGGTAGGTGGCCCTCCAGTAAAATGGAATAGATTGAGTGCCTGTATGTGGCAGTCCCAAAAATTTTTTAAAACAGAGGACCGGGTAGGTGGCCCTCCAGAAAAATGGAATAGATTGAGTGCCTGTATGTGGCACTCACAAAAATTGTTTCAAACAGAGGACCGGGTAGGTGGCCCTCCAGAAAAATTAAATGCATGAAGTACTATAGCAAGAGCCAGTGGGCCCTGTCAAAAAATAGCCATTTTCCTCTGCTTTACTGTACAAAGAGGAGGAGAAGGAGGAAAATGAGGAGGAGGAGGAGGAGTGGATCAATTATTCAGGTTGAGCTTCCTTCACCTGGTGGAGATTGGAAATTCTGAGAAATCCAGCCTTTATTCATTTTAATAAGCGTCAGCCTGTCAGCGCTGTCAGTCGACAGGCGTGTACGCTTATCGGTGATGATGCCACCAGCTGCACTGAAAACCCGCTCGGACAAGACGCTAGCGGCAGGGCAGGCAAGAACCTCCAAGGCGTACAGCGCCAGTTCGTGCCACATGTCCAGCTTTGAAATCCAGTAGTTGTAGGGAGCTGTGTGATCATTTAGGACGATGGTATGGTCAGCTACGTACTCCCTCACCATCTTTCTGTAAAGATCAGCCCTACTCTGCCGAGACTGGGGACAGGTGACAGTGTCTTGCTGGGGTGACATAAAGCTGGCAAAAGCCTTGTAAAGCGTACCCTTGCCAGTGCTGGACAAGCTGCCTGCTCGCCTACTCTCCCTCGCTACTTGTCCCGCAGAACTACGCACTCTGCCGCTAGCGCTGTCAGAAGGGAAATACTGTTTCAGCTTGTGCACCAGGGCCTGCTGGTATTCATGCATTCTCACACTCCTTTCCTCTCCAGGGATGAGAGTGGGAAGATTTTGCTTGTACCGTGGGTCCAGGAGAGTGAACACCCAGTAATCGGTGCTGGAATAAATTCTTTGAACGCGAGGGTCACGGGATAGGCAGCCTAGCATGAAATCTGCCATATGCGCCAGAGTACCAACGCGTAAGAATTCACTCCCCTCACTGGCCTGACTGTCCATTTCCTCCTCCTCCAACTCCTCCAACTCCTCTTCTTCTGCCCATACACGCTGAACAGTGAAGGACTCAACAATGGTCCCCTCTTGTGTCTCGCCAACATTCTCCTCCTCTTCCTCCTCATCCTCCTCCACCTCCACCTCCTCCGATATGCGCTGAGAAACAGACCTCAGGGTGCTTTGGCTATCAACAAGGGAATATTCTTCCCCCGTCTCTTGTGACGAGCGCAAAGCTTCCGACTTCATGCTGACCAGAGAGTTTTTCAACAGGCCAAGCAGCGGGATGGTGAGGCTGATGATGGCGGCATCGCCACTGACCATCTGTGTTGACTCCTCAAAGTTACTCAGCACCTGACAGATATCAGACATCCACGTCCACTCCTCATTGTAGACTTGAGGAAGCTGACTGACCTGACTACCAGTTCTGGTGGAAGTTGACATCTGGCAGTCTACAATCGCTCTGAGCTGCTGGTAAACTCTGGATAACATGGTCAGTGTTGAATTCCACCTCGTGGGCACGTCGCACAACAGTCGGTGAGCGGGCAGTTGGAGGCGGCGCTGCGCTGCCCTGAGAGTGGCAGCATCTGGGCTGGACTTCCTGAAATGCGCACAGATGCGGCGCACCTTCGTGAGCAAATCAGACAGATTGGGGTATGTCTTGAGGAAACGCTGCACTATCAGATTTAACACATGGGCCAGGCATGGCACATGTGTCAGTCTGCCGAGTTGCAGAGCCGCCACCAGGTTACAGCCGTTGTCACACACAACCATTCCCGGCTTGAGGTTCAGCGGTGCCAGCCACAGATCAGTCTGCGCCGTGATGCCCTGTAATAGCTCTTGGGCGGTGTGCCTTTTGTCGCCTAGGCTCAGCAGTTTGAGCACCGCCTGCTGTCGCTTAGCGACGGCACTGCTGCTGTGCCTAGAGCTACCGACTGATGGCGCCATGCCCACGGATGGTAGTTCGGAGGAGGAGGTGGAGGAGGGGTGGGAGGAGGAGGAGGCATAGTAGGCCTGAAACACCTGGACCGAGGTAGGCCCCGCAATCCTCGGCGTCGGCAGTATATGAGCAGCCCCAGGGTCAGACTCGGTCCCAGCCTCCATCAAGTTAACCCAATGTGCCGTCAGCGATATATAGTGGCCCTGCCCGGCAGCACTCGTCCACGTGTCCGTGGTCAGGTGGACCTTGTCAGAAACGGCGTTGGTCAGGGCACGGATGATGTTGTCTGACACGTGCTGGTGCAGGGCTGGGACGGCACATCGGGAAAAGTAGTGGCGGCTGGGGACCGAATACCGAGGGGCGGCCGCCGCCATGAGGTTGCGAAAGGCCTCGGTCTCTACTAGCCTATAGGGCAGCATCTCCAGGCTAAGCAATCTGGAGATGTGCACATTAAGGGCTTGGGCGTGCGGGTGGGTTGCACTATATTTGCGTTTCCGCTCCAGCGTCTGGGGTATGGAGAGCTGAACGCTGGTGGATGCTGTGGAGGATCGTGGAGGCGACGATGGGGTTTTTGTGCCAGGGTCCTGGGCAGGGGGCTGACTAGCA
The DNA here is from genome assembly GCF_040894005.1 of Engystomops pustulosus. NCBI lineage: Eukaryota > Metazoa > Chordata > Amphibia > Anura > Leptodactylidae > Engystomops > Engystomops pustulosus. The sequence goes on from NC_092413.1 coordinate 107,116,079, forward strand.
GCTGACACAGGGGAAGGAGCAGTGGTGTGCACGGCCGGAGGTGAACGGGCTTGTTGCCACTGAGTGGGGTGCTTAGCATTCATATGCCTGCGCATACTGGTGGTAGTTAAGCTAGTAGTGGTGGAACCCCTGCTGAGCCTGGTTTGGCAAATGTTGCACACCACAGTCCGTCGGTCATCCGGTGTTTCCTTAAAGAACCTCCACACTTCTGAAGATCTAGCCCTCGCCGCAAGAGCCCTCACCACGGGAGCTTCACTAGTTGACAGTGGCGCTGATGCACCAGCTCTGGCCCTGCCTCTCTGTCTGGCCCCACCACTGCCTCTTCCAACCTGTTCAGGTCGAGGACTCTCCTCCGTCTCAGAAGCACTGTGTTCACCCGGCCTCTCAACCCAGCTTGGGTCTGTCACCTCATCATCCTCCGATCCCTCAGTCTGCTCCCCCCTCGGACTTCCTGCCCTGACAACAACTTCCCCACTGTCTGACAACCGTGTCTCCTCATCGTCGGACACCTCTTTACACACTTCCACTACGTCAAGAAGGTCATCATCACCCACAGACTGTGACTGGTGGAAAACCTGGGCATCGGAAAATTGCTCAGCAGCAACCGGACAAGTGGTTTGTGACTGTGGGAAGGGTCCAGAAAACAGTTCCTCAGAGTATGCCGGTTCAAATGCCAAATTTTCCTGGGAGGGGGCAGACTGGGGGGGAGGAGGCTGAGGTGCAGGAGCTGGAGGAGTGGGGATTTCGGTGACATGGGTGGACTGCGTGGAAGACTGACTGGTGGTGGACAAATTGCTCGAAGCATTGTCAGCAATCCACGACATCACCTGTTCGCACTGTTCTGGCCTCAACAGTGCTCTACCACGAGTCCCAGTAACTTCAGACATGAACCTAGGGAGTGTAGCTCTGCGGCGTTCCCCTGCTCCCTCATCAGCAGGTGGTGTCTCACCCCGCCCAGGACCACGGCCTCTGACCCCTGCAGTAGTTGGACGCCCACGTCCCCGCCCTCGTCCTCTACCCCTAGCCCTCGGGTTAAACATTTTTAAAATGAGAGTTATAACTTTTTTTTTTTTTTTACTTCTTTTTGTTTTTTTTGTGTTTTTTTGTGTTTTTTTTTTTTTTTGTGTTTTTTGTTTTTTTTTGAGTTTTTAAAACCAAACAATCCTATCCTATTGCTATGGCTATTTTCTAGCCAAGTATCAAAGGAAGCACACTACTATGCCAGATGAGATGACACTGAGTTAGTGCCTAATAGAAATCCAACCCCTACTGAATTTTGCCACTTCGGCCTTTGCTATGGATATGTGCGCCACTAAGCGCAGAACACAGCGGTCGCAAGTCTCACTACAAATTGCTCAGAATTGGCAAGTACATGCACTGCAGAAACTACAGCCACCAGCAGATCAACCAGAAATCAAATATATAGAACGCTACTGTAGGCTTCAAGAAGCTGTTTGTATTCTCCTATGGCTATTTTCTAGCCAAGTATCAAAGGAAGCACACTACTATGCCAGATGAGATGACACTGAGTTATTGCCTAATAGAAATCCAACCCCTACTGAATTTTGCCACTTCGGCCTTTGCTATGGATATGTGCGCCACTAAGCGCAGAACACAGCGGTCGCAAGTCTCACTACAAATTGCTCAGAATTGGCAAGTACATGCACTGCAGAAACTACAGCCACCAGCAGATCAACCAGAAATCAAATATATAGAACGCTACTGTAGGCTTCAAGAAGCTGTTTGTATTCTCCTATGGCTATTTTCTAGCCAAGTATCAAAGGAAGCACACTACTATGCCAGATGAGATGACACTGAGTTATTGCCTAATAGAAATCCAACCCCTACTGAATTTTGCCACTTCGGCCTTTGCTATGGATATGTGCGCCACTAAGCGCAGAACACAGCGGTCGCAAGTCTCACTACAAATTGCTCAGAATTGGCAAGTACATGCACTGCAGAAACTACAGCCACCAGCAGATCAACCAGAAATCAAATATATAGAACGCTACTGTAGGCTTCAAGAAGCTGTTTGTATTCTCCTATGGCTATTTTCTAGCCAAGTATCAAAGGAAGCACACTACTATGCCAGATGAGATGACACTGAGTTATTGCCTAATAGAAATCCAACCCCTACTGAATTTTGCCACTTCGGCCTTTGCTATGGATATGTGCGCCACTAAGCGCAGAACACAGCGGTCGCAAGTCTCACTACAAATTGCTCAGAATTGGCAAGTACATGCACTGCAGAAACTACAGCCACCAGCAGATCAACCAGAAATCAAATATATAGAACGCTACTGTAGGCTTCAAGAAGCTGTTTGTATTCTCCTATGGCTATTTTCTAGCCAAGTATCAAAGGAAGCACACTACTATGCCAGATGAGATGACACTGAGTTATTGCCTAATAGAAATCCAACCCCTACTGAATTTTCCCACTTCGGTCTTTGCTATGGATATGTGTGCCACTAAGAGCTAAACACAACGGTAGCAAGTCCCCCTGCTAATTCCTCACAAAATGGTAAAAGATGCAAATTAAAATAAAAAAAGTAGAACGTTATTGTAGCCCTAAGAAGGGCTGTTGGGTTCTTTGAGAATCACTCCTGCCTAACAGTAAGCTAATAGAACACCCTAACGCTTTCCCTGACCAGCAGCAGCTCTCTCCCTAGCGGCATCCAGAGACAGAATGATCCGAGCAGCGCGGCCAGCGGCTAGTCTATCCCAGGGTCACCTGATCTGGCCAGCCAACCACTGCTATCGACGTGTAAGGGTACCACGTCATGCTGGGTGGAGTGCAGAGTCTCCTGGCTTGTGATTGGCTCTGTTTCTGGCCGCCAAAAAGCAAAACGGCGGGAGCTGCCATTTTCTCGAGCGGGCGAAGTATTCGTCCGAGTAACGAGCAGTTTCGAGTACGCTAATGCTCGACCGAGCATCAAGCTCGGACGAGCATGTTCGCTCATCTCTAGTTTTTACTCATTTTATCTAATATGCACCTCTGATCCTAGGATGATGTAGGAGACTGTGAACGGGGCTGCCAGATTAATAAGGACAGCCTCGCCACGCCTCCAAACCATTCTCGCGTCTCCTTGGTTACTCAACCAGTTGATGGGTTCCGGAAAACCGGAAGTGACGAATCGCGGCACCGGAAGTGACATGCCGCGACGACATCCGGACCGGAAGTACTCGGTTTGGATCTATTAACACGTGTAGACGCCGGATGGAGATGGTGGCGGTGCACGTGGAGAGGTAAACAAATACCCCATGATAGTTATGCACTGCTGAACCTCACTATCACATTATGTTTGTCGCACCCAATTAGATGCGATTTTGTATACCACTGACGGATTATTATTGGCCTATATGTGTATAGGGTCGGACCAATAGTAATGAGGCTTGTATAGTTTGTGGGTGGTTACCTAACCACCTAAGACCTTAAATACCCTCACCTTGCAATAGATGGTTGCTACAGGCATGGACTGGGCCATTGCTTATCCATGATTGTTGACCACTGTCAGGTTCCTTACAGCAGGACTATGAACTAAAATTTCTTTTCCCCTGAAGAAAGTTCCACTGTTTGTGGCACTGGAAACGCGTCGGGAATGCTGTTTGATTCTAGGACCCATAGGGCTTACCAGGGTTATTCTATGAAATAGGGTTAACCTGGGACTGTCCTTGTCAGGGCGGGAGCTATATGTGGGTGTATAGGGCGAGTGGAGTAGAGGGATAACTAGGGGCAGTTTATTCATCTTTTCCTGACCATGATGTGCCTGTGACCCTTCATCCACCACCCTCGTCTTGTCCTACCACGGGATGGGTGAGATCTTTACAATTTTTTTTTTTCTCTTTATTGTATTCCCCATCTTGAGTCTATAGATTTGATGCTGTATGTGTTTGCATTTGGATGTTCTCTCTCTACAGGTTGTTTATACTCATCCTACAACTATCTGAGTTTATATACCTTATGCTGTTTGTGTTTGCATCATAGTGTGATGGTCATTGTACCCTCTAGACGTACCAATAACTAGACCGTGGTCAGCATGTTTTGTCTTATTATATGTGATAGGTTTGCTAGCATCTTTTAAATCTTTATATTAAAAGTTTTATTTTATATGCCCTCACCAATTTGGATTTTGATTTTGACAGGGATGGTGTATTTTTCTGGCCTTTTCTATGGTACTTTATGATATATGAAAATAGGCGCCCCATTGATAATTCTTTGTTTATTTCATGTGGTTATGGCTGGTTTTCTATCCACTGGTTTAGACACTCAACAGTGGTTGAATGAGGCGAAGGACGTATTTTCGGACAGAGATTACGCACAGAAACGGTACACTCCTTCATTTAATGCAGCTTTTAAAGAATTGAATAGAGCTTTCAAGGATCAGATCACCTCCTGGTGGGAGGTGCAGAGCCTTGATAGCTATATTAGCCACAATATTGTGCCTAGAGGGCTACGAATCACCTTGACACCGGCAGCGCGCTGCCGTAGTCCTGCCCTACTTGCAAAGTGGGAAAAAGAGGCCACCAGTAGCTCCCTCAGGCTTATGCAGCTACTCCTCGAGGAGGAGAAATCTGTTCTGACACGGCTGGAGGCTAAACTGAAGGAACAAATTGAGATTACTAAAAAATTTGAGGCTGAACCTGATTTTAGGAACAAAGAAAACCAACTCCAAAACGCCCTGGAACGCTTCCAATATCATTTAAAGGAACGGAAGCATAAGCAGTTCCTTAGGGACTTGCTGGATTTCAAAGAGAATCGAGCCTATCTTGGGAGCTACCAGAGGCGGGATACTGACACTGAAGGGTCATCAACAGAGGCTGAGACTTCAGACGCTGAGCCTAAAAAAAATCAAACAAAAAATAGAGGTAGAGGAAGGGGTAGGGCACGTGGTCAAAGACAAAACTATCCTACACCTACAAGTGACGTACGGGGTTTTTTAGAGCAAAACTATCCATTGAGGAGCAAAGGGGGGCTACACCCACTACCGCAACCGCCCTAACAACTTACACCGGTGACACAACTCAGGTAGTAAATTTGTCTTCTAGAACCCTAACCCCGACCGAGATGTGCCTTCTTAGTAAAGGTTTGTCTTTTGTACCTACTCAACGGGCAGATATGTTTGAGGTGGTTAAAGATCTCAACCTCTTTGTCCGAAAGTTGAAGTGGCACAAATTCCACAAACGGCAAGACCTTAAACTCAGTAAAGATCTAGGTATACCCAATGACCTATTATCAGATGTACGCCTACTTTTTAGCCTCCAGGATGACAACCTTCAGACAGGAAAAGGCCCGTTTACGAATTTAAAAAACAAAAACACTCAGATGCCTCCACTTGGTGATGCATCACCAATTGATGTCTTTCTCAACATGGTTTGTGAACAACTGCGCCACTATACACCTCCAAAATTCTTGTTTAATCTTAATAGAGAGGAGAATGCAGCCCTGGCCACCCTTGAGAGTGAAAAACTCTTAACAATTAAACCATCGGACAAGGGGGGCAATGTGGTGGTTATGGACACCACAGACTATAAGCAAATGTGCCTAGAGTTGTTGAAGAACAGGGATTCGTATGCTATACTACCTAGGAATCCATTACCAAATTACTTTGGAGAACTCAAACGGATCCTAGATAGGGCTAAGGAACAGGGTTTAATAAGTGAATCTGAACACAAATTTCTATTGCCTAAATATCCCAAAACAGCCACATTCTATACGTTGCCCAAGATACACAAAGGCACACAACCATTAAAAGGGAGACCGATTGTTTCTGGCATCGATAGCCTTATACAGAACATAGGGGTGTATCTGGATCGTATATTACGTGAATTTGTAGTGTCCCTGCCTTCATACACTAGGGATACTCTTGACCTGTTGAAGAGACTGGAGGATATCAATGTTGGCACAAATTGTTTTTTAGCAAGCATAGATGTTGAATCCCTGTATTCCTCGATTCCCCATAACTTTGGTATTCAGGCCACCTCTCATTTCCTTAGAACACGAGGAACCCAGTATCAGCCACACAATGACCTCATTCTGTTCCTTCTGGACTTCTCGCTGACCCATAACTTCTTTCTCTTCGATTATAAGATCTACCACCAGCTCAGGGGCACGGCAATGGGGTGGGCATGTGCCCCCACGTATGCTAATTTGCTCCTGGGCTGGTGGGAGGAGACGGTGGTGTTTGGGGACAGTGAGGAGAACACCAGAGGCATAGAGCTATGGCTAAGATATATAGATGACATTTTTGTTGTCTGGAGTAGACCCAAGAAGGATTTCGAGGAGTTTGTGGCATTACTGAATAATAACATCATTGGGCTACATTTTACTTTTGAAATACATGAGAATAAACTACCTTTTTTGGATATCCTGATCAGTAAGGATACCGACGGTAAGATTGATACTACGGTCTATAGGAAGCCCACGGCCACCAATGCCCTACTCAGATGGGAGAGCAGCCATCCTCTCCCACTGAGACGCGGAATCCCTAAGGGCCAATACTTGAGGCTAAGGCGTAATTGCTCCTCAGAAATTGAATTTAAGAAGCAGGCAAGAGACCTCAGGGCGAGATTCCTAGCGAAAGGATTCCCAGATGGGATTCTAAGGGCTGCCTACAATATGGCATTACGAAGTGACCGTACCTCCTTACTAAACCCAGCGGGTAAAGATCCAACCACTAAAGAGCCTATCAGAATGATAACTACATTTAGTGGTGATGCTGGGTTTATTAGACAAATACTTACGCAACACTGGCCCATTCTGGGTATGGACCCTGATCTACAAGACGTGATTGGCCCCACTCCACAGGTGACATTCAAGAGGGGACGATCACTGAGGGACCACTTGGTCAGGAGCCACTACATTGCACCACAACAAGAGACCTGGTTAACATCAACTGTAAGTGGTAGTTTTAGATGTAGTGGGTGCGTTGCGTGTCCTGTAATACAAAAATGTAAGTCATTTACATCGAATGTGACAGGGAAAATCTATTCAATACGGTCGTTTATTAACTGTCGCACGTGTGGTGTCATTTATAGGGCTGTGTGTGAGTGCGGTCTCGAGTATATAGGTAAAACCAAGCAAGAATTGAGACGGCGCATTGGCGCACACTTGGGGGATATCACCCATAACCGTGATACTCCAGTAGCACGCCACATGAATCTCCATCATGCGGGAGACACAAGTAAGATTAGATTTATGGGCATTGATGTAGTGAGACCAGATCCAAGAGGTGGAGATTGGGATCGCCTTATACTTCAGAGGGAAGCCAAATGGATTTTCTGGTGTGATACAGTGTCCCCCAAAGGCCTGAATGAAAATGTATCCTATGCACCATTTATCTAGTGTATGGTTTGTGCACTGATTGATGCTACATAGGGTATCTCTAATTATTTCCGAGATATGTGTTTCTCTTTGCCACAATTTGGATTGTATACTCAACTGAATGCTGCATTTATGGCTTCGTGTCTGTACTTACCCAGCCTCCAAACCAGTCAAAATAATCACTTATCTTATGAGTGTCGTCGTTTTGTTACCTTACTGGTCATTGTCTATTGTCCCTTTGTTACTGAATTGACACGGTTAACCCTTGCATGACCCGGATATATGTCTGTTCTGATCCATTCGGTCATGGGGAGTTTTCCGATCAATATTCTTAATGAGAGGGGCTAGTGTGGTAACTCCCCTTCCTATGGATTGATTAATTGTGTGATGGATGGGTTTTTACTCATTTTATCTAATATGCACCTCTGATCCTAGGATGATGTAGGAGACTGTGAACGGGGCTGCCAGATTAATAAGGACAGCCTCGCCACGCCTCCAAACCATTCTCGCGTCTCCTTGGTTACTCAACCAGTTGATGGGTTCCGGAAAACCGGAAGTGACGAATCGCGGCACCGGAAGTGACATGCCGCGACGACATCCGGACCGGAAGTACTCGGTTTGGATCTATTAACACGTGTAGACGCCGGATGGAGATGGTGGCGGTGCACGTGGAGAGGTAAACAAATACCCCATGATAGTTATGCACTGCTGAACCTCACTATCACATTATGTTTGTCGCACCCAATTAGATGCGATTTTGTATACCACTGACGGATTATTATTGGCCTATATGTGTATAGGGTCGGACCAATAGTAATGAGGCTTGTATAGTTTGTGGGTGGTTACCTAACCACCTAAGACCTTAAATACCCTCACCTTGCAATAGATGGTTGCTACAGGCATGGACTGGGCCATTGCTTATCCATGATTGTTGACCACTGTCAGGTTCCTTACAGCAGGACTATGAACTAAAATTTCTTTTCCCCTGAAGAAAGTTCCACTGTTTGTGGCACTGGAAACGCGTCGGGAATGCTGTTTGATTCTAGGACCCATAGGGCTTACCAGGGTTATTCTATGAAATAGGGTTAACCTGGGACTGTCCTTGTCAGGGCGGGAGCTATATGTGGGTGTATAGGGCGAGTGGAGTAGAGGGATAACTAGGGGCAGTTTATTCATCTTTTCCTGACCATGATGTGCCTGTGACCCTTCATCCACCACCCTCGTCTTGTCCTACCACGGGATGGGTGAGATCTTTACAATTTTTTTTTTTCTCTTTATTGTATTCCCCATCTTGAGTCTATAGATTTGATGCTGTATGTGTTTGCATTTGGATGTTCTCTCTCTACAGGTTGTTTATACTCATCCTACAACTATCTGAGTTTATATACCTTATGCTGTTTGTGTTTGCATCATAGTGTGATGGTCATTGTACCCTCTAGACGTACCAATAACTAGACCGTGGTCAGCATGTTTTGTCTTATTATATGTGATAGGTTTGCTAGCATCTTTTAAATCTTTATATTAAAAGTTTTATTTTATATGCCCTCACCAATTTGGATTTTGATTTTGACAGGGATGGTGTATTTTTCTGGCCTTTTCTATGGTACTTTATGATATATGAAAATAGGCGCCCCATTGATAATTCTTTGTTTATTTCATGTGGTTATGGCTGGTTTTCTATCCACTGGTTTAGACACTCAACAGTGGTTGAATGAGGCGAAGGACGTATTTTCGGACAGAGATTACGCACAGAAACGGTACACTCCTTCATTTAATGCAGCTTTTAAAGAATTGAATAGAGCTTTCAAGGATCAGATCACCTCCTGGTGGGAGGTGCAGAGCCTTGATAGCTATATTAGCCACAATATTGTGCCTAGAGGGCTACGAATCACCTTGACACCGGCAGCGCGCTGCCGTAGTCCTGCCCTACTTGCAAAGTGGGAAAAAGAGGCCACCAGTAGCTCCCTCAGGCTTATGCAGCTACTCCTCGAGGAGGAGAAATCTGTTCTGACACGGCTGGAGGCTAAACTGAAGGAACAAATTGAGATTACTAAAAAATTTGAGGCTGAACCTGATTTTAGGAACAAAGAAAACCAACTCCAAAACGCCCTGGAACGCTTCCAATATCATTTAAAGGAACGGAAGCATAAGCAGTTCCTTAGGGACTTGCTGGATTTCAAAGAGAATCGAGCCTATCTTGGGAGCTACCAGAGGCGGGATACTGACACTGAAGGGTCATCAACAGAGGCTGAGACTTCAGACGCTGAGCCTAAAAAAAATCAAACAAAAAATAGAGGTAGAGGAAGGGGTAGGGCACGTGGTCAAAGACAAAACTATCCTACACCTACAAGTGACGTACGGGGTTTTTTAGAGCAAAACTATCCATTGAGGAGCAAAGGGGGGCTACACCCACTACCGCAACCGCCCTAACAACTTACACCGGTGACACAACTCAGGTAGTAAATTTGTCTTCTAGAACCCTAACCCCGACCGAGATGTGCCTTCTTAGTAAAGGTTTGTCTTTTGTACCTACTCAACGGGCAGATATGTTTGAGGTGGTTAAAGATCTCAACCTCTTTGTCCGAAAGTTGAAGTGGCACAAATTCCACAAACGGCAAGACCTTAAACTCAGTAAAGATCTAGGTATACCCAATGACCTATTATCAGATGTACGCCTACTTTTTAGCCTCCAGGATGACAACCTTCAGACAGGAAAAGGCCCGTTTACGAATTTAAAAAACAAAAACACTCAGATGCCTCCACTTGGTGATGCATCACCAATTGATGTCTTTCTCAACATGGTTTGTGAACAACTGCGCCACTATACACCTCCAAAATTCTTGTTTAATCTTAATAGAGAGGAGAATGCAGCCCTGGCCACCCTTGAGAGTGAAAAACTCTTAACAATTAAACCATCGGACAAGGGGGGCAATGTGGTGGTTATGGACACCACAGACTATAAGCAAATGTGCCTAGAGTTGTTGAAGAACAGGGATTCGTATGCTATACTACCTAGGAATCCATTACCAAATTACTTTGGAGAACTCAAACGGATCCTAGATAGGGCTAAGGAACAGGGTTTAATAAGTGAATCTGAACACAAATTTCTATTGCCTAAATATCCCAAAACAGCCACATTCTATACGTTGCCCAAGATACACAAAGGCACACAACCATTAAAAGGGAGACCGATTGTTTCTGGCATCGATAGCCTTATACAGAACATAGGGGTGTATCTGGATCGTATATTACGTGAATTTGTAGTGTCCCTGCCTTCATACACTAGGGATACTCTTGACCTGTTGAAGAGACTGGAGGATATCAATGTTGGCACAAATTGTTTTTTAGCAAGCATAGATGTTGAATCCCTGTATTCCTCGATTCCCCATAACTTTGGTATTCAGGCCACCTCTCATTTCCTTAGAACACGAGGAACCCAGTATCAGCCACACAATGACCTCATTCTGTTCCTTCTGGACTTCTCGCTGACCCATAACTTCTTTCTCTTCGATTATAAGATCTACCACCAGCTCAGGGGCACGGCAATGGGGTGGGCATGTGCCCCCACGTATGCTAATTTGCTCCTGGGCTGGTGGGAGGAGACGGTGGTGTTTGGGGACAGTGAGGAGAACACCAGAGGCATAGAGCTATGGCTAAGATATATAGATGACATTTTTGTTGTCTGGAGTAGACCCAAGAAGGATTTCGAGGAGTTTGTGGCATTACTGAATAATAACATCATTGGGCTACATTTTACTTTTGAAATACATGAGAATAAACTACCTTTTTTGGATATCCTGATCAGTAAGGATACCGACGGTAAGATTGATACTACGGTCTATAGGAAGCCCACGGCCACCAATGCCCTACTCAGATGGGAGAGCAGCCATCCTCTCCCACTGAGACGCGGAATCCCTAAGGGCCAATACTTGAGGCTAAGGCGTAATTGCTCCTCAGAAATTGAATTTAAGAAGCAGGCAAGAGACCTCAGGGCGAGATTCCTAGCGAAAGGATTCCCAGATGGGATTCTAAGGGCTGCCTACAATATGGCATTACGAAGTGACCGTACCTCCTTACTAAACCCAGCGGGTAAAGATCCAACCACTAAAGAGCCTATCAGAATGATAACTACATTTAGTGGTGATGCTGGGTTTATTAGACAAATACTTACGCAACACTGGCCCATTCTGGGTATGGACCCTGATCTACAAGACGTGATTGGCCCCACTCCACAGGTGACATTCAAGAGGGGACGATCACTGAGGGACCACTTGGTCAGGAGCCACTACATTGCACCACAACAAGAGACCTGGTTAACATCAACTGTAAGTGGTAGTTTTAGATGTAGTGGGTGCGTTGCGTGTCCTGTAATACAAAAATGTAAGTCATTTACATCGAATGTGACAGGGAAAATCTATTCAATACGGTCGTTTATTAACTGTCGCACGTGTGGTGTCATTTATAGGGCTGTGTGTGAGTGCGGTCTCGAGTATATAGGTAAAACCAAGCAAGAATTGAGACGGCGCATTGGCGCACACTTGGGGGATATCACCCATAACCGTGATACTCCAGTAGCACGCCACATGAATCTCCATCATGCGGGAGACACAAGTAAGATTAGATTTATGGGCATTGATGTAGTGAGACCAGATCCAAGAGGTGGAGATTGGGATCGCCTTATACTTCAGAGGGAAGCCAAATGGATTTTCTGGTGTGATACAGTGTCCCCCAAAGGCCTGAATGAAAATGTATCCTATGCACCATTTATCTAGTGTATGGTTTGTGCACTGATTGATGCTACATAGGGTATCTCTAATTATTTCCGAGATATGTGTTTCTCTTTGCCACAATTTGGATTGTATACTCAACTGAATGCTGCATTTATGGCTTCGTGTCTGTACTTACCCAGCCTCCAAACCAGTCAAAATAATCACTTATCTTATGAGTGTCGTCGTTTTGTTACCTTACTGGTCATTGTCTATTGTCCCTTTGTTACTGAATTGACACGGTTAACCCTTGCATGACCCGGATATATGTCTGTTCTGATCCATTCGGTCATGGGGAGTTTTCCGATCAATATTCTTAATGAGAGGGGCTAGTGTGGTAACTCCCCTTCCTATGGATTGATTAATTGTGTGATGGATGGGTTTTTACTCATTTTATCTAATATGCACCTCTGATCCTAGGATGATGTAGGAGACTGTGAACGGGGCTGCCAGATTAATAAGGACAGCCTCGCCACGCCTCCAAACCATTCTCGCGTCTCCTTGGTTACTCAACCAGTTGATGGGTTCCGGAAAACCGGAAGTGACGAATCGCGGCACCGGAAGTGACATGCCGCGACGACATCCGGACCGGAAGTACTCGGTTTGGATCTATTAACACGTGTAGACGCCGGATGGAGATGGTGGCGGTGCACGTGGAGAGGTAAACAAATACCCCATGATAGTTATGCACTGCTGAACCTCACTATCACATTATGTTTGTCGCACCCAATTAGATGCGATTTTGTATACCACTGACGGATTATTATTGGCCTATATGTGTATAGGGTCGGACCAATAGTAATGAGGCTTGTATAGTTTGTGGGTGGTTACCTAACCACCTAAGACCTTAAATACCCTCACCTTGCAATAGATGGTTGCTACAGGCATGGACTGGGCCATTGCTTATCCATGATTGTTGACCACTGTCAGGTTCCTTACAGCAGGACTATGAACTAAAATTTCTTTTCCCCTGAAGAAAGTTCCACTGTTTGTGGCACTGGAAACGCGTCGGGAATGCTGTTTGATTCTAGGACCCATAGGGCTTACCAGGGTTATTCTATGAAATAGGGTTAACCTGGGACTGTCCTTGTCAGGGCGGGAGCTATATGTGGGTGTATAGGGCGAGTGGAGTAGAGGGATAACTAGGGGCAGTTTATTCATCTTTTCCTGACCATGATGTGCCTGTGACCCTTCATCCACCACCCTCGTCTTGTCCTACCACGGGATGGGTGAGATCTTTACAATTTTTTTTTTTCTCTTTATTGTATTCCCCATCTTGAGTCTATAGATTTGATGCTGTATGTGTTTGCATTTGGATGTTCTCTCTCTACAGGTTGTTTATACTCATCCTACAACTATCTGAGTTTATATACCTTATGCTGTTTGTGTTTGCATCATAGTGTGATGGTCATTGTACCCTCTAGACGTACCAATAACTAGACCGTGGTCAGCATGTTTTGTCTTATTATATGTGATAGGTTTGCTAGCATCTTTTAAATCTTTATATTAAAAGTTTTATTTTATATGCCCTCACCAATTTGGATTTTGATTTTGACAGGGATGGTGTATTTTTCTGGCCTTTTCTATGGTACTTTATGATATATGAAAATAGGCGCCCCATTGATAATTCTTTGTTTATTTCATGTGGTTATGGCTGGTTTTCTATCCACTGGTTTAGACACTCAACAGTGGTTGAATGAGGCGAAGGACGTATTTTCGGACAGAGATTACGCACAGAAACGGTACACTCCTTCATTTAATGCAGCTTTTAAAGAATTGAATAGAGCTTTCAAGGATCAGATCACCTCCTGGTGGGAGGTGCAGAGCCTTGATAGCTATATTAGCCACAATATTGTGCCTAGAGGGCTACGAATCACCTTGACACCGGCAGCGCGCTGCCGTAGTCCTGCCCTACTTGCAAAGTGGGAAAAAGAGGCCACCAGTAGCTCCCTCAGGCTTATGCAGCTACTCCTCGAGGAGGAGAAATCTGTTCTGACACGGCTGGAGGCTAAACTGAAGGAACAAATTGAGATTACTAAAAAATTTGAGGCTGAACCTGATTTTAGGAACAAAGAAAACCAACTCCAAAACGCCCTGGAACGCTTCCAATATCATTTAAAGGAACGGAAGCATAAGCAGTTCCTTAGGGACTTGCTGGATTTCAAAGAGAATCGAGCCTATCTTGGGAGCTACCAGAGGCGGGATACTGACACTGAAGGGTCATCAACAGAGGCTGAGACTTCAGACGCTGAGCCTAAAAAAAATCAAACAAAAAATAGAGGTAGAGGAAGGGGTAGGGCACGTGGTCAAAGACAAAACTATCCTACACCTACAAGTGACGTACGGGGTTTTTTAGAGCAAAACTATCCATTGAGGAGCAAAGGGGGGCTACACCCACTACCGCAACCGCCCTAACAACTTACACCGGTGACACAACTCAGGTAGTAAATTTGTCTTCTAGAACCCTAACCCCGACCGAGATGTGCCTTCTTAGTAAAGGTTTGTCTTTTGTACCTACTCAACGGGCAGATATGTTTGAGGTGGTTAAAGATCTCAACCTCTTTGTCCGAAAGTTGAAGTGGCACAAATTCCACAAACGGCAAGACCTTAAACTCAGTAAAGATCTAGGTATACCCAATGACCTATTATCAGATGTACGCCTACTTTTTAGCCTCCAGGATGACAACCTTCAGACAGGAAAAGGCCCGTTTACGAATTTAAAAAACAAAAACACTCAGATGCCTCCACTTGGTGATGCATCACCAATTGATGTCTTTCTCAACATGGTTTGTGAACAACTGCGCCACTATACACCTCCAAAATTCTTGTTTAATCTTAATAGAGAGGAGAATGCAGCCCTGGCCACCCTTGAGAGTGAAAAACTCTTAACAATTAAACCATCGGACAAGGGGGGCAATGTGGTGGTTATGGACACCACAGACTATAAGCAAATGTGCCTAGAGTTGTTGAAGAACAGGGATTCGTATGCTATACTACCTAGGAATCCATTACCAAATTACTTTGGAGAACTCAAACGGATCCTAGATAGGGCTAAGGAACAGGGTTTAATAAGTGAATCTGAACACAAATTTCTATTGCCTAAATATCCCAAAACAGCCACATTCTATACGTTGCCCAAGATACACAAAGGCACACAACCATTAAAAGGGAGACCGATTGTTTCTGGCATCGATAGCCTTATACAGAACATAGGGGTGTATCTGGATCGTATATTACGTGAATTTGTAGTGTCCCTGCCTTCATACACTAGGGATACTCTTGACCTGTTGAAGAGACTGGAGGATATCAATGTTGGCACAAATTGTTTTTTAGCAAGCATAGATGTTGAATCCCTGTATTCCTCGATTCCCCATAACTTTGGTATTCAGGCCACCTCTCATTTCCTTAGAACACGAGGAACCCAGTATCAGCCACACAATGACCTCATTCTGTTCCTTCTGGACTTCTCGCTGACCCATAACTTCTTTCTCTTCGATTATAAGATCTACCACCAGCTCAGGGGCACGGCAATGGGGTGGGCATGTGCCCCCACGTATGCTAATTTGCTCCTGGGCTGGTGGGAGGAGACGGTGGTGTTTGGGGACAGTGAGGAGAACACCAGAGGCATAGAGCTATGGCTAAGATATATAGATGACATTTTTGTTGTCTGGAGTAGACCCAAGAAGGATTTCGAGGAGTTTGTGGCATTACTGAATAATAACATCATTGGGCTACATTTTACTTTTGAAATACATGAGAATAAACTACCTTTTTTGGATATCCTGATCAGTAAGGATACCGACGGTAAGATTGATACTACGGTCTATAGGAAGCCCACGGCCACCAATGCCCTACTCAGATGGGAGAGCAGCCATCCTCTCCCACTGAGACGCGGAATCCCTAAGGGCCAATACTTGAGGCTAAGGCGTAATTGCTCCTCAGAAATTGAATTTAAGAAGCAGGCAAGAGACCTCAGGGCGAGATTCCTAGCGAAAGGATTCCCAGATGGGATTCTAAGGGCTGCCTACAATATGGAATTACGAAGTGACCGTACCTCCTTACTAAACCCAGCGGGTAAAGATCCAACCACTAAAGAGCCTATCAGAATGATAACTACATTTAGTGGTGATGCTGGGTTTATTAGACAAATACTTACGCAACACTGGCCCATTCTGGGTATGGACCCTGATCTACAAGACGTGATTGGCCCCACTCCACAGGTGACATTCAAGAGGGGACGATCACTGAGGGACCACTTGGTCAGGAGCCACTACATTGCACCACAACAAGAGACCTGGTTAACATCAACTGTAAGTGGTAGTTTTAGATGTAGTGGGTGCGTTGCGTGTCCTGTAATACAAAAATGTAAGTCATTTACATCGAATGTGACAGGGAAAATCTATTCATTACGGTCGTTTATTAACTGTCGCACGTGTGGTGTCATTTATAGGGCTGTGTGTGAGTGCGGTCTCGAGTATATAGGTAAAACCAAGCAAGAATTGAGACGGCGCATTGGCGCACACTTGGGGGATATCACCCATAACCGTGATACTCCAGTAGCACGCCACATGAATCTCCATCATGCGGGAGACACAAGTAAGATTAGATTTATGGGCATTGATGTAGTGAGACCAGATCCAAGAGGTGGAGATTGGTATCGCCTTATACTTCAGAGGGAAGCCAAATGGATTTTCTGGTGTGATACAGTGTCCCCCAAAGGCCTGAATGAAAATGTATCCTATGCACCATTTATCTAGTGTATGGTTTGTGCACTGATTGATGCTACATAGGGTATCTCTAATTATTTCCGAGATATGTGTTTCTCTTTGCCACAATTTGGATTGTATACTCAACTGAATGCTGCATTTATGGCTTCGTGTCTGTACTTACCCAGCCTCCAAACCAGTCAAAATAATCACTTATCTTATGAGTGTCGTCGTTTTGTTACCTTACTGGTCATTGTCTATTGTCCCTTTGTTACTGAATTGACACGGTTAACCCTTGCATGACCCGGATATATGTCTGTTCTGATCCATTCGGTCATGGGGAGTTTTCCGATCAATATTCTTAATGAGAGGGGCTAGTGTGGTAACTCCCCTTCCTATGGATTGATTAATTGTGTGATGGATGGGTTTTTACTCATTTTATCTAATATGCACCTCTGATCCTAGGATGATGTAGGAGACTGTGAACGGGGCTGCCAGATTAATAAGGACAGCCTCGCCACGCCTCCAAACCATTCTCGCGTCTCCTTGGTTACTCAACCAGTTGATGGGTTCCGGAAAACCGGAAGTGACGAATCGCGGCACCGGAAGTGACATGCCGCGACGACATCCGGACCGGAAGTACTCGGTTTGGATCTATTAACACGTGTAGACGCCGGATGGAGATGGTGGCGGTGCACGTGGAGAGGTAAACAAATACCCCATGATAGTTATGCACTGCTGAACCTCACTATCACATTATGTTTGTCGCACCCAATTAGATGCGATTTTGTATACCACTGACGGATTATTATTGGCCTATATGTGTATAGGGTCGGACCAATAGTAATGAGGCTTGTATAGTTTGTGGGTGGTTACCTAACCACCTAAGACCTTAAATACCCTCACCTTGCAATAGATGGTTGCTACAGGCATGGACTGGGCCATTGCTTATCCATGATTGTTGACCACTGTCAGGTTCCTTACAGCAGGACTATGAACTAAAATTTCTTTTCCCCTGAAGAAAGTTCCACTGTTTGTGGCACTGGAAACGCGTCGGGAATGCTGTTTGATTCTAGGACCCATAGGGCTTACCAGGGTTATTCTATGAAATAGGGTTAACCTGGGACTGTCCTTGTCAGGGCGGGAGCTATATGTGGGTGTATAGGGCGAGTGGAGTAGAGGGATAACTAGGGGCAGTTTATTCATCTTTTCCTGACCATGATGTGCCTGTGACCCTTCATCCACCACCCTCGTCTTGTCCTACCACGGGATGGGTGAGATCTTTACAATTTTTTTTTTTCTCTTTATTGTATTCCCCATCTTGAGTCTATAGATTTGATGCTGTATGTGTTTGCATTTGGATGTTCTCTCTCTACAGGTTGTTTATACTCATCCTACAACTATCTGAGTTTATATACCTTATGCTGTTTGTGTTTGCATCATAGTGTGATGGTCATTGTACCCTCTAGACGTACCAATAACTAGACCGTGGTCAGCATGTTTTGTCTTATTATATGTGATAGGTTTGCTAGCATCTTTTAAATCTTTATATTAAAAGTTTTATTTTATATGCCCTCACCAATTTGGATTTTGATTTTGACAGGGATGGTGTATTTTTCTGGCCTTTTCTATGGTACTTTATGATATATGAAAATAGGCGCCCCATTGATAATTCTTTGTTTATTTCATGTGGTTATGGCTGGTTTTCTATCCACTGGTTTAGACACTCAACAGTGGTTGAATGAGGCGAAGGACGTATTTTCGGACAGAGATTACGCACAGAAACGGTACACTCCTTCATTTAATGCAGCTTTTAAAGAATTGAATAGAGCTTTCAAGGATCAGATCACCTCCTGGTGGGAGGTGCAGAGCCTTGATAGCTATATTAGCCACAATATTGTGCCTAGAGGGCTACGAATCACCTTGACACCGGCAGCGCGCTGCCGTAGTCCTGCCCTACTTGCAAAGTGGGAAAAAGAGGCCACCAGTAGCTCCCTCAGGCTTATGCAGCTACTCCTCGAGGAGGAGAAATCTGTTCTGACACGGCTGGAGGCTAAACTGAAGGAACAAATTGAGATTACTAAAAAATTTGAGGCTGAACCTGATTTTAGGAACAAAGAAAACCAACTCCAAAACGCCCTGGAACGCTTCCAATATCATTTAAAGGAACGGAAGCATAAGCAGTTCCTTAGGGACTTGCTGGATTTCAAAGAGAATCGAGCCTATCTTGGGAGCTACCAGAGGCGGGATACTGACACTGAAGGGTCATCAACAGAGGCTGAGACTTCAGACGCTGAGCCTAAAAAAAATCAAACAAAAAATAGAGGTAGAGGAAGGGGTAGGGCACGTGGTCAAAGACAAAACTATCCTACACCTACAAGTGACGTACGGGGTTTTTTAGAGCAAAACTATCCATTGAGGAGCAAAGGGGGGCTACACCCACTACCGCAACCGCCCTAACAACTTACACCGGTGACACAACTCAGGTAGTAAATTTGTCTTCTAGAACCCTAACCCCGACCGAGATGTGCCTTCTTAGTAAAGGTTTGTCTTTTGTACCTACTCAACGGGCAGATATGTTTGAGGTGGTTAAAGATCTCAACCTCTTTGTCCGAAAGTTGAAGTGGCACAAATTCCACAAACGGCAAGACCTTAAACTCAGTAAAGATCTAGGTATACCCAATGACCTATTATCAGATGTACGCCTACTTTTTAGCCTCCAGGATGACAACCTTCAGACAGGAAAAGGCCCGTTTACGAATTTAAAAAACAAAAACACTCAGATGCCTCCACTTGGTGATGCATCACCAATTGATGTCTTTCTCAACATGGTTTGTGAACAACTGCGCCACTATACACCTCCAAAATTCTTGTTTAATCTTAATAGAGAGGAGAATGCAGCCCTGGCCACCCTTGAGAGTGAAAAACTCTTAACAATTAAACCATCGGACAAGGGGGGCAATGTGGTGGTTATGGACACCACAGACTATAAGCAAATGTGCCTAGAGTTGTTGAAGAACAGGGATTCGTATGCTATACTACCTAGGAATCCATTACCAAATTACTTTGGAGAACTCAAACGGATCCTAGATAGGGCTAAGGAACAGGGTTTAATAAGTGAATCTGAACACAAATTTCTATTGCCTAAATATCCCAAAACAGCCACATTCTATACGTTGCCCAAGATACACAAAGGCACACAACCATTAAAAGGGAGACCGATTGTTTCTGGCATCGATAGCCTTATACAGAACATAGGGGTGTATCTGGATCGTATATTACGTGAATTTGTAGTGTCCCTGCCTTCATACACTAGGGATACTCTTGACCTGTTGAAGAGACTGGAGGATATCAATGTTGGCACAAATTGTTTTTTAGCAAGCATAGATGTTGAATCCCTGTATTCCTCGATTCCCCATAACTTTGGTATTCAGGCCACCTCTCATTTCCTTAGAACACGAGGAACCCAGTATCAGCCACACAATGACCTCATTCTGTTCCTTCTGGACTTCTCGCTGACCCATAACTTCTTTCTCTTCGATTATAAGATCTACCACCAGCTCAGGGGCACGGCAATGGGGTGGGCATGTGCCCCCACGTATGCTAATTTGCTCCTGGGCTGGTGGGAGGAGACGGTGGTGTTTGGGGACAGTGAGGAGAACACCAGAGGCATAGAGCTATGGCTAAGATATATAGATGACATTTTTGTTGTCTGGAGTAGACCCAAGAAGGATTTCGAGGAGTTTGTGGCATTACTGAATAATAACATCATTGGGCTACATTTTACTTTTGAAATACATGAGAATAAACTACCTTTTTTGGATATCCTGATCAGTAAGGATACCGACGGTAAGATTGATACTACGGTCTATAGGAAGCCCACGGCCACCAATGCCCTACTCAGATGGGAGAGCAGCCATCCTCTCCCACTGAGACGCGGAATCCCTAAGGGCCAATACTTGAGGCTAAGGCGTAATTGCTCCTCAGAAATTGAATTTAAGAAGCAGGCAAGAGACCTCAGGGCGAGATTCCTAGCGAAAGGATTCCCAGATGGGATTCTAAGGGCTGCCTACAATATGGCATTACGAAGTGACCGTACCTCCTTACTAAACCCAGCGGGTAAAGATCCAACCACTAAAGAGCCTATCAGAATGATAACTACATTTAGTGGTGATGCTGGGTTTATTAGACAAATACTTACGCAACACTGGCCCATTCTGGGTATGGACCCTGATCTACAAGACGTGATTGGCCCCACTCCACAGGTGACATTCAAGAGGGGACGATCACTGAGGGACCACTTGGTCAGGAGCCACTACATTGCACCACAACAAGAGACCTGGTTAACATCAACTGTAAGTGGTAGTTTTAGATGTAGTGGGTGCGTTGCGTGTCCTGTAATACAAAAATGTAAGTCATTTACATCGAATGTGACAGGGAAAATCTATTCAATACGGTCGTTTATTAACTGTCGCACGTGTGGTGTCATTTATAGGGCTGTGTGTGAGTGCGGTCTCGAGTATATAGGTAAAACCAAGCAAGAATTGAGACGGCGCATTGGCGCACACTTGGGGGATATCACCCATAACCGTGATACTCCAGTAGCACGCCACATGAATCTCCATCATGCGGGAGACACAAGTAAGATTAGATTTATGGGCATTGATGTAGTGAGACCAGATCCAAGAGGTGGAGATTGGTATCGCCTTATACTTCAGAGGGAAGCCAAATGGATTTTCTGGTGTGATACAGTGTCCCCCAAAGGCCTGAATGAAAATGTATCCTATGCACCATTTATCTAGTGTATGGTTTGTGCACTGATTGATGCTACATAGGGTATCTCTAATTATTTCCGAGATATGTGTTTCTCTTTGCCACAATTTGGATTGTATACTCAACTGAATGCTGCATTTATGGCTTCGTGTCTGTACTTACCCAGCCTCCAAACCAGTCAAAATAATCACTTATCTTATGAGTGTCGTCGTTTTGTTACCTTACTGGTCATTGTCTATTGTCCCTTTGTTACTGAATTGACACGGTTAACCCTTGCATGACCCGGATATATGTCTGTTCTGATCCATTCGGTCATGGGGAGTTTTCCGATCAATATTCTTAATGAGAGGGGCTAGTGTGGTAACTCCCCTTCCTATGGATTGATTAATTGTGTGATGGATGGGTTTTTACTCATTTTATCTAATATGCACCTCTGATCCTAGGATGATGTAGGAGACTGTGAACGGGGCTGCCAGATTAATAAGGACAGCCTCGCCACGCCTCCAAACCATTCTCGCGTCTCCTTGGTTACTCAACCAGTTGATGGGTTCCGGAAAACCGGAAGTGACGAATCGCGGCACCGGAAGTGACATGCCGCGACGACATCCGGACCGGAAGTACTCGGTTTGGATCTATTAACACGTGTAGACGCCGGATGGAGATGGTGGCGGTGCACGTGGAGAGGTAAACAAATACCCCATGATAGTTATGCACTGCTGAACCTCACTATCACATTATGTTTGTCGCACCCAATTAGATGCGATTTTGTATACCACTGACGGATTATTATTGGCCTATATGTGTATAGGGTCGGACCAATAGTAATGAGGCTTGTATAGTTTGTGGGTGGTTACCTAACCACCTAAGACCTTAAATACCCTCACCTTGCAATAGATGGTTGCTACAGGCATGGACTGGGCCATTGCTTATCCATGATTGTTGACCACTGTCAGGTTCCTTACAGCAGGACTATGAACTAAAATTTCTTTTCCCCTGAAGAAAGTTCCACTGTTTGTGGCACTGGAAACGCGTCGGGAATGCTGTTTGATTCTAGGACCCATAGGGCTTACCAGGGTTATTCTATGAAATAGGGTTAACCTGGGACTGTCCTTGTCAGGGCGGGAGCTATATGTGGGTGTATAGGGCGAGTGGAGTAGAGGGATAACTAGGGGCAGTTTATTCATCTTTTCCTGACCATGATGTGCCTGTGACCCTTCATCCACCACCCTCGTCTTGTCCTACCACGGGATGGGTGAGATCTTTACAATTTTTTTTTTTCTCTTTATTGTATTCCCCATCTTGAGTCTATAGATTTGATGCTGTATGTGTTTGCATTTGGATGTTCTCTCTCTACAGGTTGTTTATACTCATCCTACAACTATCTGAGTTTATATACCTTATGCTGTTTGTGTTTGCATCATAGTGTGATGGTCATTGTACCCTCTAGACGTACCAATAACTAGACCGTGGTCAGCATGTTTTGTCTTATTATATGTGATAGGTTTGCTAGCATCTTTTAAATCTTTATATTAAAAGTTTTATTTTATATGCCCTCACCAATTTGGATTTTGATTTTGACAGGGATGGTGTATTTTTCTGGCCTTTTCTATGGTACTTTATGATATATGAAAATAGGCGCCCCATTGATAATTCTTTGTTTATTTCATGTGGTTATGGCTGGTTTTCTATCCACTGGTTTAGACACTCAACAGTGGTTGAATGAGGCGAAGGACGTATTTTCGGACAGAGATTACGCACAGAAACGGTACACTCCTTCATTTAATGCAGCTTTTAAAGAATTGAATAGAGCTTTCAAGGATCAGATCACCTCCTGGTGGGAGGTGCAGAGCCTTGATAGCTATATTAGCCACAATATTGTGCCTAGAGGGCTACGAATCACCTTGACACCGGCAGCGCGCTGCCGTAGTCCTGCCCTACTTGCAAAGTGGGAAAAAGAGGCCACCAGTAGCTCCCTCAGGCTTATGCAGCTACTCCTCGAGGAGGAGAAATCTGTTCTGACACGGCTGGAGGCTAAACTGAAGGAACAAATTGAGATTACTAAAAAATTTGAGGCTGAACCTGATTTTAGGAACAAAGAAAACCAACTCCAAAACGCCCTGGAACGCTTCCAATATCATTTAAAGGAACGGAAGCATAAGCAGTTCCTTAGGGACTTGCTGGATTTCAAAGAGAATCGAGCCTATCTTGGGAGCTACCAGAGGCGGGATACTGACACTGAAGGGTCATCAACAGAGGCTGAGACTTCAGACGCTGAGCCTAAAAAAAATCAAACAAAAAATAGAGGTAGAGGAAGGGGTAGGGCACGTGGTCAAAGACAAAACTATCCTACACCTACAAGTGACGTACGGGGTTTTTTAGAGCAAAACTATCCATTGAGGAGCAAAGGGGGGCTACACCCACTACCGCAACCGCCCTAACAACTTACACCGGTGACACAACTCAGGTAGTAAATTTGTCTTCTAGAACCCTAACCCCGACCGAGATGTGCCTTCTTAGTAAAGGTTTGTCTTTTGTACCTACTCAACGGGCAGATATGTTTGAGGTGGTTAAAGATCTCAACCTCTTTGTCCGAAAGTTGAAGTGGCACAAATTCCACAAACGGCAAGACCTTAAACTCAGTAAAGATCTAGGTATACCCAATGACCTATTATCAGATGTACGCCTACTTTTTAGCCTCCAGGATGACAACCTTCAGACAGGAAAAGGCCCGTTTACGAATTTAAAAAACAAAAACACTCAGATGCCTCCACTTGGTGATGCATCACCAATTGATGTCTTTCTCAACATGGTTTGTGAACAACTGCGCCACTATACACCTCCAAAATTCTTGTTTAATCTTAATAGAGAGGAGAATGCAGCCCTGGCCACCCTTGAGAGTGAAAAACTCTTAACAATTAAACCATCGGACAAGGGGGGCAATGTGGTGGTTATGGACACCACAGACTATAAGCAAATGTGCCTAGAGTTGTTGAAGAACAGGGATTCGTATGCTATACTACCTAGGAATCCATTACCAAATTACTTTGGAGAACTCAAACGGATCCTAGATAGGGCTAAGGAACAGGGTTTAATAAGTGAATCTGAACACAAATTTCTATTGCCTAAATATCCCAAAACAGCCACATTCTATACGTTGCCCAAGATACACAAAGGCACACAACCATTAAAAGGGAGACCGATTGTTTCTGGCATCGATAGCCTTATACAGAACATAGGGGTGTATCTGGATCGTATATTACGTGAATTTGTAGTGTCCCTGCCTTCATACACTAGGGATACTCTTGACCTGTTGAAGAGACTGGAGGATATCAATGTTGGCACAAATTGTTTTTTAGCAAGCATAGATGTTGAATCCCTGTATTCCTCGATTCCCCATAACTTTGGTATTCAGGCCACCTCTCATTTCCTTAGAACACGAGGAACCCAGTATCAGCCACACAATGACCTCATTCTGTTCCTTCTGGACTTCTCGCTGACCCATAACTTCTTTCTCTTCGATTATAAGATCTACCACCAGCTCAGGGGCACGGCAATGGGGTGGGCATGTGCCCCCACGTATGCTAATTTGCTCCTGGGCTGGTGGGAGGAGACGGTGGTGTTTGGGGACAGTGAGGAGAACACCAGAGGCATAGAGCTATGGCTAAGATATATAGATGACATTTTTGTTGTCTGGAGTAGACCCAAGAAGGATTTCGAGGAGTTTGTGGCATTACTGAATAATAACATCATTGGGCTACATTTTACTTTTGAAATACATGAGAATAAACTACCTTTTTTGGATATCCTGATCAGTAAGGATACCGACGGTAAGATTGATACTACGGTCTATAGGAAGCCCACGGCCACCAATGCCCTACTCAGATGGGAGAGCAGCCATCCTCTCCCACTGAGACGCGGAATCCCTAAGGGCCAATACTTGAGGCTAAGGCGTAATTGCTCCTCAGAAATTGAATTTAAGAAGCAGGCAAGAGACCTCAGGGCGAGATTCCTAGCGAAAGGATTCCCAGATGGGATTCTAAGGGCTGCCTACAATATGGCATTACGAAGTGACCGTACCTCCTTACTAAACCCAGCGGGTAAAGATCCAACCACTAAAGAGCCTATCAGAATGATAACTACATTTAGTGGTGATGCTGGGTTTATTAGACAAATACTTACGCAACACTGGCCCATTCTGGGTATGGACCCTGATCTACAAGACGTGATTGGCCCCACTCCACAGGTGACATTCAAGAGGGGACGATCACTGAGGGACCACTTGGTCAGGAGCCACTACATTGCACCACAACAAGAGACCTGGTTAACATCAACTGTAAGTGGTAGTTTTAGATGTAGTGGGTGCGTTGCGTGTCCTGTAATACAAAAATGTAAGTCATTTACATCGAATGTGACAGGGAAAATCTATTCAATACGGTCGTTTATTAACTGTCGCACGTGTGGTGTCATTTATAGGGCTGTGTGTGAGTGCGGTCTCGAGTATATAGGTAAAACCAAGCAAGAATTGAGACGGCGCATTGGCGCACACTTGGGGGATATCACCCATAACCGTGATACTCCAGTAGCACGCCACATGAATCTCCATCATGCGGGAGACACAAGTAAGATTAGATTTATGGGCATTGATGTAGTGAGACCAGATCCAAGAGGTGGAGATTGGTATCGCCTTATACTTCAGAGGGAAGCCAAATGGATTTTCTGGTGTGATACAGTGTCCCCCAAAGGCCTGAATGAAAATGTATCCTATGCACCATTTATCTAGTGTATGGTTTGTGCACTGATTGATGCTACATAGGGTATCTCTAATTATTTCCGAGATATGTGTTTCTCTTTGCCACAATTTGGATTGTATACTCAACTGAATGCTGCATTTATGGCTTCGTGTCTGTACTTACCCAGCCTCCAAACCAGTCAAAATAATCACTTATCTTATGAGTGTCGTCGTTTTGTTACCTTACTGGTCATTGTCTATTGTCCCTTTGTTACTGAATTGACACGGTTAACCCTTGCATGACCCGGATATATGTCTGTTCTGATCCATTCGGTCATGGGGAGTTTTCCGATCAATATTCTTAATGAGAGGGGCTAGTGTGGTAACTCCCCTTCCTATGGATTGATTAATTGTGTGATGGATGGGTTTTTACTCATTTTATCTAATATGCACCTCTGATCCTAGGATGATGTAGGAGACTGTGAACGGGGCTGCCAGATTAATAAGGACAGCCTCGCCACGCCTCCAAACCATTCTCGCGTCTCCTTGGTTACTCAACCAGTTGATGGGTTCCGGAAAACCGGAAGTGACGAATCGCGGCACCGGAAGTGACATGCCGCGACGACATCCGGACCGGAAGTACTCGGTTTGGATCTATTAACACGTGTAGACGCCGGATGGAGATGGTGGCGGTGCACGTGGAGAGGTAAACAAATACCCCATGATAGTTATGCACTGCTGAACCTCACTATCACATTATGTTTGTCGCACCCAATTAGATGCGATTTTGTATACCACTGACGGATTATTATTGGCCTATATGTGTATAGGGTCGGACCAATAGTAATGAGGCTTGTATAGTTTGTGGGTGGTTACCTAACCACCTAAGACCTTAAATACCCTCACCTTGCAATAGATGGTTGCTACAGGCATGGACTGGGCCATTGCTTATCCATGATTGTTGACCACTGTCAGGTTCCTTACAGCAGGACTATGAACTAAAATTTCTTTTCCCCTGAAGAAAGTTCCACTGTTTGTGGCACTGGAAACGCGTCGGGAATGCTGTTTGATTCTAGGACCCATAGGGCTTACCAGGGTTATTCTATGAAATAGGGTTAACCTGGGACTGTCCTTGTCAGGGCGGGAGCTATATGTGGGTGTATAGGGCGAGTGGAGTAGAGGGATAACTAGGGGCAGTTTATTCATCTTTTCCTGACCATGATGTGCCTGTGACCCTTCATCCACCACCCTCGTCTTGTCCTACCACGGGATGGGTGAGATCTTTACAATTTTTTTTTTCTCTTTATTGTATTCCCCATCTTGAGTCTATAGATTTGATGCTGTATGTGTTTGCATTTGGATGTTCTCTCTCTACAGGTTGTTTATACTCATCCTACAACTATCTGAGTTTATATACCTTATGCTGTTTGTGTTTGCATCATAGTGTGATGGTCATTGTACCATCTAGACGTACCAATAACTAGACCGTGGTCAGCATGTTTTGTCTTATTATATGTGATAGGTTTGCTAGCATCTTTTAAATCTTTATATTAAAAGTTTTATTTTATATGCCCTCACCAATTTGGATTTTGATTTTGACAGGGATGGTGTATTTTTCTGGCCTTTTCTATGGTACTTTATGATATATGAAAATAGGCGCCCCATTGATAATTCTTTGTTTATTTCATGTGGTTATGGCTGGTTTTCTATCCACTGGTTTAGACACTCAACAGTGGTTGAATGAGGCGAAGGACGTATTTTCGGACAGAGATTACGCACAGAAACGGTACACTCCTTCATTTAATGCAGCTTTTAAAGAATTGAATAGAGCTTTCAAGGATCAGATCACCTCCTGGTGGGAGGTGCAGAGCCTTGATAGCTATATTAGCCACAATATTGTGCCTAGAGGGCTACGAATCACCTTGACACCGGCAGCGCGCTGCCGTAGTCCTGCCCTACTTGCAAAGTGGGAAAAAGAGGCCACCAGTAGCTCCCTCAGGCTTATGCAGCTACTCCTCGAGGAGGAGAAATCTGTTCTGACACGGCTGGAGGCTAAACTGAAGGAACAAATTGAGATTACTAAAAAATTTGAGGCTGAACCTGATTTTAGGAACAAAGAAAACCAACTCCAAAACGCCCTGGAACGCTTCCAATATCATTTAAAGGAACGGAAGCATAAGCAGTTCCTTAGGGACTTGCTGGATTTCAAAGAGAATCGAGCCTATCTTGGGAGCTACCAGAGGCGGGATACTGACACTGAAGGGTCATCAACAGAGGCTGAGACTTCAGACGCTGAGCCTAAAAAAAATCAAACAAAAAATAGAGGTAGAGGAAGGGGTAGGGCACGTGGTCAAAGACAAAACTATCCTACACCTACAAGTGACGTACGGGGTTTTTTAGAGCAAAACTATCCATTGAGGAGCAAAGGGGGGCTACACCCACTACCGCAACCGCCCTAACAACTTACACCGGTGACACAACTCAGGTAGTAAATTTGTCTTCTAGAACCCTAACCCCGACCGAGATGTGCCTTCTTAGTAAAGGTTTGTCTTTTGTACCTACTCAACGGGCAGATATGTTTGAGGTGGTTAAAGATCTCAACCTCTTTGTCCGAAAGTTGAAGTGGCACAAATTCCACAAACGGCAAGACCTTAAACTCAGTAAAGATCTAGGTATACCCAATGACCTATTATCAGATGTACGCCTACTTTTTAGCCTCCAGGATGACAACCTTCAGACAGGAAAAGGCCCGTTTACGAATTTAAAAAACAAAAACACTCAGATGCCTCCACTTGGTGATGCATCACCAATTGATGTCTTTCTCAACATGGTTTGTGAACAACTGCGCCACTATACACCTCCAAAATTCTTGTTTAATCTTAATAGAGAGGAGAATGCAGCCCTGGCCACCCTTGAGAGTGAAAAACTCTTAACAATTAAACCATCGGACAAGGGGGGCAATGTGGTGGTTATGGACACCACAGACTATAAGCAAATGTGCCTAGAGTTGTTGAAGAACAGGGATTCGTATGCTATACTACCTAGGAATCCATTACCAAATTACTTTGGAGAACTCAAACGGATCCTAGATAGGGCTAAGGAACAGGGTTTAATAAGTGAATCTGAACACAAATTTCTATTGCCTAAATATCCCAAAACAGCCACATTCTATACGTTGCCCAAGATACACAAAGGCACACAACCATTAAAAGGGAGACCGATTGTTTCTGGCATCGATAGCCTTATACAGAACATAGGGGTGTATCTGGATCGTATATTACGTGAATTTGTAGTGTCCCTGCCTTCATACACTAGGGATACTCTTGACCTGTTGAAGAGACTGGAGGATATCAATGTTGGCACAAATTGTTTTTTAGCAAGCATAGATGTTGAATCCCTGTATTCCTCGATTCCCCATAACTTTGGTATTCAGGCCACCTCTCATTTCCTTAGAACACGAGGAACCCAGTATCAGCCACACAATGACCTCATTCTGTTCCTTCTGGACTTCTCGCTGACCCATAACTTCTTTCTCTTCGATTATAAGATCTACCACCAGCTCAGGGGCACGGCAATGGGGTGGGCATGTGCCCCCACGTATGCTAATTTGCTCCTGGGCTGGTGGGAGGAGACGGTGGTGTTTGGGGACAGTGAGGAGAACACCAGAGGCATAGAGCTATGGCTAAGATATATAGATGACATTTTTGTTGTCTGGAGTAGACCCAAGAAGGATTTCGAGGAGTTTGTGGCATTACTGAATAATAACATCATTGGGCTACATTTTACTTTTGAAATACATGAGAATAAACTACCTTTTTTGGATATCCTGATCAGTAAGGATACCGACGGTAAGATTGATACTACGGTCTATAGGAAGCCCACGGCCACCAATGCCCTACTCAGATGGGAGAGCAGCCATCCTCTCCCACTGAGACGCGGAATCCCTAAGGGCCAATACTTGAGGCTAAGGCGTAATTGCTCCTCAGAAATTGAATTTAAGAAGCAGGCAAGAGACCTCAGGGCGAGATTCCTAGCGAAAGGATTCCCAGATGGGATTCTAAGGGCTGCCTACAATATGGCATTACGAAGTGACCGTACCTCCTTACTAAACCCAGCGGGTAAAGATCCAACCACTAAAGAGCCTATCAGAATGATAACTACATTTAGTGGTGATGCTGGGTTTATTAGACAAATACTTACGCAACACTGGCCCATTCTGGGTATGGACCCTGATCTACAAGACGTGATTGGCCCCACTCCACAGGTGACATTCAAGAGGGGACGATCACTGAGGGACCACTTGGTCAGGAGCCACTACATTGCACCACAACAAGAGACCTGGTTAACATCAACTGTAAGTGGTAGTTTTAGATGTAGTGGGTGCGTTGCGTGTCCTGTAATACAAAAATGTAAGTCATTTACATCGAATGTGACAGGGAAAATCTATTCAATACGGTCGTTTATTAACTGTCGCACGTGTGGTGTCATTTATAGGGCTGTGTGTGAGTGCGGTCTCGAGTATATAGGTAAAACCAAGCAAGAATTGAGACGGCGCATTGGCGCACACTTGGGGGATATCACCCATAACCGTGATACTCCAGTAGCACGCCACATGAATCTCCATCATGCGGGAGACACAAGTAAGATTAGATTTATGGGCATTGATGTAGTGAGACCAGATCCAAGAGGTGGAGATTGGTATCGCCTTATACTTCAGAGGGAAGCCAAATGGATTTTCTGGTGTGATACAGTGTCCCCCAAAGGCCTGAATGAAAATGTATCCTATGCACCATTTATCTAGTGTATGGTTTGTGCACTGATTGATGCTACATAGGGTATCTCTAATTATTTCCGAGATATGTGTTTCTCTTTGCCACAATTTGGATTGTATACTCAACTGAATGCTGCATTTATGGCTTCGTGTCTGTACTTACCCAGCCTCCAAACCAGTCAAAATAATCACTTATCTTATGAGTGTCGTCGTTTTGTTACCTTACTGGTCATTGTCTATTGTCCCTTTGTTACTGAATTGACACGGTTAACCCTTGCATGACCCGGATATATGTCTGTTCTGATCCATTCGGTCATGGGGAGTTTTCCGATCAATATTCTTAATGAGAGGGGCTAGTGTGGTAACTCCCCTTCCTATGGATTGATTAATTGTGTGATGGATGGGTTTTTACTCATTTTATCTAATATGCACCTCTGATCCTAGGATGATGTAGGAGACTGTGAACGGGGCTGCCAGATTAATAAGGACAGCCTCGCCACGCCTCCAAACCATTCTCGCGTCTCCTTGGTTACTCAACCAGTTGATGGGTTCCGGAAAACCGGAAGTGACGAATCGCGGCACCGGAAGTGACATGCCGCGACGACATCCGGACCGGAAGTACTCGGTTTGGATCTATTAACACGTGTAGACGCCGGATGGAGATGGTGGCGGTGCACGTGGAGAGGTAAACAAATACCCCATGATAGTTATGCACTGCTGAACCTCACTATCACATTATGTTTGTCGCACCCAATTAGATGCGATTTTGTATACCACTGACGGATTATTATTGGCCTATATGTGTATAGGGTCGGACCAATAGTAATGAGGCTTGTATAGTTTGTGGGTGGTTACCTAACCACCTAAGACCTTAAATACCCTCACCTTGCAATAGATGGTTGCTACAGGCATGGACTGGGCCATTGCTTATCCATGATTGTTGACCACTGTCAGGTTCCTTACAGCAGGACTATGAACTAAAATTTCTTTTCCCCTGAAGAAAGTTCCACTGTTTGTGGCACTGGAAACGCGTCGGGAATGCTGTTTGATTCTAGGACCCATAGGGCTTACCAGGGTTATTCTATGAAATAGGGTTAACCTGGGACTGTCCTTGTCAGGGCGGGAGCTATATGTGGGTGTATAGGGCGAGTGGAGTAGAGGGATAACTAGGGGCAGTTTATTCATCTTTTCCTGACCATGATGTGCCTGTGACCCTTCATCCACCACCCTCGTCTTGTCCTACCACGGGATGGGTGAGATCTTTACAATTTTTTTTTTTCTCTTTATTGTATTCCCCATCTTGAGTCTATAGATTTGATGCTGTATGTGTTTGCATTTGGATGTTCTCTCTCTACAGGTTGTTTATACTCATCCTACAACTATCTGAGTTTATATACCTTATGCTGTTTGTGTTTGCATCATAGTGTGATGGTCATTGTACCCTCTAGACGTACCAATAACTAGACCGTGGTCAGCATGTTTTGTCTTATTATATGTGATAGGTTTGCTAGCATCTTTTAAATCTTTATATTAAAAGTTTTATTTTATATGCCCTCACCAATTTGGATTTTGATTTTGACAGGGATGGTGTATTTTTCTGGCCTTTTCTATGGTACTTTATGATATATGAAAATAGGCGCCCCATTGATAATTCTTTGTTTATTTCATGTGGTTATGGCTGGTTTTCTATCCACTGGTTTAGACACTCAACAGTGGTTGAATGAGGCGAAGGACGTATTTTCGGACAGAGATTACGCACAGAAACGGTACACTCCTTCATTTAATGCAGCTTTTAAAGAATTGAATAGAGCTTTCAAGGATCAGATCACCTCCTGGTGGGAGGTGCAGAGCCTTGATAGCTATATTAGCCACAATATTGTGCCTAGAGGGCTACGAATCACCTTGACACCGGCAGCGCGCTGCCGTAGTCCTGCCCTACTTGCAAAGTGGGAAAAAGAGGCCACCAGTAGCTCCCTCAGGCTTATGCAGCTACTCCTCGAGGAGGAGAAATCTGTTCTGACACGGCTGGAGGCTAAACTGAAGGAACAAATTGAGATTACTAAAAAATTTGAGGCTGAACCTGATTTTAGGAACAAAGAAAACCAACTCCAAAACGCCCTGGAACGCTTCCAATATCATTTAAAGGAACGGAAGCATAAGCAGTTCCTTAGGGACTTGCTGGATTTCAAAGAGAATCGAGCCTATCTTGGGAGCTACCAGAGGCGGGATACTGACACTGAAGGGTCATCAACAGAGGCTGAGACTTCAGACGCTGAGCCTAAAAAAAATCAAACAAAAAATAGAGGTAGAGGAAGGGGTAGGGCACGTGGTCAAAGACAAAACTATCCTACACCTACAAGTGACGTACGGGGTTTTTTAGAGCAAAACTATCCATTGAGGAGCAAAGGGGGGCTACACCCACTACCGCAACCGCCCTAACAACTTACACCGGTGACACAACTCAGGTAGTAAATTTGTCTTCTAGAACCCTAACCCCGACCGAGATGTGCCTTCTTAGTAAAGGTTTGTCTTTTGTACCTACTCAACGGGCAGATATGTTTGAGGTGGTTAAAGATCTCAACCTCTTTGTCCGAAAGTTGAAGTGGCACAAATTCCACAAACGGCAAGACCTTAAACTCAGTAAAGATCTAGGTATACCCAATGACCTATTATCAGATGTACGCCTACTTTTTAGCCTCCAGGATGACAACCTTCAGACAGGAAAAGGCCCGTTTACGAATTTAAAAAACAAAAACACTCAGATGCCTCCACTTGGTGATGCATCACCAATTGATGTCTTTCTCAACATGGTTTGTGAACAACTGCGCCACTATACACCTCCAAAATTCTTGTTTAATCTTAATAGAGAGGAGAATGCAGCCCTGGCCACCCTTGAGAGTGAAAAACTCTTAACAATTAAACCATCGGACAAGGGGGGCAATGTGGTGGTTATGGACACCACAGACTATAAGCAAATGTGCCTAGAGTTGTTGAAGAACAGGGATTCGTATGCTATACTACCTAGGAATCCATTACCAAATTACTTTGGAGAACTCAAACGGATCCTAGATAGGGCTAAGGAACAGGGTTTAATAAGTGAATCTGAACACAAATTTCTATTGCCTAAATATCCCAAAACAGCCACATTCTATACGTTGCCCAAGATACACAAAGGCACACAACCATTAAAAGGGAGACCGATTGTTTCTGGCATCGATAGCCTTATACAGAACATAGGGGTGTATCTGGATCGTATATTACGTGAATTTGTAGTGTCCCTGCCTTCATACACTAGGGATACTCTTGACCTGTTGAAGAGACTGGAGGATATCAATGTTGGCACAAATTGTTTTTTAGCAAGCATAGATGTTGAATCCCTGTATTCCTCGATTCCCCATAACTTTGGTATTCAGGCCACCTCTCATTTCCTTAGAACACGAGGAACCCAGTATCAGCCACACAATGACCTCATTCTGTTCCTTCTGGACTTCTCGCTGACCCATAACTTCTTTCTCTTCGATTATAAGATCTACCACCAGCTCAGGGGCACGGCAATGGGGTGGGCATGTGCCCCCACGTATGCTAATTTGCTCCTGGGCTGGTGGGAGGAGACGGTGGTGTTTGGGGACAGTGAGGAGAACACCAGAGGCATAGAGCTATGGCTAAGATATATAGATGACATTTTTGTTGTCTGGAGTAGACCCAAGAAGGATTTCGAGGAGTTTGTGGCATTACTGAATAATAACATCATTGGGCTACATTTTACTTTTGAAATACATGAGAATAAACTACCTTTTTTGGATATCCTGATCAGTAAGGATACCGACGGTAAGATTGATACTACGGTCTATAGGAAGCCCACGGCCACCAATGCCCTACTCAGATGGGAGAGCAGCCATCCTCTCCCACTGAGACGCGGAATCCCTAAGGGCCAATACTTGAGGCTAAGGCGTAATTGCTCCTCAGAAATTGAATTTAAGAAGCAGGCAAGAGACCTCAGGGCGAGATTCCTAGCGAAAGGATTCCCAGATGGGATTCTAATGGCTGCCTACAATATGGAATTACGAAGTGACCGTACCTCCTTACTAAACCCAGCGGGTAAAGATCCAACCACTAAAGAGCCTATCAGAATGATAACTACATTTAGTGGTGATGCTGGGTTTATTAGACAAATACTTACGCAACACTGGCCCATTCTGGGTATGGACCCTGATCTACAAGACGTGATTGGCCCCACTCCACAGGTGACATTCAAGAGGGGACGATCACTGAGGGACCACTTGGTCAGGAGCCACTACATTGCACCACAACAAGAGACCTGGTTAACATCAACTGTAAGTGGTAGTTTTAGATGTAGTGGGTGCGTTGCGTGTCCTGTAATACAAAAATGTAAGTCATTTACATCGAATGTGACAGGGAAAATCTATTCATTACGGTCGTTTATTAACTGTCGCACGTGTGGTGTCATTTATAGGGCTGTGTGTGAGTGCGGTCTCGAGTATATAGGTAAAACCAAGCAAGAATTGAGACGGCGCATTGGCGCACACTTGGGGGATATCACCCATAACCGTGATACTCCAGTAGCACGCCACATGAATCTCCATCATGCGGGAGACACAAGTAAGATTAGATTTATGGGCATTGATGTAGTGAGACCAGATCCAAGAGGTGGAGATTGGTATCGCCTTATACTTCAGAGGGAAGCCAAATGGATTTTCTGGTGTGATACAGTGTCCCCCAAAGGCCTGAATGAAAATGTATCCTATGCACCATTTATCT
Organism: Engystomops pustulosus; assembly: GCF_040894005.1. NCBI lineage: Eukaryota > Metazoa > Chordata > Amphibia > Anura > Leptodactylidae > Engystomops > Engystomops pustulosus. The sequence goes on from NC_092413.1 coordinate 107,151,924, forward strand.
AGTGTATGGTTTGTGCACTGATTGATGCTACATAGGGTATCTCTAATTATTTCCGAGATATGTGTTTCTCTTTGCCACAATTTGGATTGTATACTCAACTGAATGCTGCATTTATGGCTTCGTGTCTGTACTTACCCAGCCTCCAAACCAGTCAAAATAATCACTTATCTTATGAGTGTCGTCGTTTTGTTACCTTACTGGTCATTGTCTATTGTCCCTTTGTTACTGAATTGACACGGTTAACCCTTGCATGACCCGGATATATGTCTGTTCTGATCCATTCGGTCATGGGGAGTTTTCCGATCAATATTCTTAATGAGAGGGGCTAGTGTGGTAACTCCCCTTCCTATGGATTGATTAATTGTGTGATGGATGGGTTTTTACTCATTTTATCTAATATGCACCTCTGATCCTAGGATGATGTAGGAGACTGTGAACGGGGCTGCCAGATTAATAAGGACAGCCTCGCCACGCCTCCAAACCATTCTCGCGTCTCCTTGGTTACTCAACCAGTTGATGGGTTCCGGAAAACCGGAAGTGACGAATCGCGGCACCGGAAGTGACATGCCGCGACGACATCCGGACCGGAAGTACTCGGTTTGGATCTATTAACACGTGTAGACGCCGGATGGAGATGGTGGCGGTGCACGTGGAGAGGTAAACAAATACCCCATGATAGTTATGCACTGCTGAACCTCACTATCACATTATGTTTGTCGCACCCAATTAGATGCGATTTTGTATACCACTGACGGATTATTATTGGCCTATATGTGTATAGGGTCGGACCAATAGTAATGAGGCTTGTATAGTTTGTGGGTGGTTACCTAACCACCTAAGACCTTAAATACCCTCACCTTGCAATAGATGGTTGCTACAGGCATGGACTGGGCCATTGCTTATCCATGATTGTTGACCACTGTCAGGTTCCTTACAGCAGGACTATGAACTAAAATTTCTTTTCCCCTGAAGAAAGTTCCACTGTTTGTGGCACTGGAAACGCGTCGGGAATGCTGTTTGATTCTAGGACCCATAGGGCTTACCAGGGTTATTCTATGAAATAGGGTTAACCTGGGACTGTCCTTGTCAGGGCGGGAGCTATATGTGGGTGTATAGGGCGAGTGGAGTAGAGGGATAACTAGGGGCAGTTTATTCATCTTTTCCTGACCATGATGTGCCTGTGACCCTTCATCCACCACCCTCGTCTTGTCCTACCACGGGATGGGTGAGATCTTTACAATTTTTTTTTTTCTCTTTATTGTATTCCCCATCTTGAGTCTATAGATTTGATGCTGTATGTGTTTGCATTTGGATGTTCTCTCTCTACAGGTTGTTTATACTCATCCTACAACTATCTGAGTTTATATACCTTATGCTGTTTGTGTTTGCATCATAGTGTGATGGTCATTGTACCCTCTAGACGTACCAATAACTAGACCGTGGTCAGCATGTTTTGTCTTATTATATGTGATAGGTTTGCTAGCATCTTTTAAATCTTTATATTAAAAGTTTTATTTTATATGCCCTCACCAATTTGGATTTTGATTTTGACAGGGATGGTGTATTTTTCTGGCCTTTTCTATGGTACTTTATGATATATGAAAATAGGCGCCCCATTGATAATTCTTTGTTTATTTCATGTGGTTATGGCTGGTTTTCTATCCACTGGTTTAGACACTCAACAGTGGTTGAATGAGGCGAAGGACGTATTTTCGGACAGAGATTACGCACAGAAACGGTACACTCCTTCATTTAATGCAGCTTTTAAAGAATTGAATAGAGCTTTCAAGGATCAGATCACCTCCTGGTGGGAGGTGCAGAGCCTTGATAGCTATATTAGCCACAATATTGTGCCTAGAGGGCTACGAATCACCTTGACACCGGCAGCGCGCTGCCGTAGTCCTGCCCTACTTGCAAAGTGGGAAAAAGAGGCCACCAGTAGCTCCCTCAGGCTTATGCAGCTACTCCTCGAGGAGGAGAAATCTGTTCTGACACGGCTGGAGGCTAAACTGAAGGAACAAATTGAGATTACTAAAAAATTTGAGGCTGAACCTGATTTTAGGAACAAAGAAAACCAACTCCAAAACGCCCTGGAACGCTTCCAATATCATTTAAAGGAACGGAAGCATAAGCAGTTCCTTAGGGACTTGCTGGATTTCAAAGAGAATCGAGCCTATCTTGGGAGCTACCAGAGGCGGGATACTGACACTGAAGGGTCATCAACAGAGGCTGAGACTTCAGACGCTGAGCCTAAAAAAAATCAAACAAAAAATAGAGGTAGAGGAAGGGGTAGGGCACGTGGTCAAAGACAAAACTATCCTACACCTACAAGTGACGTACGGGGTTTTTTAGAGCAAAACTATCCATTGAGGAGCAAAGGGGGGCTACACCCACTACCGCAACCGCCCTAACAACTTACACCGGTGACACAACTCAGGTAGTAAATTTGTCTTCTAGAACCCTAACCCCGACCGAGATGTGCCTTCTTAGTAAAGGTTTGTCTTTTGTACCTACTCAACGGGCAGATATGTTTGAGGTGGTTAAAGATCTCAACCTCTTTGTCCGAAAGTTGAAGTGGCACAAATTCCACAAACGGCAAGACCTTAAACTCAGTAAAGATCTAGGTATACCCAATGACCTATTATCAGATGTACGCCTACTTTTTAGCCTCCAGGATGACAACCTTCAGACAGGAAAAGGCCCGTTTACGAATTTAAAAAACAAAAACACTCAGATGCCTCCACTTGGTGATGCATCACCAATTGATGTCTTTCTCAACATGGTTTGTGAACAACTGCGCCACTATACACCTCCAAAATTCTTGTTTAATCTTAATAGAGAGGAGAATGCAGCCCTGGCCACCCTTGAGAGTGAAAAACTCTTAACAATTAAACCATCGGACAAGGGGGGCAATGTGGTGGTTATGGACACCACAGACTATAAGCAAATGTGCCTAGAGTTGTTGAAGAACAGGGATTCGTATGCTATACTACCTAGGAATCCATTACCAAATTACTTTGGAGAACTCAAACGGATCCTAGATAGGGCTAAGGAACAGGGTTTAATAAGTGAATCTGAACACAAATTTCTATTGCCTAAATATCCCAAAACAGCCACATTCTATACGTTGCCCAAGATACACAAAGGCACACAACCATTAAAAGGGAGACCGATTGTTTCTGGCATCGATAGCCTTATACAGAACATAGGGGTGTATCTGGATCGTATATTACGTGAATTTGTAGTGTCCCTGCCTTCATACACTAGGGATACTCTTGACCTGTTGAAGAGACTGGAGGATATCAATGTTGGCACAAATTGTTTTTTAGCAAGCATAGATGTTGAATCCCTGTATTCCTCGATTCCCCATAACTTTGGTATTCAGGCCACCTCTCATTTCCTTAGAACACGAGGAACCCAGTATCAGCCACACAATGACCTCATTCTGTTCCTTCTGGACTTCTCGCTGACCCATAACTTCTTTCTCTTCGATTATAAGATCTACCACCAGCTCAGGGGCACGGCAATGGGGTGGGCATGTGCCCCCACGTATGCTAATTTGCTCCTGGGCTGGTGGGAGGAGACGGTGGTGTTTGGGGACAGTGAGGAGAACACCAGAGGCATAGAGCTATGGCTAAGATATATAGATGACATTTTTGTTGTCTGGAGTAGACCCAAGAAGGATTTCGAGGAGTTTGTGGCATTACTGAATAATAACATCATTGGGCTACATTTTACTTTTGAAATACATGAGAATAAACTACCTTTTTTGGATATCCTGATCAGTAAGGATACCGACGGTAAGATTGATACTACGGTCTATAGGAAGCCCACGGCCACCAATGCCCTACTCAGATGGGAGAGCAGCCATCCTCTCCCACTGAGACGCGGAATCCCTAAGGGCCAATACTTGAGGCTAAGGCGTAATTGCTCCTCAGAAATTGAATTTAAGAAGCAGGCAAGAGACCTCAGGGCGAGATTCCTAGCGAAAGGATTCCCAGATGGGATTCTAAGGGCTGCCTACAATATGGCATTACGAAGTGACCGTACCTCCTTACTAAACCCAGCGGGTAAAGATCCAACCACTAAAGAGCCTATCAGAATGATAACTACATTTAGTGGTGATGCTGGGTTTATTAGACAAATACTTACGCAACACTGGCCCATTCTGGGTATGGACCCTGATCTACAAGACGTGATTGGCCCCACTCCACAGGTGACATTCAAGAGGGGACGATCACTGAGGGACCACTTGGTCAGGAGCCACTACATTGCACCACAACAAGAGACCTGGTTAACATCAACTGTAAGTGGTAGTTTTAGATGTAGTGGGTGCGTTGCGTGTCCTGTAATACAAAAATGTAAGTCATTTACATCGAATGTGACAGGGAAAATCTATTCAATACGGTCGTTTATTAACTGTCGCACGTGTGGTGTCATTTATAGGGCTGTGTGTGAGTGCGGTCTCGAGTATATAGGTAAAACCAAGCAAGAATTGAGACGGCGCATTGGCGCACACTTGGGGGATATCACCCATAACCGTGATACTCCAGTAGCACGCCACATGAATCTCCATCATGCGGGAGACACAAGTAAGATTAGATTTATGGGCATTGATGTAGTGAGACCAGATCCAAGAGGTGGAGATTGGGATCGCCTTATACTTCAGAGGGAAGCCAAATGGATTTTCTGGTGTGATACAGTGTCCCCCAAAGGCCTGAATGAAAATGTATCCTATGCACCATTTATCTAGTGTATGGTTTGTGCACTGATTGATGCTACATAGGGTATCTCTAATTATTTCCGAGATATGTGTTTCTCTTTGCCACAATTTGGATTGTATACTCAACTGAATGCTGCATTTATGGCTTCGTGTCTGTACTTACCCAGCCTCCAAACCAGTCAAAATAATCACTTATCTTATGAGTGTCGTCGTTTTGTTACCTTACTGGTCATTGTCTATTGTCCCTTTGTTACTGAATTGACACGGTTAACCCTTGCATGACCCGGATATATGTCTGTTCTGATCCATTCGGTCATGGGGAGTTTTCCGATCAATATTCTTAATGAGAGGGGCTAGTGTGGTAACTCCCCTTCCTATGGATTGATTAATTGTGTGATGGATGGGTTTTTACTCATTTTATCTAATATGCACCTCTGATCCTAGGATGATGTAGGAGACTGTGAACGGGGCTGCCAGATTAATAAGGACAGCCTCGCCACGCCTCCAAACCATTCTCGCGTCTCCTTGGTTACTCAACCAGTTGATGGGTTCCGGAAAACCGGAAGTGACGAATCGCGGCACCGGAAGTGACATGCCGCGACGACATCCGGACCGGAAGTACTCGGTTTGGATCTATTAACACGTGTAGACGCCGGATGGAGATGGTGGCGGTGCACGTGGAGAGGTAAACAAATACCCCATGATAGTTATGCACTGCTGAACCTCACTATCACATTATGTTTGTCGCACCCAATTAGATGCGATTTTGTATACCACTGACGGATTATTATTGGCCTATATGTGTATAGGGTCGGACCAATAGTAATGAGGCTTGTATAGTTTGTGGGTGGTTACCTAACCACCTAAGACCTTAAATACCCTCACCTTGCAATAGATGGTTGCTACAGGCATGGACTGGGCCATTGCTTATCCATGATTGTTGACCACTGTCAGGTTCCTTACAGCAGGACTATGAACTAAAATTTCTTTTCCCCTGAAGAAAGTTCCACTGTTTGTGGCACTGGAAACGCGTCGGGAATGCTGTTTGATTCTAGGACCCATAGGGCTTACCAGGGTTATTCTATGAAATAGGGTTAACCTGGGACTGTCCTTGTCAGGGCGGGAGCTATATGTGGGTGTATAGGGCGAGTGGAGTAGAGGGATAACTAGGGGCAGTTTATTCATCTTTTCCTGACCATGATGTGCCTGTGACCCTTCATCCACCACCCTCGTCTTGTCCTACCACGGGATGGGTGAGATCTTTACAATTTTTTTTTTTCTCTTTATTGTATTCCCCATCTTGAGTCTATAGATTTGATGCTGTATGTGTTTGCATTTGGATGTTCTCTCTCTACAGGTTGTTTATACTCATCCTACAACTATCTGAGTTTATATACCTTATGCTGTTTGTGTTTGCATCATAGTGTGATGGTCATTGTACCCTCTAGACGTACCAATAACTAGACCGTGGTCAGCATGTTTTGTCTTATTATATGTGATAGGTTTGCTAGCATCTTTTAAATCTTTATATTAAAAGTTTTATTTTATATGCCCTCACCAATTTGGATTTTGATTTTGACAGGGATGGTGTATTTTTCTGGCCTTTTCTATGGTACTTTATGATATATGAAAATAGGCGCCCCATTGATAATTCTTTGTTTATTTCATGTGGTTATGGCTGGTTTTCTATCCACTGGTTTAGACACTCAACAGTGGTTGAATGAGGCGAAGGACGTATTTTCGGACAGAGATTACGCACAGAAACGGTACACTCCTTCATTTAATGCAGCTTTTAAAGAATTGAATAGAGCTTTCAAGGATCAGATCACCTCCTGGTGGGAGGTGCAGAGCCTTGATAGCTATATTAGCCACAATATTGTGCCTAGAGGGCTACGAATCACCTTGACACCGGCAGCGCGCTGCCGTAGTCCTGCCCTACTTGCAAAGTGGGAAAAAGAGGCCACCAGTAGCTCCCTCAGGCTTATGCAGCTACTCCTCGAGGAGGAGAAATCTGTTCTGACACGGCTGGAGGCTAAACTGAAGGAACAAATTGAGATTACTAAAAAATTTGAGGCTGAACCTGATTTTAGGAACAAAGAAAACCAACTCCAAAACGCCCTGGAACGCTTCCAATATCATTTAAAGGAACGGAAGCATAAGCAGTTCCTTAGGGACTTGCTGGATTTCAAAGAGAATCGAGCCTATCTTGGGAGCTACCAGAGGCGGGATACTGACACTGAAGGGTCATCAACAGAGGCTGAGACTTCAGACGCTGAGCCTAAAAAAAATCAAACAAAAAATAGAGGTAGAGGAAGGGGTAGGGCACGTGGTCAAAGACAAAACTATCCTACACCTACAAGTGACGTACGGGGTTTTTTAGAGCAAAACTATCCATTGAGGAGCAAAGGGGGGCTACACCCACTACCGCAACCGCCCTAACAACTTACACCGGTGACACAACTCAGGTAGTAAATTTGTCTTCTAGAACCCTAACCCCGACCGAGATGTGCCTTCTTAGTAAAGGTTTGTCTTTTGTACCTACTCAACGGGCAGATATGTTTGAGGTGGTTAAAGATCTCAACCTCTTTGTCCGAAAGTTGAAGTGGCACAAATTCCACAAACGGCAAGACCTTAAACTCAGTAAAGATCTAGGTATACCCAATGACCTATTATCAGATGTACGCCTACTTTTTAGCCTCCAGGATGACAACCTTCAGACAGGAAAAGGCCCGTTTACGAATTTAAAAAACAAAAACACTCAGATGCCTCCACTTGGTGATGCATCACCAATTGATGTCTTTCTCAACATGGTTTGTGAACAACTGCGCCACTATACACCTCCAAAATTCTTGTTTAATCTTAATAGAGAGGAGAATGCAGCCCTGGCCACCCTTGAGAGTGAAAAACTCTTAACAATTAAACCATCGGACAAGGGGGGCAATGTGGTGGTTATGGACACCACAGACTATAAGCAAATGTGCCTAGAGTTGTTGAAGAACAGGGATTCGTATGCTATACTACCTAGGAATCCATTACCAAATTACTTTGGAGAACTCAAACGGATCCTAGATAGGGCTAAGGAACAGGGTTTAATAAGTGAATCTGAACACAAATTTCTATTGCCTAAATATCCCAAAACAGCCACATTCTATACGTTGCCCAAGATACACAAAGGCACACAACCATTAAAAGGGAGACCGATTGTTTCTGGCATCGATAGCCTTATACAGAACATAGGGGTGTATCTGGATCGTATATTACGTGAATTTGTAGTGTCCCTGCCTTCATACACTAGGGATACTCTTGACCTGTTGAAGAGACTGGAGGATATCAATGTTGGCACAAATTGTTTTTTAGCAAGCATAGATGTTGAATCCCTGTATTCCTCGATTCCCCATAACTTTGGTATTCAGGCCACCTCTCATTTCCTTAGAACACGAGGAACCCAGTATCAGCCACACAATGACCTGATTCTGTTCCTTCTGGACTTCTCGCTGACCCATAACTTCTTTCTCTTCGATTATAAGATCTACCACCAGCTCAGGGGCACGGCAATGGGGTGGGCATGTGCCCCCACGTATGCTAATTTGCTCCTGGGCTGGTGGGAGGAGACGGTGGTGTTTGGGGACAGTGAGGAGAACACCAGAGGCATAGAGCTATGGCTAAGATATATAGATGACATTTTTGTTGTCTGGAGTAGACCCAAGAAGGATTTCGAGGAGTTTGTGGCATTACTGAATAATAACATCATTGGGCTACATTTTACTTTTGAAATACATGAGAATAAACTACCTTTTTTGGATATCCTGATCAGTAAGGATACCGACGGTAAGATTGATACTACGGTCTATAGGAAGCCCACGGCCACCAATGCCCTACTCAGATGGGAGAGCAGCCATCCTCTCCCACTGAGACGCGGAATCCCTAAGGGCCAATACTTGAGGCTAAGGCGTAATTGCTCCTCAGAAATTGAATTTAAGAAGCAGGCAAGAGACCTCAGGGCGAGATTCCTAGCGAAAGGATTCCCAGATGGGATTCTAAGGGCTGCCTACAATATGGCATTACGAAGTGACCGTACCTCCTTACTAAACCCAGCGGGTAAAGATCCAACCACTAAAGAGCCTATCAGAATGATAACTACATTTAGTGGTGATGCTGGGTTTATTAGACAAATACTTACGCAACACTGGCCCATTCTGGGTATGGACCCTGATCTACAAGACGTGATTGGCCCCACTCCACAGGTGACATTCAAGAGGGGACGATCACTGAGGGACCACTTGGTCAGGAGCCACTACATTGCACCACAACAAGAGACCTGGTTAACATCAACTGTAAGTGGTAGTTTTAGATGTAGTGGGTGCGTTGCGTGTCCTGTAATACAAAAATGTAAGTCATTTACATCGAATGTGACAGGGAAAATCTATTCAATACGGTCGTTTATTAACTGTCGCACGTGTGGTGTCATTTATAGGGCTGTGTGTGAGTGCGGTCTCGAGTATATAGGTAAAACCAAGCAAGAATTGAGACGGCGCATTGGCGCACACTTGGGGGATATCACCCATAACCGTGATACTCCAGTAGCACGCCACATGAATCTCCATCATGCGGGAGACACAAGTAAGATTAGATTTATGGGCATTGATGTAGTGAGACCAGATCCAAGAGGTGGAGATTGGGATCGCCTTATACTTCAGAGGGAAGCCAAATGGATTTTCTGGTGTGATACAGTGTCCCCCAAAGGCCTGAATGAAAATGTATCCTATGCACCATTTATCTAGTGTATGGTTTGTGCACTGATTGATGCTACATAGGGTATCTCTAATTATTTCCGAGATATGTGTTTCTCTTTGCCACAATTTGGATTGTATACTCAACTGAATGCTGCATTTATGGCTTCGTGTCTGTACTTACCCAGCCTCCAAACCAGTCAAAATAATCACTTATCTTATGAGTGTCGTCGTTTTGTTACCTTACTGGTCATTGTCTATTGTCCCTTTGTTACTGAATTGACACGGTTAACCCTTGCATGACCCGGATATATGTCTGTTCTGATCCATTCGGTCATGGGGAGTTTTCCGATCAATATTCTTAATGAGAGGGGCTAGTGTGGTAACTCCCCTTCCTATGGATTGATTAATTGTGTGATGGATGGGTTTTTACTCATTTTATCTAATATGCACCTCTGATCCTAGGATGATGTAGGAGACTGTGAACGGGGCTGCCAGATTAATAAGGACAGCCTCGCCACGCCTCCAAACCATTCTCGCGTCTCCTTGGTTACTCAACCAGTTGATGGGTTCCGGAAAACCGGAAGTGACGAATCGCGGCACCGGAAGTGACATGCCGCGACGACATCCGGACCGGAAGTACTCGGTTTGGATCTATTAACACGTGTAGACGCCGGATGGAGATGGTGGCGGTGCACGTGGAGAGGTAAACAAATACCCCATGATAGTTATGCACTGCTGAACCTCACTATCACATTATGTTTGTCGCACCCAATTAGATGCGATTTTGTATACCACTGACGGATTATTATTGGCCTATATGTGTATAGGGTCGGACCAATAGTAATGAGGCTTGTATAGTTTGTGGGTGGTTACCTAACCACCTAAGACCTTAAATACCCTCACCTTGCAATAGATGGTTGCTACAGGCATGGACTGGGCCATTGCTTATCCATGATTGTTGACCACTGTCAGGTTCCTTACAGCAGGACTATGAACTAAAATTTCTTTTCCCCTGAAGAAAGTTCCACTGTTTGTGGCACTGGAAACGCGTCGGGAATGCTGTTTGATTCTAGGACCCATAGGGCTTACCAGGGTTATTCTATGAAATAGGGTTAACCTGGGACTGTCCTTGTCAGGGCGGGAGCTATATGTGGGTGTATAGGGCGAGTGGAGTAGAGGGATAACTAGGGGCAGTTTATTCATCTTTTCCTGACCATGATGTGCCTGTGACCCTTCATCCACCACCCTCGTCTTGTCCTACCACGGGATGGGTGAGATCTTTACAATTTTTTTTTTCTCTTTATTGTATTCCCCATCTTGAGTCTATAGATTTGATGCTGTATGTGTTTGCATTTGGATGTTCTCTCTCTACAGGTTGTTTATACTCATCCTACAACTATCTGAGTTTATATACCTTATGCTGTTTGTGTTTGCATCATAGTGTGATGGTCATTGTACCCTCTAGACGTACCAATAACTAGACCGTGGTCAGCATGTTTTGTCTTATTATATGTGATAGGTTTGCTAGCATCTTTTAAATCTTTATATTAAAAGTTTTATTTTATATGCCCTCACCAATTTGGATTTTGATTTTGACAGGGATGGTGTATTTTTCTGGCCTTTTCTATGGTACTTTATGATATATGAAAATAGGCGCCCCATTGATAATTCTTTGTTTATTTCATGTGGTTATGGCTGGTTTTCTATCCACTGGTTTAGACACTCAACAGTGGTTGAATGAGGCGAAGGACGTATTTTCGGACAGAGATTACGCACAGAAACGGTACACTCCTTCATTTAATGCAGCTTTTAAAGAATTGAATAGAGCTTTCAAGGATCAGATCACCTCCTGGTGGGAGGTGCAGAGCCTTGATAGCTATATTAGCCACAATATTGTGCCTAGAGGGCTACGAATCACCTTGACACCGGCAGCGCGCTGCCGTAGTCCTGCCCTACTTGCAAAGTGGGAAAAAGAGGCCACCAGTAGCTCCCTCAGGCTTATGCAGCTACTCCTCGAGGAGGAGAAATCTGTTCTGACACGGCTGGAGGCTAAACTGAAGGAACAAATTGAGATTACTAAAAAATTTGAGGCTGAACCTGATTTTAGGAACAAAGAAAACCAACTCCAAAACGCCCTGGAACGCTTCCAATATCATTTAAAGGAACGGAAGCATAAGCAGTTCCTTAGGGACTTGCTGGATTTCAAAGAGAATCGAGCCTATCTTGGGAGCTACCAGAGGCGGGATACTGACACTGAAGGGTCATCAACAGAGGCTGAGACTTCAGACGCTGAGCCTAAAAAAAATCAAACAAAAAATAGAGGTAGAGGAAGGGGTAGGGCACGTGGTCAAAGACAAAACTATCCTACACCTACAAGTGACGTACGGGGTTTTTTAGAGCAAAACTATCCATTGAGGAGCAAAGGGGGGCTACACCCACTACCGCAACCGCCCTAACAACTTACACCGGTGACACAACTCAGGTAGTAAATTTGTCTTCTAGAACCCTAACCCCGACCGAGATGTGCCTTCTTAGTAAATGTTTGTCTTTTGTACCTACTCAACGGGCAGATATGTTTGAGGTGGTTAAAGATCTCAACCTCTTTGTCCGAAAGTTGAAGTGGCACAAATTCCACAAACGGCAAGACCTTAAACTCAGTAAAGATCTAGGTATACCCAATGACCTATTATCAGATGTACGCCTACTTTTTAGCCTCCAGGATGACAACCTTCAGACAGGAAAAGGCCCGTTTACGAATTTAAAAAACAAAAACACTCAGATGCCTCCACTTGGTGATGCATCACCAATTGATGTCTTTCTCAACATGGTTTGTGAACAACTGCGCCACTATACACCTCCAAAATTCTTGTTTAATCTTAATAGAGAGGAGAATGCAGCCCTGGCCACCCTTGAGAGTGAAAAACTCTTAACAATTAAACCATCGGACAAGGGGGGCAATGTGGTGGTTATGGACACCACAGACTATAAGCAAATGTGCCTAGAGTTGTTGAAGAACAGGGATTCGTATGCTATACTACCTAGGAATCCATTACCAAATTACTTTGGAGAACTCAAACGGATCCTAGATAGGGCTAAGGAACAGGGTTTAATAAGTGAATCTGAACACAAATTTCTATTGCCTAAATATCCCAAAACAGCCACATTCTATACGTTGCCCAAGATACACAAAGGCACACAACCATTAAAAGGGAGACCGATTGTTTCTGGCATCGATAGCCTTATACAGAACATAGGGGTGTATCTGGATCGTATATTACGTGAATTTGTAGTGTCCCTGCCTTCATACACTAGGGATACTCTTGACCTGTTGAAGAGACTGGAGGATATCAATGTTGGCACAAATTGTTTTTTAGCAAGCATAGATGTTGAATCCCTGTATTCCTCGATTCCCCATAACTTTGGTATTCAGGCCACCTCTCATTTCCTTAGAACACGAGGAACCCAGTATCAGCCACACAATGACCTGATTCTGTTCCTTCTGGACTTCTCGCTGACCCATAACTTCTTTCTCTTCGATTATAAGATCTACCACCAGCTCAGGGGCACGGCAATGGGGTGGGCATGTGCCCCCACGTATGCTAATTTGCTCCTGGGCTGGTGGGAGGAGACGGTGGTGTTTGGGGACAGTGAGGAGAACACCAGAGGCATAGAGCTATGGCTAAGATATATAGATGACATTTTTGTTGTCTGGAGTAGACCCAAGAAGGATTTCGAGGAGTTTGTGGCATTACTGAATAATAACATCATTGGGCTACATTTTACTTTTGAAATACATGAGAATAAACTACCTTTTTTGGATATCCTGATCAGTAAGGATACCGACGGTAAGATTGATACTACGGTCTATAGGAAGCCCACGGCCACCAATGCCCTACTCAGATGGGAGAGCAGCCATCCTCTCCCACTGAGACGCGGAATCCCTAAGGGCCAATACTTGAGGCTAAGGCGTAATTGCTCCTCAGAAATTGAATTTAAGAAGCAGGCAAGAGACCTCAGGGCGAGATTCCTAGCGAAAGGATTCCCAGATGGGATTCTAAGGGCTGCCTACAATATGGCATTACGAAGTGACCGTACCTCCTTACTAAACCCAGCGGGTAAAGATCCAACCACTAAAGAGCCTATCAGAATGATAACTACATTTAGTGGTGATGCTGGGTTTATTAGACAAATACTTACGCAACACTGGCCCATTCTGGGTATGGACCCTGATCTACAAGACGTGATTGGCCCCACTCCACAGGTGACATTCAAGAGGGGACGATCACTGAGGGACCACTTGGTCAGGAGCCACTACATTGCACCACAACAAGAGACCTGGTTAACATCAACTGTAAGTGGTAGTTTTAGATGTAGTGGGTGCGTTGCGTGTCCTGTAATACAAAAATGTAAGTCATTTACATCGAATGTGACAGGGAAAATCTATTCAATACGGTCGTTTATTAACTGTCGCACGTGTGGTGTCATTTATAGGGCTGTGTGTGAGTGCGGTCTCGAGTATATAGGTAAAACCAAGCAAGAATTGAGACGGCGCATTGGCGCACACTTGGGGGATATCACCCATAACCGTGATACTCCAGTAGCACGCCACATGAATCTCCATCATGCGGGAGACACAAGTAAGATTAGATTTATGGGCATTGATGTAGTGAGACCAGATCCAAGAGGTGGAGATTGGGATCGCCTTATACTTCAGAGGGAAGCCAAATGGATTTTCTGGTGTGATACAGTGTCCCCCAAAGGCCTGAATGAAAATGTATCCTATGCACCATTTATCTAGTGTATGGTTTGTGCACTGATTGATGCTACATAGGGTATCTCTAATTATTTCCGAGATATGTGTTTCTCTTTGCCACAATTTGGATTGTATACTCAACTGAATGCTGCATTTATGGCTTCGTGTCTGTACATACCCAGCCTCCAAACCAGTCAAAATAATCACTTATCTTATGAGTGTCGTCGTTTTGTTACCTTACTGGTCATTGTCTATTGTCCCTTTGTTACTGAATTGACACGGTTAACCCTTGCATGACCCGGATATATGTCTGTTCTGATCCATTCGGTCATGGGGAGTTTTCCGATCAATATTCTTAATGAGAGGGGCTAGTGTGGTAACTCCCCTTCCTATGGATTGATTAATTGTGTGATGGATGGGTTTTTACTCATTTTATCTAATATGCACCTCTGATCCTAGGATGATGTAGGAGACTGTGAACGGGGCTGCCAGATTAATAAGGACAGCCTCGCCACGCCTCCAAACCATTCTCGCGTCTCCTTGGTTACTCAACCAGTTGATGGGTTCCGGAAAACCGGAAGTGACGAATCGCGGCACCGGAAGTGACATGCCGCGACGACATCCGGACCGGAAGTACTCGGTTTGGATCTATTAACACGTGTAGACGCCGGATGGAGATGGTGGCGGTGCACGTGGAGAGGTAAACAAATACCCCATGATAGTTATGCACTGCTGAACCTCACTATCACATTATGTTTGTCGCACCCAATTAGATGCGATTTTGTATACCACTGACGGATTATTATTGGCCTATATGTGTATAGGGTCGGACCAATAGTAATGAGGCTTGTATAGTTTGTGGGTGGTTACCTAACCACCTAAGACCTTAAATACCCTCACCTTGCAATAGATGGTTGCTACAGGCATGGACTGGGCCATTGCTTATCCATGATTGTTGACCACTGTCAGGTTCCTTACAGCAGGACTATGAACTAAAATTTCTTTTCCCCTGAAGAAAGTTCCACTGTTTGTGGCACTGGAAACGCGTCGGGAATGCTGTTTGATTCTAGGACCCATAGGGCTTACCAGGGTTATTCTATGAAATAGGGTTAACCTGGGACTGTCCTTGTCAGGGCGGGAGCTATATGTGGGTGTATAGGGCGAGTGGAGTAGAGGGATAACTAGGGGCAGTTTATTCATCTTTTCCTGACCATGATGTGCCTGTGACCCTTCATCCACCACCCTCGTCTTGTCCTACCACGGGATGGGTGAGATCTTTACAATTTTTTTTTTTCTCTTTATTGTATTCCCCATCTTGAGTCTATAGATTTGATGCTGTATGTGTTTGCATTTGGATGTTCTCTCTCTACAGGTTGTTTATACTCATCCTACAACTATCTGAGTTTATATACCTTATGCTGTTTGTGTTTGCATCATAGTGTGATGGTCATTGTACCCTCTAGACGTACCAATAACTAGACCGTGGTCAGCATGTTTTGTCTTATTATATGTGATAGGTTTGCTAGCATCTTTTAAATCTTTATATTAAAAGTTTTATTTTATATGCCCTCACCAATTTGGATTTTGATTTTGACAGGGATGGTGTATTTTTCTGGCCTTTTCTATGGTACTTTATGATATATGAAAATAGGCGCCCCATTGATAATTCTTTGTTTATTTCATGTGGTTATGGCTGGTTTTCTATCCACTGGTTTAGACACTCAACAGTGGTTGAATGAGGCGAAGGACGTATTTTCGGACAGAGATTACGCACAGAAACGGTACACTCCTTCATTTAATGCAGCTTTTAAAGAATTGAATAGAGCTTTCAAGGATCAGATCACCTCCTGGTGGGAGGTGCAGAGCCTTGATAGCTATATTAGCCACAATATTGTGCCTAGAGGGCTACGAATCACCTTGACACCGGCAGCGCGCTGCCGTAGTCCTGCCCTACTTGCAAAGTGGGAAAAAGAGGCCACCAGTAGCTCCCTCAGGCTTATGCAGCTACTCCTCGAGGAGGAGAAATCTGTTCTGACACGGCTGGAGGCTAAACTGAAGGAACAAATTGAGATTACTAAAAAATTTGAGGCTGAACCTGATTTTAGGAACAAAGAAAACCAACTCCAAAACGCCCTGGAACGCTTCCAATATCATTTAAAGGAACGGAAGCATAAGCAGTTCCTTAGGGACTTGCTGGATTTCAAAGAGAATCGAGCCTATCTTGGGAGCTACCAGAGGCGGGATACTGACACTGAAGGGTCATCAACAGAGGCTGAGACTTCAGACGCTGAGCCTAAAAAAAATCAAACAAAAAATAGAGGTAGAGGAAGGGGTAGGGCACGTGGTCAAAGACAAAACTATCCTACACCTACAAGTGACGTACGGGGTTTTTTAGAGCAAAACTATCCATTGAGGAGCAAAGGGGGGCTACACCCACTACCGCAACCGCCCTAACAACTTACACCGGTGACACAACTCAGGTAGTAAATTTGTCTTCTAGAACCCTAACCCCGACCGAGATGTGCCTTCTTAGTAAAGGTTTGTCTTTTGTACCTACTCTACGGGCAGATATGTTTGAGGTGGTTAAAGATCTCAACCTCTTTGTCCGAAAGTTGAAGTGGCACAAATTCCACAAACGGCAAGACCTTAAACTCAGTAAAGATCTAGGTATACCCAATGACCTATTATCAGATGTACGCCTACTTTTTAGCCTCCAGGATGACAACCTTCAGACAGGAAAAGGCCCGTTTACGAATTTAAAAAACAAAAACACTCAGATGCCTCCACTTGGTGATGCATCACCAATTGATGTCTTTCTCAACATGGTTTGTGAACAACTGCGCCACTATACACCTCCAAAATTCTTGTTTAATCTTAATAGAGAGGAGAATGCAGCCCTGGCCACCCTTGAGAGTGAAAAACTCTTAACAATTAAACCATCGGACAAGGGGGGCAATGTGGTGGTTATGGACACCACAGACTATAAGCAAATGTGCCTAGAGTTGTTGAAGAACAGGGATTCGTATGCTATACTACCTAGGAATCCATTACCAAATTACTTTGGAGAACTCAAACGGATCCTAGATAGGGCTAAGGAACAGGGTTTAATAAGTGAATCTGAACACAAATTTCTATTGCCTAAATATCCCAAAACAGCCACATTCTATACGTTGCCCAAGATACACAAAGGCACACAACCATTAAAAGGGAGACCGATTGTTTCTGGCATCGATAGCCTTATACAGAACATAGGGGTGTATCTGGATCGTATATTACGTGAATTTGTAGTGTCCCTGCCTTCATACACTAGGGATACTCTTGACCTGTTGAAGAGACTGGAGGATATCAATGTTGGCACAAATTGTTTTTTAGCAAGCATAGATGTTGAATCCCTGTATTCCTCGATTCCCCATAACTTTGGTATTCAGGCCACCTCTCATTTCCTTAGAACACGAGGAACCCAGTATCAGCCACACAATGACCTGATTCTGTTCCTTCTGGACTTCTCGCTGACCCATAACTTCTTTCTCTTCGATTATAAGATCTACCACCAGCTCAGGGGCACGGCAATGGGGTGGGCATGTGCCCCCACGTATGCTAATTTGCTCCTGGGCTGGTGGGAGGAGACGGTGGTGTTTGGGGACAGTGAGGAGAACACCAGAGGCATAGAGCTATGGCTAAGATATATAGATGACATTTTTGTTGTCTGGAGTAGACCCAAGAAGGATTTCGAGGAGTTTGTGGCATTACTGAATAATAACATCATTGGGCTACATTTTACTTTTGAAATACATGAGAATAAACTACCTTTTTTGGATATCCTGATCAGTAAGGATACCGACGGTAAGATTGATACTACGGTCTATAGGAAGCCCACGGCCACCAATGCCCTACTCAGATGGGAGAGCAGCCATCCTCTCCCACTGAGACGCGGAATCCCTAAGGGCCAATACTTGAGGCTAAGGCGTAATTGCTCCTCAGAAATTGAATTTAAGAAGCAGGCAAGAGACCTCAGGGCGAGATTCCTAGCGAAAGGATTCCCAGATGGGATTCTAAGGGCTGCCTACAATATGGCATTACGAAGTGACCGTACCTCCTTACTAAACCCAGCGGGTAAAGATCCAACCACTAAAGAGCCTATCAGAATGATAACTACATTTAGTGGTGATGCTGGGTTTATTAGACAAATACTTACGCAACACTGGCCCATTCTGGGTATGGACCCTGATCTACAAGACGTGATTGGCCCCACTCCACAGGTGACATTCAAGAGGGGACGATCACTGAGGGACCACTTGGTCAGGAGCCACTACATTGCACCACAACAAGAGACCTGGTTAACATCAACTGTAAGTGGTAGTTTTAGATGTAGTGGGTGCGTTGCGTGTCCTGTAATACAAAAATGTAAGTCATTTACATCGAATGTGACAGGGAAAATCTATTCAATACGGTCGTTTATTAACTGTCGCACGTGTGGTGTCATTTATAGGGCTGTGTGTGAGTGCGGTCTCGAGTATATAGGTAAAACCAAGCAAGAATTGAGACGGCGCATTGGCGCACACTTGGGGGATATCACCCATAACCGTGATACTCCAGTAGCACGCCACATGAATCTCCATCATGCGGGAGACACAAGTAAGATTAGATTTATGGGCATTGATGTAGTGAGACCAGATCCAAGAGGTGGAGATTGGGATCGCCTTATACTTCAGAGGGAAGCCAAATGGATTTTCTGGTGTGATACAGTGTCCCCCAAAGGCCTGAATGAAAATGTATCCTATGCACCATTTATCTAGTGTATGGTTTGTGCACTGATTGATGCTACATAGGGTATCTCTAATTATTTCCGAGATATGTGTTTCTCTTTGCCACAATTTGGATTGTATACTCAACTGAATGCTGCATTTATGGCTTCGTGTCTGTACATACCCAGCCTCCAAACCAGTCAAAATAATCACTTATCTTATGAGTGTCGTCGTTTTGTTACCTTACTGGTCATTGTCTATTGTCCCTTTGTTACTGAATTGACACGGTTAACCCTTGCATGACCCGGATATATGTCTGTTCTGATCCATTCGGTCATGGGGAGTTTTCCGATCAATATTCTTAATGAGAGGGGCTAGTGTGGTAACTCCCCTTCCTATGGATTGATTAATTGTGTGATGGATGGGTTTTTACTCATTTTATCTAATATGCACCTCTGATCCTAGGATGATGTAGGAGACTGTGAACGGGGCTGCCAGATTAATAAGGACAGCCTCGCCACGCCTCCAAACCATTCTCGCGTCTCCTTGGTTACTCAACCAGTTGATGGGTTCCGGAAAACCGGAAGTGACGAATCGCGGCACCGGAAGTGACATGCCGCGACGACATCCGGACCGGAAGTACTCGGTTTGGATCTATTAACACGTGTAGACGCCGGATGGAGATGGTGGCGGTGCACGTGGAGAGGTAAACAAATACCCCATGATAGTTATGCACTGCTGAACCTCACTATCACATTATGTTTGTCGCACCCAATTAGATGCGATTTTGTATACCACTGACGGATTATTATTGGCCTATATGTGTATAGGGTCGGACCAATAGTAATGAGGCTTGTATAGTTTGTGGGTGGTTACCTAACCACCTAAGACCTTAAATACCCTCACCTTGCAATAGATGGTTGCTACAGGCATGGACTGGGCCATTGCTTATCCATGATTGTTGACCACTGTCAGGTTCCTTACAGCAGGACTATGAACTAAAATTTCTTTTCCCCTGAAGAAAGTTCCACTGTTTGTGGCACTGGAAACGCGTCGGGAATGCTGTTTGATTCTAGGACCCATAGGGCTTACCAGGGTTATTCTATGAAATAGGGTTAACCTGGGACTGTCCTTGTCAGGGCGGGAGCTATATGTGGGTGTATAGGGCGAGTGGAGTAGAGGGATAACTAGGGGCAGTTTATTCATCTTTTCCTGACCATGATGTGCCTGTGACCCTTCATCCACCACCCTCGTCTTGTCCTACCACGGGATGGGTGAGATCTTTACAATTTTTTTTTTTCTCTTTATTGTATTCCCCATCTTGAGTCTATAGATTTGATGCTGTATGTGTTTGCATTTGGATGTTCTCTCTCTACAGGTTGTTTATACTCATCCTACAACTATCTGAGTTTATATACCTTATGCTGTTTGTGTTTGCATCATAGTGTGATGGTCATTGTACCCTCTAGACGTACCAATAACTAGACCGTGGTCAGCATGTTTTGTCTTATTATATGTGATAGGTTTGCTAGCATCTTTTAAATCTTTATATTAAAAGTTTTATTTTATATGCCCTCACCAATTTGGATTTTGATTTTGACAGGGATGGTGTATTTTTCTGGCCTTTTCTATGGTACTTTATGATATATGAAAATAGGCGCCCCATTGATAATTCTTTGTTTATTTCATGTGGTTATGGCTGGTTTTCTATCCACTGGTTTAGACACTCAACAGTGGTTGAATGAGGCGAAGGACGTATTTTCGGACAGAGATTACGCACAGAAACGGTACACTCCTTCATTTAATGCAGCTTTTAAAGAATTGAATAGAGCTTTCAAGGATCAGATCACCTCCTGGTGGGAGGTGCAGAGCCTTGATAGCTATATTAGCCACAATATTGTGCCTAGAGGGCTACGAATCACCTTGACACCGGCAGCGCGCTGCCGTAGTCCTGCCCTACTTGCAAAGTGGGAAAAAGAGGCCACCAGTAGCTCCCTCAGGCTTATGCAGCTACTCCTCGAGGAGGAGAAATCTGTTCTGACACGGCTGGAGGCTAAACTGAAGGAACAAATTGAGATTACTAAAAAATTTGAGGCTGAACCTGATTTTAGGAACAAAGAAAACCAACTCCAAAACGCCCTGGAACGCTTCCAATATCATTTAAAGGAACGGAAGCATAAGCAGTTCCTTAGGGACTTGCTGGATTTCAAAGAGAATCGAGCCTATCTTGGGAGCTACCAGAGGCGGGATACTGACACTGAAGGGTCATCAACAGAGGCTGAGACTTCAGACGCTGAGCCTAAAAAAAATCAAACAAAAAATAGAGGTAGAGGAAGGGGTAGGGCACGTGGTCAAAGACAAAACTATCCTACACCTACAAGTGACGTACGGGGTTTTTTAGAGCAAAACTATCCATTGAGGAGCAAAGGGGGGCTACACCCACTACCGCAACCGCCCTAACAACTTACACCGGTGACACAACTCAGGTAGTAAATTTGTCTTCTAGAACCCTAACCCCGACCGAGATGTGCCTTCTTAGTAAAGGTTTGTCTTTTGTACCTACTCTACGGGCAGATATGTTTGAGGTGGTTAAAGATCTCAACCTCTTTGTCCGAAAGTTGAAGTGGCACAAATTCCACAAACGGCAAGACCTTAAACTCAGTAAAGATCTAGGTATACCCAATGACCTATTATCAGATGTACGCCTACTTTTTAGCCTCCAGGATGACAACCTTCAGACAGGAAAAGGCCCGTTTACGAATTTAAAAAACAAAAACACTCAGATGCCTCCACTTGGTGATGCATCACCAATTGATGTCTTTCTCAACATGGTTTGTGAACAACTGCGCCACTATACACCTCCAAAATTCTTGTTTAATCTTAATAGAGAGGAGAATGCAGCCCTGGCCACCCTTGAGAGTGAAAAACTCTTAACAATTAAACCATCGGACAAGGGGGGCAATGTGGTGGTTATGGACACCACAGACTATAAGCAAATGTGCCTAGAGTTGTTGAAGAACAGGGATTCGTATGCTATACTACCTAGGAATCCATTACCAAATTACTTTGGAGAACTCAAACGGATCCTAGATAGGGCTAAGGAACAGGGTTTAATAAGTGAATCTGAACACAAATTTCTATTGCCTAAATATCCCAAAACAGCCACATTCTATACGTTGCCCAAGATACACAAAGGCACACAACCATTAAAAGGGAGACCGATTGTTTCTGGCATCGATAGCCTTATACAGAACATAGGGGTGTATCTGGATCGTATATTACGTGAATTTGTAGTGTCCCTGCCTTCATACACTAGGGATACTCTTGACCTGTTGAAGAGACTGGAGGATATCAATGTTGGCACAAATTGTTTTTTAGCAAGCATAGATGTTGAATCCCTGTATTCCTCGATTCCCCATAACTTTGGTATTCAGGCCACCTCTCATTTCCTTAGAACACGAGGAACCCAGTATCAGCCACACAATGACCTGATTCTGTTCCTTCTGGACTTCTCGCTGACCCATAACTTCTTTCTCTTCGATTATAAGATCTACCACCAGCTCAGGGGCACGGCAATGGGGTGGGCATGTGCCCCCACGTATGCTAATTTGCTCCTGGGCTGGTGGGAGGAGACGGTGGTGTTTGGGGACAGTGAGGAGAACACCAGAGGCATAGAGCTATGGCTAAGATATATAGATGACATTTTTGTTGTCTGGAGTAGACCCAAGAAGGATTTCGAGGAGTTTGTGGCATTACTGAATAATAACATCATTGGGCTACATTTTACTTTTGAAATACATGAGAATAAACTACCTTTTTTGGATATCCTGATCAGTAAGGATACCGACGGTAAGATTGATACTACGGTCTATAGGAAGCCCACGGCCACCAATGCCCTACTCAGATGGGAGAGCAGCCATCCTCTCCCACTGAGACGCGGAATCCCTAAGGGCCAATACTTGAGGCTAAGGCGTAATTGCTCCTCAGAAATTGAATTTAAGAAGCAGGCAAGAGACCTCAGGGCGAGATTCCTAGCGAAAGGATTCCCAGATGGGATTCTAAGGGCTGCCTACAATATGGCATTACGAAGTGACCGTACCTCCTTACTAAACCCAGCGGGTAAAGATCCAACCACTAAAGAGCCTATCAGAATGATAACTACATTTAGTGGTGATGCTGGGTTTATTAGACAAATACTTACGCAACACTGGCCCATTCTGGGTATGGACCCTGATCTACAAGACGTGATTGGCCCCACTCCACAGGTGACATTCAAGAGGGGACGATCACTGAGGGACCACTTGGTCAGGAGCCACTACATTGCACCACAACAAGAGACCTGGTTAACATCAACTGTAAGTGGTAGTTTTAGATGTAGTGGGTGCGTTGCGTGTCCTGTAATACAAAAATGTAAGTCATTTACATCGAATGTGACAGGGAAAATCTATTCAATACGGTCGTTTATTAACTGTCGCACGTGTGGTGTCATTTATAGGGCTGTGTGTGAGTGCGGTCTCGAGTATATAGGTAAAACCAAGCAAGAATTGAGACGGCGCATTGGCGCACACTTGGGGGATATCACCCATAACCGTGATACTCCAGTAGCACGCCACATGAATCTCCATCATGCGGGAGACACAAGTAAGATTAGATTTATGGGCATTGATGTAGTGAGACCAGATCCAAGAGGTGGAGATTGGGATCGCCTTATACTTCAGAGGGAAGCCAAATGGATTTTCTGGTGTGATACAGTGTCCCCCAAAGGCCTGAATGAAAATGTATCCTATGCACCATTTATCTAGTGTATGGTTTGTGCACTGATTGATGCTACATAGGGTATCTCTAATTATTTCCGAGATATGTGTTTCTCTTTGCCACAATTTGGATTGTATACTCAACTGAATGCTGCATTTATGGCTTCGTGTCTGTACATACCCAGCCTCCAAACCAGTCAAAATAATCACTTATCTTATGAGTGTCGTCGTTTTGTTACCTTACTGGTCATTGTCTATTGTCCCTTTGTTACTGAATTGACACGGTTAACCCTTGCATGACCCGGATATATGTCTGTTCTGATCCATTCGGTCATGGGGAGTTTTCCGATCAATATTCTTAATGAGAGGGGCTAGTGTGGTAACTCCCCTTCCTATGGATTGATTAATTGTGTGATGGATGGGTTTTTACTAGAGATGAGCGAACACTAAAATGCTCGGGTACTCGTTATTCGAGACGAACTTTTCCCGATGCTCGAGTGCTCGTCTCGAATAACGAACCCCATTGAAGTCAATGGGAGACTCGAGCATTTTTCAAGGGGACCAAGGCTCTGCACAGGGAAGCTTGGCCAAACACCTGGGAACCTCAGAAAAGGATGGAAACACCACGGAAATGGACAGGAAACAGCAGGGGCAGCATGCATGGATGCCTCTGAGGCTGCCTAATCGCACCATTATGCCAAAATTATGGGCAACAGCATGGCCATGACAGAGTGACAGAATGAAGCTAGATAGCATCTAAAACATCCAATAATTGACCCTGACACTATAGGGGACGGCATGCAGAGGCAGCGGCAGCAGGCTAAAGAGTGTCATGGCGACATACCCTAAATGGACTCAGGCTTCAAACCAATGGGTGGCAGAGAGGAACCAAAGGAGGTGAGCAAGAAGCGCTCAAATAATATCGGTACATGATAAAAGTTTGCCAGTATATTTTGTGGATTACACAGCAGGGTGGCGACAAAGTTAACATGGAAGCCATGAAAACAACCCAAAATTCTGCCTGACACAGCTCGTTTGATAAGGGGACCATGTATGGAGGCAGTGAACTAGTAGTAGATTAAAGGTGCTGCAGTTAAAACTATGTTAGTTGGATCTTGGCATGGAGCTGGCGCTCCGCTGCCAGGCGAGCTTTCGCCAATCCAAGCCCCTGTCTATAGGCTACTCCCCAAACAGCACTTCTAAGAACCTTTTGTATAAGATCAAGTGTAGTAGCGTTCTTATAAGTTTAGGATATGGCGGGTGAGGGGAATGTAAACAGATGCGCAAGAAGCGCTGAAATAATATCCCTAAATGGTAAAAGTTTGCAAGTATATTTTGTGGATTACACAGCAGGGTGGCGACAAAGTTAACAACTTTGATGTGGAATGCCCTTTAATAGCTCTTGGGCGGTGTGCCTTTTATCGCCTAGGCTCAGCAGTTTCAGCACCGCCTGCTGTCGCTTAGCGACGGCACTGCTGCTGTGCCTAGAGCTACCGACTGATGGCGCCATGCCCACGGATGGTAATTCGGAGGAGGAGGAGGTGGAGGAGGGGTGGGAGGAGGTATAGTAGGCCTTTGAGACCTGGACCGAGGTAGGCCCCGCAATTCTCTGCGTCGGCAGTATATGACCAGCCCCAGGGTCAGACTCGGTCCCAGCCTGCACCAAGTTAAGTGTAGTAGCGTTCTTATAAGTTTGGGATATGGCGGGTGAGGGGAATGTAAACAGATGCGCAAGAAGCGCATGATGCGCATGGAGCTGGCGTTCCGCTGCCAGGCGAGCTTTCGCCAATCCAAGCCCCTGTCTCTAGGCTACTCCCCAAACAGCACTTCTAAGAACCTTTTGTATAAGATCAAGTGTAGTAGCGTTCTTATAAGTTTAGGATATGCCGGGTGAGGGGAATGTAAACAGATGCGCAAGAAGCGCTGAAATAATATCCCTAAATGGTAAAAGTTTGCCAGTATATTTTGTGGATAACACAGCAGGGTGGCGACAAAGTTAACAACTTTGATGTGGAATCCATGAAAACAACCCAAATTTCTGCCTGACACACCTCGTTTGATAAAGGGACGATGTATGGAGGCAGCTATATGGACGACTTTTGGAGGTAGCAATGGAGACAACGTGTGGAGGCTGCTATGGAGACAATTTAATTTGGATAGTGCCTGTATGTGGCAGTCCCAAACATTTTTCAAACCAGAGGAGCAGGTAGGTGGCCCTCCAGTAAAATGGGATAGATTGAGTGCCTGTATGTGGCAGTCCCAAAAATGTTTCAAACCAGAGGAGCAGGTAGGTGGCCCTCCAGTAAAATGGAATAGATTGAGTGCCTGTATGTGGCAGTCCCAAAAATTCTTCAAACCAGAGGAGCAGGTAGGTGGCCCTCCAGTAAAATGGAATAGATTGAGTGCCTGTATGTGGCAGTCCCAAAAATTGTTCAAACCAGAGGAGCAGGTAGGTGGCCCTGCAGTAAAATGGAATAGATTGAGTGCCTGTATGTGGCAGTCCCAAAAATTGTTCAAACCAGAGGAGCAGGTAGGTGGCCCTGCAGTAAAATGGAATAGATTGAGTGCCTGTATGTGGCAGTCCCAAAAATGTTTCAAACCAGAGGAGCAGGTAGGTGGCCCTCCAGTAAAATGGAATAGATTGAGTGCCTGTATGTGGCAGTCCCAAAAATTGTTCAAACCAGAGGAGCAGGTAGGTGGCCCTGCAGTAAAATGGAATAGATTGAGTGCCTGTATGTGGCAGTCCCAAAAATGTTTCAAACCAGAGGAGCAGGTAGGTGGCCCTCCAGTAAAATGGAATAGATTGAGTGCCTGTATGTGGCAGTCCCAAAAATTGTTCAAACCAGAGGAGCAGGTAGGTGGCCCTGCAGTAAAATGGAATAGATTGAGTGCCTGTATGTGGCAGTCCCAAAAATGTTTCAAACCTGAGGAGCAGGTAGGTGGCCCTCCAGTAAAATGGAATAGATTGAGTGCCTGTATGTGGCAGTCCCAAAAATTTTTTAAAACAGAGGACCGGGTAGGTGGCCCTCCAGAAAAATGGAATAGATTGAGTGCCTGTATGTGGCACTCACAAAAATTGTTTCAAACAGAGGACCGGGTAGGTGGCCCTCCAGAAAAATTAAATGCATGAAGTACTATAGCAAGAGCCAGTGGGCCCTGTCAAAAAATAGCCATTTTCCTCTGCTTTACTGTACAAAGAGGAGGAGAAGGAGGAAAATGAGGAGGAGGAGGAGGAGTGGATCAATTATTCAGGTTGAGCTTCCTTCACCTGGTGGAGATTGGAAATTCTGAGAAATCCAGCCTTTATTCATTTTAATAAGCGTCAGCCTGTCAGCGCTGTCAGTCGACAGGCGTGTACGCTTATCGGTGATGATGCCACCAGCTGCACTGAAAACCCGCTCGGACAAGACGCTAGCGGCAGGGCAGGCAAGAACCTCCAAGGCGTACAGCGCCAGTTCGTGCCACATGTCCAGCTTTGAAATCCAGTAGTTGTAGGGAGCTGTGTGATCATTTAGGACGATGGTATGGTCAGCTACGTACTCCCTCACCATCTTTCTGTAAAGATCAGCCCTACTCTGCCGAGACTGGGGACAGGTGACAGTGTCTTGCTGGGGTGACATAAAGCTGGCAAAAGCCTTGTAAAGCGTACCCTTGCCAGTGCTGGACAAGCTGCCTGCTCGCCTACTCTCCCTCGCTACTTGTCCCGCAGAACTACGCACTCTGCCGCTAGCGCTGTCAGAAGGGAAATACTGTTTCAGCTTGTGCACCAGGGCCTGCTGGTATTCATGCATTCTCACACTCCTTTCCTCTCCAGGGATGAGAGTGGGAAGATTTTGCTTGTACCGTGGGTCCAGGAGAGTGAACACCCAGTAATCGGTGCTGGAATAAATTCTTTGAACGCGAGGGTCACGGGATAGGCAGCCTAGCATGAAATCTGCCATATGCGCCAGAGTACCAACGCGTAAGAATTCACTCCCCTCACTGGCCTGACTGTCCATTTCCTCCTCCTCCAACTCCTCCAACTCCTCTTCTTCTGCCCATACACGCTGAACAGTGAAGGACTCAACAATGGTCCCCTCTTGTGTCTCGCCAACATTCTCCTCCTCTTCCTCCTCATCCTCCTCCACCTCCACCTCCTCCGATATGCGCTGAGAAACAGACCTCAGGGTGCTTTGGCTATCAACAAGGGAATATTCTTCCCCCGTCTCTTGTGACGAGCGCAAAGCTTCCGACTTCATGCTGACCAGAGAGTTTTTCAACAGGCCAAGCAGCGGGATGGTGAGGCTGATGATGGCGGCATCGCCACTGACCATCTGTGTTGACTCCTCAAAGTTACTCAGCACCTGACAGATATCAGACATCCACGTCCACTCCTCATTGTAGACTTGAGGAAGCTGACTGACCTGACTACCAGTTCTGGTGGAAGTTGACATCTGGCAGTCTACAATCGCTCTGCGCTGCTGGTAAACTCTGGATAACATGGTCAGTGTTGAATTCCACCTCGTGGGCACGTCGCACAACAGTCGGTGAGCGGGCAGTTGGAGGCGGCGCTGCGCTGCCCTGAGAGTGGCAGCATCTGGGCTGGACTTCCTGAAATGCGCACAGATGCGGCGCACCTTCGTGAGCAAATCAGACAGATTGGGGTATGTCTTGAGGAAACGCTGCACTATCAGATTTAACACATGGGCCAGGCATGGCACATGTGTCAGTCTGCCGAGTTGCAGAGCCGCCACCAGGTTACAGCCGTTGTCACACACAACCATTCCCGGCTTGAGGTTCAGCGGTGCCAGCCACAGATCAGTCTGCGCCGTGATGCCCTGTAATAGCTCTTGGGCGGTGTGCCTTTTGTCGCCTAGGCTCAGCAGTTTGAGCACCGCCTGCTGTCGCTTAGCGACGGCACTGCTGCTGTGCCTAGAGCTACCGACTGATGGCGCCATGCCCACGGATGGTAGTTCGGAGGAGGAGGTGGAGGAGGGGTGGGAGGAGGAGGAGGCATAGTAGGCCTGAAACACCTGGACCGAGGTAGGCCCCGCAATCCTCGGCGTCGGCAGTATATGAGCAGCCCCAGGGTCAGACTCGGTCCCAGCCTCCATCAAGTTAACCCAATGTGCCGTCAGCGATATATAGTGGCCCTGCCCGGCAGCACTCGTCCACGTGTCCGTGGTCAGGTGGACCTTGTCAGAAACGGCGTTGGTCAGGGCACGGATGATGTTGTCTGACACGTGCTGGTGCAGGGCTGGGACGGCACATCGGGAAAAGTAGTGGCGGCTGGGGACCGAATACCGAGGGGCGGCCGCCGCCATGAGGTTGCGAAAGGCCTCGGTCTCTACTAGCCTATAGGGCAGCATCTCCAGGCTAAGCAATCTGGAGATGTGCACATTAAGGGCTTGGGCGTGCGGGTGGGTTGCACTATATTTGCGTTTCCGCTCCAGCGTCTGGGGTATGGAGAGCTGAACGCTGGTGGATGCTGTGGAGGATCGTGGAGGCGACGATGGGGTTTTTGTGCCAGGGTCCTGGGCAGGGGGCTGACTAGCAGCTGACACAGGGGAAGGAGCAGTGGTGTGCACGGCCGGAGGTGAACGGGCTTGTTGCCACTGAGTGGGGTGCTTAGCATTCATATGCCTGCGCATACTGGTGGTAGTTAAGCTAGTAGTGGTGGAACCCCTGCTGAGCCTGGTTTGGCAAATGTTGCACACCACAGTCCGTCGGTCATCCGGTGTTTCCTTAAAGAACCTCCACACTTCTGAAGATCTAGCCCTCGCCGCAAGAGCCCTCACCACGGGAGCTTCACTAGTTGACAGTGGCGCTGATGCACCAGCTCTGGCCCTGCCTCTCTGTCTGGCCCCACCACTGCCTCTTCCAACCTGTTCAGGTCGAGGACTCTCCTCCGTCTCAGAAGCACTGTGTTCACCCGGCCTCTCAACCCAGCTTGGGTCTGTCACCTCATCATCCTCCGATCCCTCAGTCTGCTCCCCCCTCGGACTTCCTGCCCTGACAACAACTTCCCCACTGTCTGACAACCGTGTCTCCTCATCGTCGGACACCTCTTTACACACTTCCACTACGTCAAGAAGGTCATCATCACCCACAGACTGTGACTGGTGGAAAACCTGGGCATCGGAAAATTGCTCAGCAGCAACCGGACAAGTGGTTTGTGACTGTGGGAAGGGTCCAGAAAACAGTTCCTCAGAGTATGCCGGTTCAAATGCCAAATTTTCCTGGGAGGGGGCAGACTGGGGGGGAGGAGGCTGAGGTGCAGGAGCTGGAGGAGTGGGGATTTCGGTGACATGGGTGGACTGCGTGGAAGACTGACTGGTGGTGGACAAATTGCTCGAAGCATTGTCAGCAATCCACGACATCACCTGTTCGCACTGTTCTGGCCTCAACAGTGCTCTACCACGAGTCCCAGTAACTTCAGACATGAACCTAGGGAGTGTAGCTCTGCGGCGTTCCCCTGCTCCCTCATCAGCAGGTGGTGTCTCACCCCGCCCAGGACCACGGCCTCTGACCCCTGCAGTAGTTGGACGCCCACGTCCCCGCCCTCGTCCTCTACCCCTAGCCCTCGGGTTAAACATTTTTAAAATGAGAGTTATAACTTTTTTTTTTTTTTTACTTCTTTTTGTTTTTTTTGTGTTTTTTTGTGTTTTTTTTTTTTTTTTGTGTTTTTTGTTTTTTTTTGAGTTTTTAAAACCAAACAATCCTATCCTATTGCTATGGCTATTTTCTAGCCAAGTATCAAAGGAAGCACACTACTATGCCAGATGAGATGACACTGAGTTAGTGCCTAATAGAAATCCAACCCCTACTGAATTTTGCCACTTCGGCCTTTGCTATGGATATGTGCGCCACTAAGCGCAGAACACAGCGGTCGCAAGTCTCACTACAAATTGCTCAGAATTGGCAAGTACATGCACTGCAGAAACTACAGCCACCAGCAGATCAACCAGAAATCAAATATATAGAACGCTACTGTAGGCTTCAAGAAGCTGTTTGTATTCTCCTATGGCTATTTTCTAGCCAAGTATCAAAGGAAGCACACTACTATGCCAGATGAGATGACACTGAGTTATTGCCTAATAGAAATCCAACCCCTACTGAATTTTGCCACTTCGGCCTTTGCTATGGATATGTGCGCCACTAAGCGCAGAACACAGCGGTCGCAAGTCTCACTACAAATTGCTCAGAATTGGCAAGTACATGCACTGCAGAAACTACAGCCACCAGCAGATCAACCAGAAATCAAATATATAGAACGCTACTGTAGGCTTCAAGAAGCTGTTTGTATTCTCCTATGGCTATTTTCTAGCCAAGTATCAAAGGAAGCACACTACTATGCCAGATGAGATGACACTGAGTTATTGCCTAATAGAAATCCAACCCCTACTGAATTTTGCCACTTCGGCCTTTGCTATGGATATGTGCGCCACTAAGCGCAGAAAACAGCGGTCGCAAGTCTCAC
Organism: Engystomops pustulosus; assembly: GCF_040894005.1. Lineage (NCBI taxonomy): Eukaryota > Metazoa > Chordata > Amphibia > Anura > Leptodactylidae > Engystomops > Engystomops pustulosus. The sequence goes on from NC_092413.1 coordinate 107,183,091, forward strand.
TACAAATTGCTCAGAATTGGCAAGTACATGCACTGCAGAAACTACAGCCACCAGCAGATCAACCAGAAATCAAATATATAGAACGCTACTGTAGGCTTCAAGAAGCTGTTTGTATTCTCCTATGGCTATTTTCTAGCCAAGTATCAAAGGAAGCACACTACTATGCCAGATGAGATGACACTGAGTTATTGCCTAATAGAAATCCAACCCCTACTGAATTTTGCCACTTCGGCCTTTGCTATGGATATGTGCGCCACTAAGCGCAGAACACAGCGGTCGCAAGTCTCACTACAAATTGCTCAGAATTGGCAAGTACATGCACTGCAGAAACTACAGCCACCAGCAGATCAACCAGAAATCAAATATATAGAACGCTACTGTAGGCTTCAAGAAGCTGTTTGTATTCTCCTATGGCTATTTTCTAGCCAAGTATCAAAGGAAGCACACTACTATGCCAGATGAGATGACACTGAGTTATTGCCTAATAGAAATCCAACCCCTACTGAATTTTCCCACTTCGGTCTTTGCTATGGATATGTGTGCCACTAAGAGCTAAACACAACGGTAGCAAGTCCCCCTGCTAATTCCTCACAAAATGGTAAAAGATGCAAATTAAAATAAAAAAAGTAGAACGTTATTGTAGCCCTAAGAAGGGCTGTTGGGTTCTTTGAGAATCACTCCTGCCTAACAGTAAGCTAATAGAACACCCTAACGCTTTCCCTGACCAGCAGCAGCTCTCTCCCTAGCGGCATCCAGAGACAGAATGATCCGAGCAGCGCGGCCAGCGGCTAGTCTATCCCAGGGTCACCTGATCTGGCCAGCCAACCACTGCTATCGACGTGTAAGGGTACCACGTCATGCTGGGTGGAGTGCAGAGTCTCCTGGCTTGTGATTGGCTCTGTTTCTGGCCGCCAAAAAGCAAAACGGCGGGAGCTGCCATTTTCTCGAGCGGGCGAAGTATTCGTCCGAGTAACGAGCAGTTTCGAGTACGCTAATGCTCAACCGAGCATCAAGCTCGGACGAGCATGTTCGCTCATCTCTAGTTTTTACTCATTTTATCTAATATGCACCTCTGATCCTAGGATGATGTAGGAGACTGTGAACGGGGCTGCCAGATTAATAAGGACAGCCTCGCCACGCCTCCAAACCATTCTCGCGTCTCCTTGGTTACTCAACCAGTTGATGGGTTCCGGAAAACCGGAAGTGACGAATCGCGGCACCGGAAGTGACATGCCGCGACGACATCCGGACCGGAAGTACTCGGTTTGGATCTATTAACACGTGTAGACGCCGGATGGAGATGGTGGCGGTGCACGTGGAGAGGTAAACAAATACCCCATGATAGTTATGCACTGCTGAACCTCACTATCACATTATGTTTGTCGCACCCAATTAGGTGCGATTTTGTATACCACTGACGGATTATTATTGGCCTATATGTGTATAGGGTCGGACCAATAGTAATGAGGCTTGTATAGTTTGTGGGTGGTTACCTAACCACCTAAGACCTTAAATACCCTCACCTTGCAATAGATGGTTGCTACAGGCATGGACTGGGCCATTGCTTATCCATGATTGTTGACCACTGTCAGGTTCCTTACAGCAGGACTATGAACTAAAATTTCTTTTCCCCTGAAGAAAGTTCCACTGTTTGTGGCACTGGAAACGCGTCGGGAATGCTGTTTGATTCTAGGACCCATAGGGCTTACCAGGGTTATTCTATGAAATAGGGTTAACCTGGGACTGTCCTTGTCAGGGCGGGAGCTATATGTGGGTGTATAGGGCGAGTGGAGTAGAGGGATAACTAGGGGCAGTTTATTCATCTTTTCCTGACCATGATGTGCCTGTGACCCTTCATCCACCACCCTCGTCTTGTCCTACCACGGGATGGGTGAGATCTTTACAATTTTTTTTTTTCTCTTTATTGTATTCCCCATCTTGAGTCTATAGATTTGATGCTGTATGTGTTTGCATTTGGATGTTCTCTCTCTACAGGTTGTTTATACTCATCCTACAACTATCTGAGTTTATATACCTTATGCTGTTTGTGTTTGCATCATAGTGTGATGGTCATTGTACCCTCTAGACGTACCAATAACTAGACCGTGGTCAGCATGTTTTGTCTTATTATATGTGATAGGTTTGCTAGCATCTTTTAAATCTTTATATTAAAAGTTTTATTTTATATGCCCTCACCAATTTGGATTTTGATTTTGACAGGGATGGTGTATTTTTCTGGCCTTTTCTATGGTACTTTATGATATATGAAAATAGGCGCCCCATTGATAATTCTTTGTTTATTTCATGTGGTTATGGCTGGTTTTCTATCCACTGGTTTAGACACTCAACAGTGGTTGAATGAGGCGAAGGACGTATTTTCGGACAGAGATTACGCACAGAAACGGTACACTCCTTCATTTAATGCAGCTTTTAAAGAATTGAATAGAGCTTTCAAGGATCAGATCACCTCCTGGTGGGAGGTGCAGAGCCTTGATAGCTATATTAGCCACAATATTGTGCCTAGAGGGCTACGAATCACCTTGACACCGGCAGCGCGCTGCCGTAGTCCTGCCCTACTTGCAAAGTGGGAAAAAGAGGCCACCAGTAGCTCCCTCAGGCTTATGCAGCTACTCCTCGAGGAGGAGAAATCTGTTCTGACACGGCTGGAGGCTAAACTGAAGGAACAAATTGAGATTACTAAAAAATTTGAGGCTGAACCTGATTTTAGGAACAAAGAAAACCAACTCCAAAACGCCCTGGAACGCTTCCAATATCATTTAAAGGAACGGAAGCATAAGCAGTTCCTTAGGGACTTGCTGGATTTCAAAGAGAATCGAGCCTATCTTGGGAGCTACCAGAGGCGGGATACTGACACTGAAGGGTCATCAACAGAGGCTGAGACTTCAGACGCTGAGCCTAAAAAAAATCAAACAAAAAATAGAGGTAGAGGAAGGGGTAGGGCACGTGGTCAAAGACAAAACTATCCTACACCTACAAGTGACGTACGGGGTTTTTTAGAGCAAAACTATCCATTGAGGAGCAAAGGGGGGCTACACCCACTACCGCAACCGCCCTAACAACTTACACCGGTGACACAACTCAGGTAGTAAATTTGTCTTCTAGAACCCTAACCCCGACCGAGATGTGCCTTCTTAGTAAAGGTTTGTCTTTTGTACCTACTCAACGGGCAGATATGTTTGAGGTGGTTAAAGATCTCAACCTCTTTGTCCGAAAGTTGAAGTGGCACAAATTCCACAAACGGCAAGACCTTAAACTCAGTAAAGATCTAGGTATACCCAATGACCTATTATCAGATGTACGCCTACTTTTTAGCCTCCAGGATGACAACCTTCAGACAGGAAAAGGCCCGTTTACGAATTTAAAAAACAAAAACACTCAGATGCCTCCACTTGGTGATGCATCACCAATTGATGTCTTTCTCAACATGGTTTGTGAACAACTGCGCCACTATACACCTCCAAAATTCTTGTTTAATCTTAATAGAGAGGAGAATGCAGCCCTGGCCACCCTTGAGAGTGAAAAACTCTTAACAATTAAACCATCGGACAAGGGGGGCAATGTGGTGGTTATGGACACCACAGACTATAAGCAAATGTGCCTAGAGTTGTTGAAGAACAGGGATTCGTATGCTATACTACCTAGGAATCCATTACCAAATTACTTTGGAGAACTCAAACGGATCCTAGATAGGGCTAAGGAACAGGGTTTAATAAGTGAATCTGAACACAAATTTCTATTGCCTAAATATCCCAAAACAGCCACATTCTATACGTTGCCCAAGATACACAAAGGCACACAACCATTAAAAGGGAGACCGATTGTTTCTGGCATCGATAGCCTTATACAGAACATAGGGGTGTATCTGGATCGTATATTACGTGAATTTGTAGTGTCCCTGCCTTCATACACTAGGGATACTCTTGACCTGTTGAAGAGACTGGAGGATATCAATGTTGGCACAAATTGTTTTTTAGCAAGCATAGATGTTGAATCCCTGTATTCCTCGATTCCCCATAACTTTGGTATTCAGGCCACCTCTCATTTCCTTAGAACACGAGGAACCCAGTATCAGCCACACAATGACCTGATTCTGTTCCTTCTGGACTTCTCGCTGACCCATAACTTCTTTCTCTTCGATTATAAGATCTACCACCAGCTCAGGGGCACGGCAATGGGGTGGGCATGTGCCCCCACGTATGCTAATTTGCTCCTGGGCTGGTGGGAGGAGACGGTGGTGTTTGGGGACAGTGAGGAGAACACCAGAGGCATAGAGCTATGGCTAAGATATATAGATGACATTTTTGTTGTCTGGAGTAGACCCAAGAAGGATTTCGAGGAGTTTGTGGCATTACTGAATAATAACATCATTGGGCTACATTTTACTTTTGAAATACATGAGAATAAACTACCTTTTTTGGATATCCTGATCAGTAAGGATACCGACGGTAAGATTGATACTACGGTCTATAGGAAGCCCACGGCCACCAATGCCCTACTCAGATGGGAGAGCAGCCATCCTCTCCCACTGAGACGCGGAATCCCTAAGGGCCAATACTTGAGGCTAAGGCGTAATTGCTCCTCAAAAATTGAATTTAAGAAGCAGGCAAGAGACCTCAGGGCGAGATTCCTAGCGAAAGGATTCCCAGATGGGATTCTAAGGGCTGCCTACAATATGGCATTACGAAGTGACCGTACCTCCTTACTAAACCCAGCGGGTAAAGATCCAACCACTAAAGAGCCTATCAGAATGATAACTACATTTAGTGGTGATGCTGGGTTTATTAGACAAATACTTACGCAACACTGGCCCATTCTGGGTATGGACCCTGATCTACAAGACGTGATTGGCCCCACTCCACAGGTGACATTCAAGAGGGGACGATCACTGAGGGACCACTTGGTCAGGAGCCACTACATTGCACCACAACAAGAGACCTGGTTAACATCAACTGTAAGTGGTAGTTTTAGATGTAGTGGGTGCGTTGCGTGTCCTGTAATACAAAAATGTAAGTCATTTACATCGAATGTGACAGGGAAAATCTATTCAATACGGTCGTTTATTAACTGTCGCACGTGTGGTGTCATTTATAGGGCTGTGTGTGAGTGCGGTCTCGAGTATATAGGTAAAACCAAGCAAGAATTGAGACGGCGCATTGGCGCACACTTGGGGGATATCACCCATAACCGTGATACTCCAGTAGCACGCCACATGAATCTCCATCATGCGGGAGACACAAGTAAGATTAGATTTATGGGCATTGATGTAGTGAGACCAGATCCAAGAGGTGGAGATTGGGATCGCCTTATACTTCAGAGGGAAGCCAAATGGATTTTCTGGTGTGATACAGTGTCCCCCAAAGGCCTGAATGAAAATGTATCCTATGCACCATTTATCTAGTGTATGGTTTGTGCACTGATTGATGCTACATAGGGTATCTCTAATTATTTCCGAGATATGTGTTTCTCTTTGCCACAATTTGGATTGTATACTCAACTGAATGCTGCATTTATGGCTTCGTGTCTGTACTTACCCAGCCTCCAAACCAGTCAAAATAATCACTTATCTTATGAGTGTCGTCGTTTTGTTACCTTACTGGTCATTGTCTATTGTCCCTTTGTTACTGAATTGACACGGTTAACCCTTGCATGACCCGGATATATGTCTGTTCTGATCCATTCGGTCATGGGGAGTTTTCCGATCAATATTCTTAATGAGAGGGGCTAGTGTGGTAACTCCCCTTCCTATGGATTGATTAATTGTGTGATGGATGGGTTTTTACTCATTTTATCTAATATGCACCTCTGATCCTAGGATGATGTAGGAGACTGTGAACGGGGCTGCCAGATTAATAAGGACAGCCTCGCCACGCCTCCAAACCATTCTCGCGTCTCCTTGGTTACTCAACCAGTTGATGGGTTCCGGAAAACCGGAAGTGACGAATCGCGGCACCGGAAGTGACATGCCGCGACGACATCCGGACCGGAAGTACTCGGTTTGGATCTATTAACACGTGTAGACGCCGGATGGAGATGGTGGCGGTGCACGTGGAGAGGTAAACAAATACCCCATGATAGTTATGCACTGCTGAACCTCACTATCACATTATGTTTGTCGCACCCAATTAGATGCGATTTTGTATACCACTGACGGATTATTATTGGCCTATATGTGTATAGGGTCGGACCAATAGTAATGAGGCTTGTATAGTTTGTGGGTGGTTACCTAACCACCTAAGACCTTAAATACCCTCACCTTGCAATAGATGGTTGCTACAGGCATGGACTGGGCCATTGCTTATCCATGATTGTTGACCACTGTCAGGTTCCTTACAGCAGGACTATGAACTAAAATTTCTTTTCCCCTGAAGAAAGTTCCACTGTTTGTGGCACTGGAAATGCGTCGGGAATGCTGTTTGATTCTAGGACCCATAGGGCTTACCAGGGTTATTCTATGAAATAGGGTTAACCTGGGACTGTCCTTGTCAGGGCGGGAGCTATATGTGGGTGTATAGGGCGAGTGGAGTAGAGGGATAACTAGGGGCAGTTTATTCATCTTTTCCTGACCATGATGTGCCTGTGACCCTTCATCCACCACCCTCGTCTTGTCCTACCACGGGATGGGTGAGATCTTTACAATTTTTTTTTTTCTCTTTATTGTATTCCCCATCTTGAGTCTATAGATTTGATGCTGTATGTGTTTGCATTTGGATGTTCTCTCTCTACAGGTTGTTTATACTCATCCTACAACTATCTGAGTTTATATACCTTATGCTGTTTGTGTTTGCATCATAGTGTGATGGTCATTGTACCCTCTAGACGTACCAATAACTAGACCGTGGTCAGCATGTTTTATCTTATTATATGTGATAGGTTTGCTAGCATCTTTTAAATCTTTATATTAAAAGTTTTATTTTATATGCCCTCACCAATTTGGATTTTGATTTTGACAGGGATGGTGTATTTTTCTGGCCTTTTCTATGGTACTTTATGATATATGAAAATAGGCGCCCCATTGATAATTCTTTGTTTATTTCATGTGGTTATGGCTGGTTTTCTATCCACTGGTTTAGACACTCAACAGTGGTTGAATGAGGCGAAGGACGTATTTTCGGACAGAGATTACGCACAGAAACGGTACACTCCTTCATTTAATGCAGCTTTTAAAGAATTGAATAGAGCTTTCAAGGATCAGATCACCTCCTGGTGGGAGGTGCAGAGCCTTGATAGCTATATTAGCCACAATATTGTGCCTAGAGGGCTACGAATCACCTTGACACCGGCAGCGCGCTGCCGTAGTCCTGCCCTACTTGCAAAGTGGGAAAAAGAGGCCACCAGTAGCTCCCTCAGGCTTATGCAGCTACTCCTCGAGGAGGAGAAATCTGTTCTGACACGGCTGGAGGCTAAACTGAAGGAACAAATTGAGATTACTAAAAAATTTGAGGCTGAACCTGATTTTAGGAACAAAGAAAACCAACTCCAAAACGCCCTGGAACGCTTCCAATATCATTTAAAGGAACGGAAGCATAAGCAGTTCCTTAGGGACTTGCTGGATTTCAAAGAGAATCGAGCCTATCTTGGGAGCTACCAGAGGCGGGATACTGACACTGAAGGGTCATCAACAGAGGCTGAGACTTCAGACGCTGAGCCTAAAAAAAATCAAACAAAAAATAGAGGTAGAGGAAGGGGTAGGGCACGTGGTCAAAGACAAAACTATCCTACACCTACAAGTGACGTACGGGGTTTTTTAGAGCAAAACTATCCATTGAGGAGCAAAGGGGGGCTACACCCACTACCGCAAACGCCCTAACAACTTACACCGGTGACACAACTCAGGTAGTAAATTTGTCTTCTAGAACCCTAACCCCGACCGAGATGTGCCTTCTTAGTAAAGGTTTGTCTTTTGTACCTACTCAACGGGCAGATATGTTTGAGGTGGTTAAAGATCTCAACCTCTTTGTCCGAAAGTTGAAGTGGCACAAATTCCACAAACGGCAAGACCTTAAACTCAGTAAAGATCTAGGTATACCCAATGACCTATTATCAGATGTACGCCTACTTTTTAGCCTCCAGGATGACAACCTTCAGACAGGAAAAGGCCCGTTTACGAATTTAAAAAACAAAAACACTCAGATGCCTCCACTTGGTGATGCATCACCAATTGATGTCTTTCTCAACATGGTTTGTGAACAACTGCGCCACTATACACCTCCAAAATTCTTGTTTAATCTTAATAGAGAGGAGAATGCAGCCCTGGCCACCCTTGAGAGTGAAAAACTCTTAACAATTAAACCATCGGACAAGGGGGGCAATGTGGTGGTTATGGACACCACAGACTATAAGCAAATGTGCCTAGAGTTGTTGAAGAACAGGGATTCGTATGCTATACTACCTAGGAATCCATTACCAAATTACTTTGGAGAACTCAAACGGATCCTAGATAGGGCTAAGGAACAGGGTTTAATAAGTGAATCTGAACACAAATTTCTATTGCCTAAATATCCCAAAACAGCCACATTCTATACGTTGCCCAAGATACACAAAGGCACACAACCATTAAAAGGGAGACCGATTGTTTCTGGCATCGATAGCCTTATACAGAACATAGGGGTGTATCTGGATCGTATATTACGTGAATTTGTAGTGTCCCTGCCTTCATACACTAGGGATACTCTTGACCTGTTGAAGAGACTGGAGGATATCAATGTTGGCACAAATTGTTTTTTAGCAAGCATAGATGTTGAATCCCTGTATTCCTCGATTCCCCATAACTTTGGTATTCAGGCCACCTCTCATTTCCTTAGAACACGAGGAACCCAGTATCAGCCACACAATGACCTGATTCTGTTCCTTCTGGACTTCTCGCTGACCCATAACTTCTTTCTCTTCGATTATAAGATCTACCACCAGCTCAGGGGCACGGCAATGGGGTGGGCATGTGCCCCCACGTATGCTAATTTGCTCCTGGGCTGGTGGGAGGAGACGGTGGTGTTTGGGGACAGTGAGGAGAACACCAGAGGCATAGAGCTATGGCTAAGATATATAGATGACATTTTTGTTGTCTGGAGTAGACCCAAGAAGGATTTCGAGGAGTTTGTGGCATTACTGAATAATAACATCATTGGGCTACATTTTACTTTTGAAATACATGAGAATAAACTACCTTTTTTGGATATCCTGATCAGTAAGGATACCGACGGTAAGATTGATACTACGGTCTATAGGAAGCCCACGGCCACCAATGCCCTACTCAGATGGGAGAGCAGCCATCCTCTCCCACTGAGACGCGGAATCCCTAAGGGCCAATACTTGAGGCTAAGGCGTAATTGCTCCTCAGAAATTGAATTTAAGAAGCAGGCAAGAGACCTCAGGGCGAGATTCCTAGCGAAAGGATTCCCAGATGGGATTCTAAGGGCTGCCTACAATATGGCATTACGAAGTGACCGTACCTCCTTACTAAACCCAGCGGGTAAAGATCCAACCACTAAAGAGCCTATCAGAATGATAACTACATTTAGTGGTGATGCTGGGTTTATTAGACAAATACTTACGCAACACTGGCCCATTCTGGGTATGGACCCTGATCTACAAGACGTGATTGGCCCCACTCCACAGGTGACATTCAAGAGGGGACGATCACTGAGGGACCACTTGGTCAGGAGCCACTACATTGCACCACAACAAGAGACCTGGTTAACATCAACTGTAAGTGGTAGTTTTAGATGTAGTGGGTGCGTTGCGTGTCCTGTAATACAAAAATGTAAGTCATTTACATCGAATGTGACAGGGAAAATCTATTCAATACGGTCGTTTATTAACTGTCGCACGTGTGGTGTCATTTATAGGGCTGTGTGTGAGTGCGGTCTCGAGTATATAGGTAAAACCAAGCAAGAATTGAGACGGCGCATTGGCGCACACTTGGGGGATATCACCCATAACCGTGATACTCCAGTAGCACGCCACATGAATCTCCATCATGCGGGAGACACAAGTAAGATTAGATTTATGGGCATTGATGTAGTGAGACCAGATCCAAGAGGTGGAGATTGGTATCGCCTTATACTTCAGAGGGAAGCCAAATGGATTTTCTGGTGTGATACAGTGTCCCCCAAAGGCCTGAATGAAAATGTATCCTATGCACCATTTATCTAGTGTATGGTTTGTGCACTGATTGATGCTACATAGGGTATCTCTAATTATTTCCGAGATATGTGTTTCTCTTTGCCACAATTTGGATTGTATACTCAACTGAATGCTGCATTTATGGCTTCGTGTCTGTACTTACCCAGCCTCCAAACCAGTCAAAATAATCACTTATCTTATGAGTGTCGTCGTTTTGTTACCTTACTGGTCATTGTCTATTGTCCCTTTGTTACTGAATTGACACGGTTAACCCTTGCATGACCCGGATATATGTCTGTTCTGATCCATTCGGTCATGGGGAGTTTTCCGATCAATATTTTTAATGAGAGGGGCTAGTGTGGTAACTCCCCTTCCTATGGATTGATTAATTGTGTGATGGATGGGTTTTTACTCATTTTATCTAATATGCACCTCTGATCCTAGGATGATGTAGGAGACTGTGAACGGGGCTGCCAGATTAATAAGGACAGCCTCGCCACGCCTCCAAACCATTCTCGCGTCTCCTTGGTTACTCAACCAGTTGATGGGTTCCGGAAAACCGGAAGTGACGAATCGCGGCACCGGAAGTGACATGCCGCGACGACATCCGGACCGGAAGTACTCGGTTTGGATCTATTAACACGTGTAGACGCCGGATGGAGATGGTGGCGGTGCACGTGGAGAGGTAAACAAATACCCCATGATAGTTATGCACTGCTGAACCTCACTATCACATTATGTTTGTCGCACCCAATTAGATGCGATTTTGTATACCACTGACGGATTATTATTGGCCTATATGTGTATAGGGTCGGACCAATAGTAATGAGGCTTGTATAGTTTGTGGGTGGTTACCTAACCACCTAAGACCTTAAATACCCTCACCTTGCAATAGATGGTTGCTACAGGCATGGACTGGGCCATTGCTTATCCATGATTGTTGACCACTGTCAGGTTCCTTACAGCAGGACTATGAACTAAAATTTCTTTTCCCCTGAAGAAAGTTCCACTGTTTGTGGCACTGGAAACGCGTCGGGAATGCTGTTTGATTCTAGGACCCATAGGGCTTACCAGGGTTATTCTATGAAATAGGGTTAACCTGGGACTGTCCTTGTCAGGGCGGGAGCTATATGTGGGTGTATAGGGCGAGTGGAGTAGAGGGATAACTAGGGGCAGTTTATTCATCTTTTCCTGACCATGATGTGCCTGTGACCCTTCATCCACCACCCTCGTCTTGTCCTACCACGGGATGGGTGAGATCTTTACAATTTTTTTTTTTCTCTTTATTGTATTCCCCATCTTGAGTCTATAGATTTGATGCTGTATGTGTTTGCATTTGGATGTTCTCTCTCTACAGGTTGTTTATACTCATCCTACAACTATCTGAGTTTATATACCTTATGCTGTTTGTGTTTGCATCATAGTGTGATGGTCATTGTACCCTCTAGACGTACCAATAACTAGACCGTGGTCAGCATGTTTTGTCTTATTATATGTGATAGGTTTGCTAGCATCTTTTAAATCTTTATATTAAAAGTTTTATTTTATATGCCCTCACCAATTTGGATTTTGATTTTGACAGGGATGGTGTATTTTTCTGGCCTTTTCTATGGTACTTTATGATATATGAAAATAGGCGCCCCATTGATAATTCTTTGTTTATTTCATGTGGTTATGGCTGGTTTTCTATCCACTGGTTTAGACACTCAACAGTGGTTGAATGAGGCGAAGGACGTATTTTCGGACAGAGATTACGCACAGAAACGGTACACTCCTTCATTTAATGCAGCTTTTAAAGAATTGAATAGAGCTTTCAAGGATCAGATCACCTCCTGGTGGGAGGTGCAGAGCCTTGATAGCTATATTAGCCACAATATTGTGCCTAGAGGGCTACGAATCACCTTGACACCGGCAGCGCGCTGCCGTAGTCCTGCCCTACTTGCAAAGTGGGAAAAAGAGGCCACCAGTAGCTCCCTCAGGCTTATGCAGCTACTCCTCGAGGAGGAGAAATCTGTTCTGACACGGCTGGAGGCTAAACTGAAGGAACAAATTGAGATTACTAAAAAATTTGAGGCTGAACCTGATTTTAGGAACAAAGAAAACCAACTCCAAAACGCCCTGGAACGCTTCCAATATCATTTAAAGGAACGGAAGCATAAGCAGTTCCTTAGGGACTTGCTGGATTTCAAAGAGAATCGAGCCTATCTTGGGAGCTACCAGAGGCGGGATACTGACACTGAAGGGTCATCAACAGAGGCTGAGACTTCAGACGCTGAGCCTAAAAAAAATCAAACAAAAAATAGAGGTAGAGGAAGGGGTAGGGCACGTGGTCAAAGACAAAACTATCCTACACCTACAAGTGACGTACGGGGTTTTTTAGAGCAAAACTATCCATTGAGGAGCAAAGGGGGGCTACACCCACTACCGCAACCGCCCTAACAACTTACACCGGTGACACAACTCAGGTAGTAAATTTGTCTTCTAGAACCCTAACCCCGACCGAGATGTGCCTTCTTAGTAAAGGTTTGTCTTTTGTACCTACTCAACGGGCAGATATGTTTGAGGTGGTTAAAGATCTCAACCTCTTTGTCCGAAAGTTGAAGTGGCACAAATTCCACAAACGGCAAGACCTTAAACTCAGTAAAGATCTAGGTATACCCAATGACCTATTATCAGATGTACGCCTACTTTTTAGCCTCCAGGATGACAACCTTCAGACAGGAAAAGGCCCGTTTACGAATTTAAAAAACAAAAACACTCAGATGCCTCCACTTGGTGATGCATCACCAATTGATGTCTTTCTCAACATGGTTTGTGAACAACTGCGCCACTATACACCTCCAAAATTCTTGTTTAATCTTAATAGAGAGGAGAATGCAGCCCTGGCCACCCTTGAGAGTGAAAAACTCTTAACAATTAAACCATCGGACAAGGGGGGCAATGTGGTGGTTATGGACACCACAGACTATAAGCAAATGTGCCTAGAGTTGTTGAAGAACAGGGATTCGTATGCTATACTACCTAGGAATCCATTACCAAATTACTTTGGAGAACTCAAACGGATCCTAGATAGGGCTAAGGAACAGGGTTTAATAAGTGAATCTGAACACAAATTTCTATTGCCTAAATATCCCAAAACAGCCACATTCTATACGTTGCCCAAGATACACAAAGGCACACAACCATTAAAAGGGAGACCGATTGTTTCTGGCATCGATAGCCTTATACAGAACATAGGGGTGTATCTGGATCGTATATTACGTGAATTTGTAGTGTCCCTGCCTTCATACACTAGGGATACTCTTGACCTGTTGAAGAGACTGGAGGATATCAATGTTGGCACAAATTGTTTTTTAGCAAGCATAGATGTTGAATCCCTGTATTCCTCGATTCCCCATAACTTTGGTATTCAGGCCACCTCTCATTTCCTTAGAACACGAGGAACCCAGTATCAGCCACACAATGACCTCATTCTGTTCCTTCTGGACTTCTCGCTGACCCATAACTTCTTTCTCTTCGATTATAAGATCTACCACCAGCTCAGGGGCACGGCAATGGGGTGGGCATGTGCCCCCACGTATGCTAATTTGCTCCTGGGCTGGTGGGAGGAGACGGTGGTGTTTGGGGACAGTGAGGAGAACACCAGAGGCATAGAGCTATGGCTAAGATATATAGATGACATTTTTGTTGTCTGGAGTAGACCCAAGAAGGATTTCGAGGAGTTTGTGGCATTACTGAATAATAACATCATTGGGCTACATTTTACTTTTGAAATACATGAGAATAAACTACCTTTTTTGGATATCCTGATCAGTAAGGATACCGACGGTAAGATTGATACTACGGTCTATAGGAAGCCCACGGCCACCAATGCCCTACTCAGATGGGAGAGCAGCCATCCTCTCCCACTGAGACGCGGAATCCCTAAGGGCCAATACTTGAGGCTAAGGCGTAATTGCTCCTCAGAAATTGAATTTAAGAAGCAGGCAAGAGACCTCAGGGCGAGATTCCTAGCGAAAGGATTCCCAGATGGGATTCTAAGGGCTGCCTACAATATGGAATTACGAAGTGACCGTACCTCCTTACTAAACCCAGCGGGTAAAGATCCAACCACTAAAGAGCCTATCAGAATGATAACTACATTTAGTGGTGATGCTGGGTTTATTAGACAAATACTTACGCAACACTGGCCCATTCTGGGTATGGACCCTGATCTACAAGACGTGATTGGCCCCACTCCACAGGTGACATTCAAGAGGGGACGATCACTGAGGGACCACTTGGTCAGGAGCCACTACATTGCACCACAACAAGAGACCTGGTTAACATCAACTGTAAGTGGTAGTTTTAGATGTAGTGGGTGCGTTGCGTGTCCTGTAATACAAAAATGTAAGTCATTTACATCGAATGTGACAGGGAAAATCTATTCATTACGGTCGTTTATTAACTGTCGCACGTGTGGTGTCATTTATAGGGCTGTGTGTGAGTGCGGTCTCGAGTATATAGGTAAAACCAAGCAAGAATTGAGACGGCGCATTGGCGCACACTTGGGGGATATCACCCATAACCGTGATACTCCAGTAGCACGCCACATGAATCTCCATCATGCGGGAGACACAAGTAAGATTAGATTTATGGGCATTGATATAGTGAGACCAGATCCAAGAGGTGGAGATTGGTATCGCCTTATACTTCAGAGGGAAGCCAAATGGATTTTCTGGTGTGATACAGTGTCCCCCAAAGGCCTGAATGAAAATGTATCCTATGCACCATTTATCTAGTGTATGGTTTGTGCACTGATTGATGCTACATAGGGTATCTCTAATTATTTCCGAGATATGTGTTTCTCTTTGCCACAATTTGGATTGTATACTCAACTGAATGCTGCATTTATGGCTTCGTGTCTGTACTTACCCAGCCTCCAAACCAGTCAAAATAATCACTTATCTTATGAGTGTCGTCGTTTTGTTACCTTACTGGTCATTGTCTATTGTCCCTTTGTTACTGAATTGACACGGTTAACCCTTGCATGACCCGGATATATGTCTGTTCTGATCCATTCGGTCATGGGGAGTTTTCCGATCAATATTCTTAATGAGAGGGGCTAGTGTGGTAACTCCCCTTCCTATGGATTGATTAATTGTGTGATGGATGGGTTTTTACTCATTTTATCTAATATGCACCTCTGATCCTAGGATGATGTAGGAGACTGTGAACGGGGCTGCCAGATTAATAAGGACAGCCTCGCCACGCCTCCAAACCATTCTCGCGTCTCCTTGGTTACTCAACCAGTTGATGGGTTCCGGAAAACCGGAAGTGACGAATCGCGGCACCGGAAGTGACATGCCGCGACGACATCCGGACCGGAAGTACTCGGTTTGGATCTATTAACACGTGTAGACGCCGGATGGAGATGGTGGCGGTGCACGTGGAGAGGTAAACAAATACCCCATGATAGTTATGCACTGCTGAACCTCACTATCACATTATGTTTGTCGCACCCAATTAGATGCGATTTTGTATACCACTGACGGATTATTATTGGCCTATATGTGTATAGGGTCGGACCAATAGTAATGAGGCTTGTATAGTTTGTGGGTGGTTACCTAACCACCTAAGACCTTAAATACCCTCACCTTGCAATAGATGGTTGCTACAGGCATGGACTGGGCCATTGCTTATCCATGATTGTTGACCACTGTCAGGTTCCTTACAGCAGGACTATGAACTAAAATTTCTTTTCCCCTGAAGAAAGTTCCACTGTTTGTGGCACTGGAAACGCGTCGGGAATGCTGTTTGATTCTAGGACCCATAGGGCTTACCAGGGTTATTCTATGAAATAGGGTTAACCTGGGACTGTCCTTGTCAGGGCGGGAGCTATATGTGGGTGTATAGGGCGAGTGGAGTAGAGGGATAACTAGGGGCAGTTTATTCATCTTTTCCTGACCATGATGTGCCTGTGACCCTTCATCCACCACCCTCGTCTTGTCCTACCACGGGATGGGTGAGATCTTTACAATTTTTTTTTTTCTCTTTATTGTATTCCCCATCTTGAGTCTATAGATTTGATGCTGTATGTGTTTGCATTTGGATGTTCTCTCTCTACAGGTTGTTTATACTCATCCTACAACTATCTGAGTTTATATACCTTATGCTGTTTGTGTTTGCATCATAGTGTGATGGTCATTGTACCCTCTAGACGTACCAATAACTAGACCGTGGTCAGCATGTTTTGTCTTATTATATGTGATAGGTTTGCTAGCATCTTTTAAATCTTTATATTAAAAGTTTTATTTTATATGCCCTCACCAATTTGGATTTTGATTTTGACAGGGATGGTGTATTTTTCTGGCCTTTTCTATGGTACTTTATGATATATGAAAATAGGCGCCCCATTGATAATTCTTTGTTTATTTCATGTGGTTATGGCTGGTTTTCTATCCACTGGTTTAGACACTCAACAGTGGTTGAATGAGGCGAAGGACGTATTTTCGGACAGAGATTACGCACAGAAACGGTACACTCCTTCATTTAATGCAGCTTTTAAAGAATTGAATAGAGCTTTCAAGGATCAGATCACCTCCTGGTGGGAGGTGCAGAGCCTTGATAGCTATATTAGCCACAATATTGTGCCTAGAGGGCTACGAATCACCTTGACACCGGCAGCGCGCTGCCGTAGTCCTGCCCTACTTGCAAAGTGGGAAAAAGAGGCCACCAGTAGCTCCCTCAGGCTTATGCAGCTACTCCTCGAGGAGGAGAAATCTGTTCTGACACGGCTGGAGGCTAAACTGAAGGAACAAATTGAGATTACTAAAAAATTTGAGGCTGAACCTGATTTTAGGAACAAAGAAAACCAACTCCAAAACGCCCTGGAACGCTTCCAATATCATTTAAAGGAACGGAAGCATAAGCAGTTCCTTAGGGACTTGCTGGATTTCAAAGAGAATCGAGCCTATCTTGGGAGCTACCAGAGGCGGGATACTGACACTGAAGGGTCATCAACAGAGGCTGAGACTTCAGACGCTGAGCCTAAAAAAAATCAAACAAAAAATAGAGGTAGAGGAAGGGGTAGGGCACGTGGTCAAAGACAAAACTATCCTACACCTACAAGTGACGTACGGGGTTTTTTAGAGCAAAACTATCCATTGAGGAGCAAAGGGGGGCTACACCCACTACCGCAACCGCCCTAACAACTTACACCGGTGACACAACTCAGGTAGTAAATTTGTCTTCTAGAACCCTAACCCCGACCGAGATGTGCCTTCTTAGTAAAGGTTTGTCTTTTGTACCTACTCAACGGGCAGATATGTTTGAGGTGGTTAAAGATCTCAACCTCTTTGTCCGAAAGTTGAAGTGGCACAAATTCCACAAACGGCAAGACCTTAAACTCAGTAAAGATCTAGGTATACCCAATGACCTATTATCAGATGTACGCCTACTTTTTAGCCTCCAGGATGACAACCTTCAGACAGGAAAAGGCCCGTTTACGAATTTAAAAAACAAAAACACTCAGATGCCTCCACTTGGTGATGCATCACCAATTGATGTCTTTCTCAACATGGTTTGTGAACAACTGCGCCACTATACACCTCCAAAATTCTTGTTTAATCTTAATAGAGAGGAGAATGCAGCCCTGGCCACCCTTGAGAGTGAAAAACTCTTAACAATTAAACCATCGGACAAGGGGGGCAATGTGGTGGTTATGGACACCACAGACTATAAGCAAATGTGCCTAGAGTTGTTGAAGAACAGGGATTTGTATGCTATACTACCTAGGAATCCATTACCAAATTACTTTGGAGAACTCAAACGGATCCTAGATAGGGCTAAGGAACAGGGTTTAATAAGTGAATCTGAACACAAATTTCTATTGCCTAAATATCCCAAAACAGCCACATTCTATACGTTGCCCAAGATACACAAAGGCACACAACCATTAAAAGGGAGACCGATTGTTTCTGGCATCGATAGCCTTATACAGAACATAGGGGTGTATCTGGATCGTATATTACGTGAATTTGTAGTGTCCCTGCCTTCATACACTAGGGATACTCTTGACCTGTTGAAGAGACTGGAGGATATCAATGTTGGCACAAATTGTTTTTTAGCAAGCATAGATGTTGAATCCCTGTATTCCTCGATTCCCCATAACTTTGGTATTCAGGCCACCTCTCATTTCCTTAGAACACGAGGAACCCAGTATCAGCCACACAATGACCTGATTCTGTTCCTTCTGGACTTCTCGCTGACCCATAACTTCTTTCTCTTCGATTATAAGATCTACCACCAGCTCAGGGGCACGGCAATGGGGTGGGCATGTGCCCCCACGTATGCTAATTTGCTCCTGGGCTGGTGGGAGGAGACGGTGGTGTTTGGGGACAGTGAGGAGAACACCAGAGGCATAGAGCTATGGCTAAGATATATAGATGACATTTTTGTTGTCTGGAGTAGACCCAAGAAGGATTTCGAGGAGTTTGTGGCATTACTGAATAATAACATCATTGGGCTACATTTTACTTTTGAAATACATGAGAATAAACTACCTTTTTTGGATATCCTGATCAGTAAGGATACCGACGGTAAGATTGATACTACGGTCTATAGGAAGCCCACGGCCACCAATGCCCTACTCAGATGGGAGAGCAGCCATCCTCTCCCACTGAGACGCGGAATCCCTAAGGGCCAATACTTGAGGCTAAGGCGTAATTGCTCCTCAGAAATTGAATTTAAGAAGCAGGCAAGAGACCTCAGGGCGAGATTCCTAGCGAAAGGATTCCCAGATGGGATTCTAAGGGCTGCCTACAATATGGCATTACGAAGTGACCGTACCTCCTTACTAAACCCAGCGGGTAAAGATCCAACCACTAAAGAGCCTATCAGAATGATAACTACATTTAGTGGTGATGCTGGGTTTATTAGACAAATACTTACGCAACACTGGCCCATTCTGGGTATGGACCCTGATCTACAAGACGTGATTGGCCCCACTCCACAGGTGACATTCAAGAGGGGACGATCACTGAGGGACCACTTGGTCAGGAGCCACTACATTGCACCACAACAAGAGACCTGGTTAACATCAACTGTAAGTGGTAGTTTTAGATGTAGTGGGTGCGTTGCGTGTCCTGTAATACAAAAATGTAAGTCATTTACATCGAATGTGACAGGGAAAATCTATTCAATACGGTCGTTTATTAACTGTCGCACGTGTGGTGTCATTTATAGGGCTGTGTGTGAGTGCGGTCTCGAGTATATAGGTAAAACCAAGCAAGAATTGAGACGGCGCATTGGCGCACACTTGGGGGATATCACCCATAACCGTGATACTCCAGTAGCACGCCACATGAATCTCCATCATGCGGGAGACACAAGTAAGATTAGATTTATGGGCATTGATGTAGTGAGACCAGATCCAAGAGGTGGAGATTGGGATCGCCTTATACTTCAGAGGGAAGCCAAATGGATTTTCTGGTGTGATACAGTGTCCCCCAAAGGCCTGAATGAAAATGTATCCTATGCACCATTTATCTAGTGTATGGTTTGTGCACTGATTGATGCTACATAGGGTATCTCTAATTATTTCCGAGATATGTGTTTCTCTTTGCCACAATTTGGATTGTATACTCAACTGAATGCTGCATTTATGGCTTCGTGTCTGTACTTACCCAGCCTCCAAACCAGTCAAAATAATCACTTATCTTATGAGTGTCGTCATTTTGTTACCTTACTGGTCATTGTCTATTGTCCCTTTGTTACTGAATTGACACGGTTAACCCTTGCATGACCCGGATATATGTCTGTTCTGATGCATTCGGTCATGGGGAGTTTTCCGTTCAATATTCTTAATGAGAGGGGCTAGTGTGGTAACTCCCCTTCCTATGGATTGATTAATTGTGTGATGGATGGGTTTTTACTCATTTTATCTAATATGCACCTCTGATCCTAGGATGATGTAGGAGACTGTGAACGGGGCTGCCAGATTAATAAGGACAGCCTCGCCACGCCTCCAAACCATTCTCGCGTCTCCTTGGTTACTCAACCAGTTGATGGGTTCCGGAAAACCGGAAGTGACGAATCGCGGCACCGGAAGTGACATGCCGCGACGACATCCGGACCGGAAGTACTCGGTTTGGATCTATTAACACGTGTAGACGCCGGATGGAGATGGTGGCGGTGCACGTGGAGAGGTAAACAAATACCCCATGATAGTTATGCACTGCTGAACCTCACTATCACATTATGTTTGTCGCACCCAATTAGATGCGATTTTGTATACCACTGACGGATTATTATTGGCCTATATGTGTATAGGGTCGGACCAATAGTAATGAGGCTTGTATAGTTTGTGGGTGGTTACCTAACCACCTAAGACCTTAAATACCCTCACCTTGCAATAGATGGTTGCTACAGGCATGGACTGGGCCATTGCTTATCCATGATTGTTGACCACTGTCAGGTTCCTTACAGCAGGACTATGAACTAAAATTTCTTTTCCCCTGAAGAAAGTTCCACTGTTTGTGGCACTGGAAACGCGTCGGGAATGCTGTTTGATTCTAGGACCCATAGGGCTTACCAGGGTTATTCTTTGAAATAGGGTTAACCTGGGACTGTCCTTGTCAGGGCGGGAGCTATATGTGGGTGTATAGGGCGAGTGGAGTAGAGGGATAACTAGGGGCAGTTTATTCATCTTTTCCTGACCATGATGTGCCTGTTACCCTTCATCAACCACCCTCGTCTTGTCCTTCCACGGGATGGGTGAGATCTTTACAATTTTTTTTTTTCTCTTTATTGTATTCCCCATCTTGAGTCTATAGATTTGATGCTGTATGTGTTTGCATTTGGATGTTCTCTCTCTACAGGTTGTTTATACTCATCCTACAACTATCTGAGTTTATATACCTTATGCTGTTTGTGTTTGCATCATAGTGTGATGGTCATTGTACCCTCTAGACGTACCAATAACTAGACCGTGGTCAGCATGTTTTGTCTTATTATATGTGATAGGTTTGCTAGCATCTTTTAAATCTTTATATTAAAAGTTTTATTTTATATGCCCTCACCAATTTGGATTTTGATTTTGACAGGGATGGTGTATTTTTCTGGCCTTTTCTATGGTACTTTATGATATATGAAAATAGGCGCCCCATTGATAATTCTTTGTTTATTTCATGTGGTTATGGCTGGTTTTCTATCCACTGGTTTAGACACTCAACAGTGGTTGAATGAGGCGAAGGACGTATTTTCGGACAGAGATTACGCACAGAAACGGTACACTCCTTCATTTAATGCAGCTTTTAAAGAATTGAATAGAGCTTTCAAGGATCAGATCACCTCCTGGTGGGAGGTGCAGAGCCTTGATAGCTACAATATTGTGCCTAGAGGGCTACGAATCACCTTGACACCGGCAGCGCGCTGCCGTAGTCCTGCCCTACTTGCAAAGTGGGAAAAAGAGGCCACCAGTAGCTCCCTCAGGCTTATGCAGCTACTCCTCGAGGAGGAGAAATCTGTTCTGACACGGCTGGAGGCTAAACTGAAGGAACAAATTGAGATTACTAAAAAATTTGAGGCTGAACCTGATTTTAGGAACAAAGAAAACCAACTCCAAAACGCCCTGGAACGCTTCCAATATCATTTAAAGGAACGGAAGCATAAGCAGTTCCTTAGGGACTTGCTGGATTTCAAAGAGAATCGAGCCTATCTTGGGAGCTACCAGAGGCGGGATACTGACACTGAAGGGTCATCAACAGAGGCTGAGACTTCAGACGCTGAGCCTAAAAAAAATCAAACAAAAAATAGAGGTAGAGGAAGGGGTAGGGCACGTGGTCAAAGACAAAACTATCCTACACCTACAAGTGACGTACAGGGTTTTTTAGAGCAAAACTATCCATTGAGGAGCAAAGGGGGGCTACATCCACTACCGCAACCGCCCTAACAACTTACACCGGTGACACAACTCAGGTAGTAAATTTGTCTTCTAGAACCCTAACCCCGACCGAGATGTGCCTTCTTAGTAAAGGTTTGTCTTTTGTACCTACTCAACGGGCAGATATGTTTGAGGTGGTTAAAGATCTCAACCTCTTTGTCCGAAAGTTGAAGTGGCACAAATTCCACAAACGGCAAGACCTTAAACTCAGTAAAGATCTAGGTATACCCAATGACCTATTATCAGATGTACGCCTACTTTTTAGCCTCCAGGATGACAACCTTCAGACAGGAAAAGGCCCGTTTACGAATTTAAAAAACAAAAACACTCAGATGCCTCCACTTGGTGATGCATCACCAATTGATGTCTTTCTCAACATGGTTTGTGAACAACTGCGCCACTATACACCTCCAAAATTCTTGTTTAATCTTAATAGAGAGGAGAATGCAGCCCTGGCCAACCTTGAGAGTGAAAAACTCTTAACAATTAAACCATCGGACAAGGGGGGCAATGTGGTGGTTATGGACACCACAGACTATAAGCAAATGTGCCTAGAGTTGTTGAAGAACAGGGATTCGTATGCTATACTACCTAGGAATCCATTACCAAATTACTTTGGAGAACTCAAACGGATCCTAGATAGGGCTAAGGAACAGGGTTTAATAAGTGAATCTGAACACAAATTTCTATTGCCTAAATATCCCAAAACAGCCACATTCTATACGTTGCCCAAGATACACAAAGGCACGCAACCATTAAAAGGGAGACCGATTGTTTCTGGCATCGATAGCCTTATACAGAACATAGGGGTGTATCTGGATCGTATATTACGTGAATTTGTAGTGTCCCTGCCTTCATACACTAGGGATACTCTTGACCTGTTGAAGAGACTGGAGGATATCAATGTTGGCACAAATTGTTTTTTAGCAAGCATAGATGTTGAATCCCTGTATTCCTCGATTCCCCATAACTTTGGTATTCAGGCCACCTCTCATTTCCTTAGAACACGAGGAACCCAGTATCAGCCACACAATGACCTGATTCTGTTCCTTCTGGACTTCTCGCTGACCCATAACTTCTTTCTCTTCGATTATAAGATCTACCACCAGCTCAGGGGCACGGCAATGGGGTGGGCATGTGCCCCCACGTATGCTAATTTGCTCCTGGGCTGGTGGGAGGAGACGGTGGTGTTTGGGGACAGTGAGGAGAACACCAGAGGCATAGAGCTATGGCTAAGATATATAGATGACATTTTTGTTGTCTGGAGTAGACCCAAGAAGGATTTCGAGGAGTTTGTGGCATTACTGAATAATAACATCATTGGGCTACATTTTACTTTTGAAATACATGAGAATAAACTACCTTTTTTGGATATCCTGATCAGTAAGGATACCGACGGTAAGATTGATACTACGGTCTATAGGAAGCCCACGGCCACCAATGCCCTACTCAGATGGGAGAGCAGCCATCCTCTCCCACTGAGACGCGGAATCCCTAAGGGCCAATACTTGAGGCTAAGGCGTAATTGCTCCTCAGAAATTGAATTTAAGAAGCAGGCAAGAGACCTCAGGGCGAGATTCCTAGCGAAAGGATTCCCAGATGGGATTCTAAGGGCTGCCTACAATATGGCATTACGAAGTGACCGTACCTCCTTACTAAACCCAGCGGGTAAAGATCCAACCACTAAAGAGCCTATCAGAATGATAACTACATTTAGTGGTGATGCTGGGTTTATTAGACAAATACTTACGCAACACTGGCCCATTCTGGGTATGGACCCTGATCTACAAGACGTGATTGGCCCCACTCCACAGGTGACATTCAAGAGGGGACGATCACTGAGGGACCACTTGGTCAGGAGCCACTACATTGCACCACAACAAGAGACCTGGTTAACATCAACTGTAAGTGGTAGTTTTAGATGTAGTGGGTGCGTTGCGTGTCCTGTAATACAAAAATGTAAGTCATTTACATCGAATGTGACAGGGAAAATCTATTCAATACGGTCGTTTATTAACTGTCGCACGTGTGGTGTCATTTATAGGGCTGTGTGTGAGTGCGGTCTCGAGTATATAGGTAAAACCAAGCAAGAATTGAGACGGCGCATTGGCGCACACTTGGGGGATATCACCCATAACCGTGATACTCCAGTAGCACGCCACATGAATCTCCATCATGCGGGAGACACAAGTAAGATTAGATTTATGGGCATTGATGTAGTGAGACCAGATCCAAGAGGTGGAGATTGGGATCGCCTTATACTTCAGAGGGAAGCCAAATGGATTTTCTGGTGTGATACAGTGTCCCCCAAAGGCCTGAATGAAAATGTATCCTATGCACCATTTATCTAGTGTATGGTTTGTGCACTGATTGATGCTACATAGGGTATCTCTAATTATTTCCGAGATATGTGTTTCTCTTTGCCACAATTTGGATTGTATACTCAACTGAATGCTGCATTTATGGCTTCGTGTCTGTACTTACCCAGCCTCCAAACCAGTCAAAATAATCACTTATCTTATGAGTGTCGTCATTTTGTTACCTTACTGGTCATTGTCTATTGTCCCTTTGTTACTGAATTGACACGGTTAACCCTTGCATGACCCGGATATATGTCTGTTCTGATGCATTCGGTCATGGGGAGTTTTCCGTTCAATATTCTTAATGAGAGGGGCTAGTGTGGTAACTCCCCTTCCTATGGATTGATTAATTGTGTGATGGATGGGTTTTTACTCATTTTATCTAATATGCACCTCTGATCCTAGGATGATGTAGGAGACTGTGAACGGGGCTGCCAGATTAATAAGGACAGCCTCGCCACGCCTCCAAACCATTCTCGCGTCTCCTTGGTTACTCAACCAGTTGATGGGTTCCGGAAAACCGGAAGTGACGAATCGCGGCACCGGAAGTGACATGCCGCGACGACATCCGGACCGGAAGTACTCGGTTTGGATCTATTAACACGTGTAGACGCCGGATGGAGATGGTGGCGGTGCACGTGGAGAGGTAAACAAATACCCCATGATAGTTATGCACTGCTGAACCTCACTATCACATTATGTTTGTCGCACCCAATTAGATGCGATTTTGTATACCACTGACGGATTATTATTGGCCTATATGTGTATAGGGTCGGACCAATAGTAATGAGGCTTGTATAGTTTGTGGGTGGTTACCTAACCACCTAAGACCTTAAATACCCTCACCTTGCAATAGATGGTTGCTACAGGCATGGACTGGGCCATTGCTTATCCATGATTGTTGACCACTGTCAGGTTCCTTACAGCAGGACTATGAACTAAAATTTCTTTTCCCCTGAAGAAAGTTCCACTGTTTGTGGCACTGGAAACGCGTCGGGAATGCTGTTTGATTCTAGGACCCATAGGGCTTACCAGGGTTATTCTTTGAAATAGGGTTAACCTGGGACTGTCCTTGTCAGGGCGGGAGCTATATGTGGGTGTATAGGGCGAGTGGAGTAGAGGGATAACTAGGGGCAGTTTATTCATCTTTTCCTGACCATGATGTGCCTGTTACCCTTCATCAACCACCCTCGTCTTGTCCTTCCACGGGATGGGTGAGATCTTTACAATTTTTTTTTTTCTCTTTATTGTATTCCCCATCTTGAGTCTATAGATTTGATGCTGTATGTGTTTGCATTTGGATGTTCTCTCTCTACAGGTTGTTTATACTCATCCTACAACTATCTGAGTTTATATACCTTATGCTGTTTGTGTTTGCATCATAGTGTGATGGTCATTGTACCCTCTAGACGTACCAATAACTAGACCGTGGTCAGCATGTTTTGTCTTATTATATGTGATAGGTTTGCTAGCATCTTTTAAATCTTTATATTAAAAGTTTTATTTTATATGCCCTCACCAATTTGGATTTTGATTTTGACAGGGATGGTGTATTTTTCTGGCCTTTTCTATGGTACTTTATGATATATGAAAATAGGCGCCCCATTGATAATTCTTTGTTTATTTCATGTGGTTATGGCTGGTTTTCTATCCACTGGTTTAGACACTCAACAGTGGTTGAATGAGGCGAAGGACGTATTTTCGGACAGAGATTACGCACAGAAACGGTACACTCCTTCATTTAATGCAGCTTTTAAAGAATTGAATAGAGCTTTCAAGGATCAGATCACCTCCTGGTGGGAGGTGCAGAGCCTTGATAGCTACAATATTGTGCCTAGAGGGCTACGAATCACCTTGACACCGGCAGCGCGCTGCCGTAGTCCTGCCCTACTTGCAAAGTGGGAAAAAGAGGCCACCAGTAGCTCCCTCAGGCTTATGCAGCTACTCCTCGAGGAGGAGAAATCTGTTCTGACACGGCTGGAGGCTAAACTGAAGGAACAAATTGAGATTACTAAAAAATTTGAGGCTGAACCTGATTTTAGGAACAAAGAAAACCAACTCCAAAACGCCCTGGAACGCTTCCAATATCATTTAAAGGAACGGAAGCATAAGCAGTTCCTTAGGGACTTGCTGGATTTCAAAGAGAATCGAGCCTATCTTGGGAGCTACCAGAGGCGGGATACTGACACTGAAGGGTCATCAACAGAGGCTGAGACTTCAGACGCTGAGCCTAAAAAAAATCAAACAAAAAATAGAGGTAGAGGAAGGGGTAGGGCACGTGGTCAAAGACAAAACTATCCTACACCTACAAGTGACGTACAGGGTTTTTTAGAGCAAAACTATCCATTGAGGAGCAAAGGGGGGCTACACCCACTACCGCAACCGCCCTAACAACTTACACCGGTGACACAACTCAGGTAGTAAATTTGTCTTCTAGAACCCTAACCCCGACCGAGATGTGCCTTCTTAGTAAAGGTTTGTCTTTTGTACCTACTCAACGGGCAGATATGTTTGAGGTGGTTAAAGATCTCAACCTCTTTGTCCGAAAGTTGAAGTGGCACAAATTCCACAAACGGCAAGACCTTAAACTCAGTAAAGATCTAGGTATACCCAATGACCTATTATCAGATGTACGCCTACTTTTTAGCCTCCAGGATGACAACCTTCAGACAGGAAAAGGCCCGTTTACGAATTTAAAAAACAAAAACACTCAGATGCCTCCACTTGGTGATGCATCACCAATTGATGTCTTTCTCAACATGGTTTGTGAACAACTGCGCCACTATACACCTCCAAAATTCTTGTTTAATCTTAATAGAGAGGAGAATGCAGCCCTGGCCAACCTTGAGAGTGAAAAACTCTTAACAATTAAACCATCGGACAAGGGGGGCAATGTGGTGGTTATGGACACCACAGACTATAAGCAAATGTGCCTAGAGTTGTTGAAGAACAGGGATTCGTATGCTATACTACCTAGGAATCCATTACCAAATTACTTTGGAGAACTCAAACGGATCCTAGATAGGGCTAAGGAACAGGGTTTAATAAGTGAATCTGAACACAAATTTCTATTGCCTAAATATCCCAAAACAGCCACATTCTATACGTTGCCCAAGATACACAAAGGCACGCAACCATTAAAAGGGAGACCGATTGTTTCTGGCATCGATAGCCTTATACAGAACATAGGGGTGTATCTGGATCGTATATTACGTGAATTTGTAGTGTCCCTGCCTTCATACACTAGGGATACTCTTGACCTGTTGAAGAGACTGGAGGATATCAATGTTGGCACAAATTGTTTTTTAGCAAGCATAGATGTTGAATCCCTGTATTCCTCGATTCCCCATAACTTTGGTATTCAGGCCACCTCTCATTTCCTTAGAACACGAGGAACCCAGTATCAGCCACACAATGACCTGATTCTGTTCCTTCTGGACTTCTCGCTGACCCATAACTTCTTTCTCTTCGATTATAAGATCTACCACCAGCTCAGGGGCACGGCAATGGGGTGGGCATGTGCCCCCACGTATGCTAATTTGCTCCTGGGCTGGTGGGAGGAGACGGTGGTGTTTGGGGACAGTGAGGAGAACACCAGAGGCATAGAGCTATGGCTAAGATATATAGATGACATTTTTGTTGTCTGGAGTAGACCCAAGAAGGATTTCGAGGAGTTTGTGGCATTACTGAATAATAACATCATTGGGCTACATTTTACTTTTGAAATACATGAGAATAAACTACCTTTTTTGGATATCCTGATCAGTAAGGATACCGACGGTAAGATTGATACTACGGTCTATAGGAAGCCCACGGCCACCAATGCCCTACTCAGATGGGAGAGCAGCCATCCTCTCCCACTGAGACGCGGAATCCCTAAGGGCCAATACTTGAGGCTAAGGCGTAATTGCTCCTCAGAAATTGAATTTAAGAAGCAGGCAAGAGACCTCAGGGCGAGATTCCTAGCGAAAGGATTCCCAGATGGGATTCTAAGGGCTGCCTACAATATGGAATTACGAAGTGACCGTACCTCCTTACTAAACCCAGCGGGTAAAGATCCAACCACTAAAGAGAATGATAACTACATTTAGTGGTGATGCTGGGTTTATTAGACAAATACTTACGCAACACTGGCCCATTCTGGGTATGGACCCTGATCTACAAGACGTGATTGGCCCCACTCCACAGGTGACATTCAAGAGGGGACGATCACTGAGGGACCACTTGGTCAGGAGCCACTACATTGCACCACAACAAGAGACCTGGTTAACATCAACTGTAAGTGGTAGTTTTAGATGTAGTGGGTGCGTTGCGTGTCCTGTAATACAAAAATGTAAGTCATTTACATCGAATGTGACAGGGAAAATCTATTCAATACGGTCGTTTATTAACTGTCGCACGTGTGGTGTCATTTATAGGGCTGTGTGTGAGTGCGGTCTCGAGTATATAGGTAAAACCAAGCAAGAATTGAGACGGCGCATTGGCGCACACTTGGGGGATATCACCCATAACCGTGATACTCCAGTAGCACGCCACATGAATCTCCATCATGCGGGAGACACAAGTAAGATTAGATTTATGGGCATTGATGTAGTGAGACCAGATCCAAGAGGTGGAGATTGGGATCGCCTTATACTTCAGAGGGAAGCCAAATGGATTTTCTGGTGTGATACAGTGTCCCCCAAAGGCCTGAATGAAAATGTATCCTATGCACCATTTATCTAGTGTATGGTTTGTGCACTGATTGATGCTACATAGGGTATCTCTAATTATTTCCGAGATATGTGTTTCTCTTTGCCACAATTTGGATTGTATACTCAACTGAATGCTGCATTTATGGCTTCGTGTCTGTACTTACCCAGCCTCCAAACCAGTCAAAATAATCACTTATCTTATGAGTGTCGTCGTTTTGTTACCTTACTGGTCATTGTCTATTGTCCCTTTGTTACTGAATTGACACGGTTAACCCTTGCATGACCCGGATATATGTCTGTTCTGATCCATTCGGTCATGGGGAGTTTTCCGATCAATATTCTTAATGAGAGGGGCTAGTGTGGTAACTCCCCTTCCTATGGATTGATTAATTGTGTGATGGATGGGTTTTTACTCATTTTATCTAATATGCACCTCTGATCCTAGGATGATGTAGGAGACTGTGAACGGGGCTGCCAGATTAATAAGGACAGCCTCGCCACGCCTCCAAACCATTCTCGCGTCTCCTTGGTTACTCCACCAGTTGATGGGTTCCGGAAAACCGGAAGTGACGAATCGCGGCACCGGAAGTGACATGCCGCGACGACATCCGGACCGGAAGTACTCGGTTTGGATCTATTAACACGTGTAGACGCCGGATGGAGATGGTGGCGGTGCACGTGGAGAGGTAAACAAATACCCCATGATAGTTATGCACTGCTGAACCTCACTATCACATTATGTTTGTCGCACCCAATTAGATGCGATTTTGTATACCACTGACGGATTATTATTGGCCTATATGTGTATAGGGTCGGACCAATAGTAATGAGGCTTGTATAGTTTGTGGGTGGTTACCTAACCACCTAAGACCTTAAATACCCTCACCTTGCAATAGATGGTTGCTACAGGCATGGACTGGGCCATTGCTTATCCATGATTGTTGACCACTGTCAGGTTCCTTACAGCAGGACTATGAACTAAAATTTCTTTTCCCCTGAAGAAAGTTCCACTGTTTGTGGCACTGGAAACGCGTCGGGAATGCTGTTTGATTCTAGGACCCATAGGGCTTACCAGGGTTATTCTATGAAATAGGGTTAACCTGGGACTGTCCTTGTCAGGGCGGGAGCTATATGTGGGTGTATAGGGCGAGTGGAGTAGAGGGATAACTAGGGGCAGTTTATTCATCTTTTCCTGACCATGATGTGCCTGTGACCCTTCATCCACCACCCTCGTCTTGTCCTACCACGGGATGGGTGAGATCTTTACAATTTTTTTTTTTCTCTTTATTGTATTCCCCATCTTGAGTCTATAGATTTGATGCTGTATGTGTTTGCATTTGGATGTTCTCTCTCTACAGGTTGTTTATACTCATCCTACAACTATCTGAGTTTATATACCTTATGCTGTTTGTGTTTGCATCATAGTGTGATGGTCATTGTACCCTCTAGACGTACCAATAACTAGACCGTGGTCAGCATGTTTTGTCTTATTATATGTGATAGGTTTGCTAGCATCTTTTAAATCTTTATATTAAAAGTTTTATTTTATATGCCCTCACCAATTTGGATTTTGATTTTGACAGGGATGGTGTATTTTTCTGGCCTTTTCTATGGTACTTTATGATATATGAAAATAGGCGCCCCATTGATAATTCTTTGTTTATTTCATGTGGTTATGGCTGGTTTTCTATCCACTGGTTTAGACACTCAACAGTGGTTGAATGAGGCGAAGGACGTATTTTCGGACAGAGATTACGCACAGAAACGGTACACTCCTTCATTTAATGCAGCTTTTAAAGAATTGAATAGAGCTTTCAAGGATCAGATCACCTCCTGGTGGGAGGTGCAGAGCCTTGATAGCTATATTAGCCACAATATTGTGCCTAGAGGGCTACGAATCACCTTGACACCGGCAGCGCGCTGCCGTAGTCCTGCCCTACTTGCAAAGTGGGAAAAAGAGGCCACCAGTAGCTCCCTCAGGCTTATGCAGCTACTCCTCGAGGAGGAGAAATCTGTTCTGACACGGCTGGAGGCTAAACTGAAGGAACAAATTGAGATTACTAAAAAATTTGAGGCTGAACCTGATTTTAGGAACAAAGAAAACCAACTCCAAAACGCCCTGGAACGCTTCCAATATCATTTAAAGGAACGGAAGCATAAGCAGTTCCTTAGGGACTTGCTGGATTTCAAAGAGAATCGAGCCTATCTTGGGAGCTACCAGAGGCGGGATACTGACACTGAAGGGTCATCAACAGAGGCTGAGACTTCAGACGCTGAGCCTAAAAAAAATCAAACAAAAAATAGAGGTAGAGGAAGGGGTAGGGCACGTGGTCAAAAACAAAACTATCCTACACCTACAAGTGACGTACGGGGTTTTTTAGAGCAAAACTATCCATTGAGGAGCAAAGGGGGGCTACACCCACTACCGCAACCGCCCTAACAACTTACACCGGTGACACAACTCAGGTAGTAAATTTGTCTTCTAGAACCCTAACCCCGACCGAGATGTGCCTTCTTAGTAAATGTTTGTCTTTTGTACCTACTCAACGGGCAGATATGTTTGAGGTGGTTAAAGATCTCAACCTCTTTGTCCGAAAGTTGAAGTGGCACAAATTCCACAAACGGCAAGACCTTAAACTCAGTAAAGATCTAGGTATACCCAATGACCTATTATCAGATGTACGCCTACTTTTTAGCCTCCAGGATGACAACCTTCAGACAGGAAAAGGCCCGTTTACGAATTTAAAAAACAAAAACACTCAGATGCCTCCACTTGGTGATGCATCACCAATTGATGTCTTTCTCAACATGGTTTGTGAACAACTGCGCCACTATACACCTCCAAAATTCTTGTTTAATCTTAATAGAGAGGAGAATGCAGCCCTGGCCACCCTTGAGAGTGAAAAACTCTTAACAATTAAACCATCGGACAAGGGGGGCAATGTGGTGGTTATGGACACCACAGACTATAAGCAAATGTGCCTAGAGTTGTTGAAGAACAGGGATTCGTATGCTATACTACCTAGGAATCCATTACCAAATTACTTTGGAGAACTCAAACGGATCCTAGATAGGGCTAAGGAACAGGGTTTAATAAGTGAATCTGAACACAAATTTCTATTGCCTAAATATCCCAAAACAGCCACATTCTATACGTTGCCCAAGATACACAAAGGCACACAACCATTAAAAGGGAGACCGATTGTTTCTGGCATCGATAGCCTTATACAGAACATAGGGGTGTATCTGGATCGTATATTACGTGAATTTGTAGTGTCCCTGCCTTCATACACTAGGGATACTCTTGACCTGTTGAAGAGACTGGAGGATATCAATGTTGGCACAAATTGTTTTTTAGCAAGCATAGATGTTGAATCCCTGTATTCCTCGATTCCCCATAACTTTGGTATTCAGGCCACCTCTCATTTCCTTAGAACACGAGGAACCCAGTATCAGCCACACAATGACCTGATTCTGTTCCTTCTGGACTTCTCGCTGACCCATAACTTCTTTCTCTTCGATTATAAGATCTACCACCAGCTCAGGGGCACGGCAATGGGGTGGGCATGTGCCCCCACGTATGCTAATTTGCTCCTGGGCTGGTGGGAGGAGACGGTGGTGTTTGGGGACAGTGAGGAGAACACCAGAGGCATAGAGCTATGGCTAAGATATATAGATGACATTTTTGTTGTCTGGAGTAGACCCAAGAAGGATTTCGAGGAGTTTGTGGCATTACTGAATAATAACATCATTGGGCTACATTTTACTTTTGAAATACATGAGAATAAACTACCTTTTTTGGATATCCTGATCAGTAAGGATACCGACGGTAAGATTGATACTACGGTCTATAGGAAGCCCACGGCCACCAATGCCCTACTCAGATGGGAGAGCAGCCATCCTCTCCCACTGAGACGCGGAATCCCTAAGGGCCAATACTTGAGGCTAAGGCGTAATTGCTCCTCAGAAATTGAATTTAAGAAGCAGGCAAGAGACCTCAGGGCGAGATTCCTAGCGAAAGGATTCCCAGATGGGATTCTAAGGGCTGCCTACAATATGGCATTACGAAGTGACCGTACCTCCTTACTAAACCCAGCGGGTAAAGATCCAACCACTAAAGAGCCTATCAGAATGATAACTACATTTAGTGGTGATGCTGGGTTTATTAGACAAATACTTACGCAACACTGGCCCATTCTGGGTATGGACCCTGATCTACAAGACGTGATTGGCCCCACTCCACAGGTGACATTCAAGAGGGGACGATCACTGAGGGACCACTTGGTCAGGAGCCACTACATTGCACCACAACAAGAGACCTGGTTAACATCAACTGTAAGTGGTAGTTTTAGATGTAGTGGGTGCGTTGCGTGTCCTGTAATACAAAAATGTAAGTCATTTACATCGAATGTGACAGGGAAAATCTATTCAATACGGTCGTTTATTAACTGTCGCACGTGTGGTGTCATTTATAGGGCTGTGTGTGAGTGCGGTCTCGAGTATATAGGTAAAACCAAGCAAGAATTGAGACGGCGCATTGGCGCACACTTGGGGGATATCACCCATAACCGTGATACTCCAGTAGCACGCCACATGAATCTCCATCATGCGGGAGACACAAGTAAGATTAGATTTATGGGCATTGATGTAGTGAGACCAGATCCAAGAGGTGGAGATTGGGATCGCCTTATACTTCAGAGGGAAGCCAAATGGATTTTCTGGTGTGATACAGTGTCCCCCAAAGGCCTGAATGAAAATGTATCCTATGCACCATTTATCTAGTGTATGGTTTGTGCACTGATTGATGCTACATAGGGTATCTCTAATTATTTCCGAGATATGTGTTTCTCTTTGCCACAATTTGGATTGTATACTCAACTGAATGCTGCATTTATGGCTTCGTGTCTGTACTTACCCAGCCTCCAAACCAGTCAAAATAATCACTTATCTTATGAGTGTTGTCGTTTTGTTACCTTACTGGTCATTGTCTATTGTCCCTTTGTTACTGAATTGACACGGTTAACCCTTGCATGACCCGGATATATGTCTGTTCTAATCCATTCGGTCATGGGGAGTTTTCCGATCAATATTCTTAATGAGAGGGGCTAGTGTGGTAACTCCCCTTCCTATGGATTGATTAATTGTGTGATGGATGGGTTTTTACTCATTTTATCTAATATGCACCTCTGATCCTAGGATGATGTAGGAGACTGTGAACGGGGCTGCCAGATTAATAAGGACAGCCTCGCCACGCCTCCAAACCATTCTCGCGTCTCCTTGGTTACTCAACCAGTTGATGGGTTCCGGAAAACCGGAAGTGACGAATCGCGGCACCGGAAGTGACATGCCGCGACGACATCCGGACCGGAAGTACTCGGTTTGGATCTATTAACACGTGTAGACGCCGGATGGAGATGGTGGCGGTGCACGTGGAGAGGTAAACAAATACCCCATGATAGTTATGCACTGCTGAACCTCACTATCACATTATGTTTGTCGCACCCAATTAGATGCGATTTTGTATACCACTGACGGATTATTATTGGCCTATATGTGTATAGGGTCGGACCAATAGTAATGAGGCTTGTATAGTTTGTGGGTGGTTACCTAACCACCTAAGACCTTAAATACCCTCACCTTGCAATAGATGGTTGCTACAGGCATGGACTGGGCCATTGCTTATCCATGATTGTTGACCACTGTCAGGTTCCTTACAGCAGGACTATGAACTAAAATTTCTTTTCCCCTGAAGAAAGTTCCACTGTTTGTGGCACTGGAAACGCGTCGGGAATGCTGTTTGATTCTAGGACCCATAGGGCTTACCAGGGTTATTCTATGAAATAGGGTTAACCTGGGACTGTCCTTGTCAGGGCGGGAGCTATATGTGGGTGTATAGGGCGAGTGGAGTAGAGGGATAACTAGGGGCAGTTTATTCATCTTTTCCTGACCATGATGTGCCTGTGACCCTTCATCCACCACCCTCGTCTTGTCCTTCCACGGGATGGGTGAGATCTTTACAATTTTTTTTTTTCTCTTTATTGTATTCCCCATCTTGAGTCTATAGATTTGATGCTGTATGTGTTTGCATTTGGATGTTCTCTCTCTACAGGTTGTTTATACTCATCCTACAACTATCTGAGTTTATATACCTTATGCTGTTTGTGTTTGCATCATAGTGTGATGGTCATTGTACCCTCTAGACGTACCAATAACTAGACCGTGGTCAGCATGTTTTGTCTTATTATATGTGATAGGTTTGCTAGCATCTTTTAAATCTTTATATTAAAAGTTTTATTTTATATGCCCTCACCAATTTGGATTTTGATTTTGACAGGGATGGTGTATTTTTCTGGCCTTTTCTATGGTACTTTATGATATATGAAAATAGGCGCCCCATTGATAATTCTTTGTTTATTTCATGTGGTTATGGCTGGTTTTCTATCCACTGGTTTAGACACTCAACAGTGGTTGAATGAGGCGAAGGACGTATTTTCGGACAGAGATTACGCACAGAAACGGTACACTCCTTCATTTAATGCAGCTTTTAAAGAATTGAATAGAGCTTTCAAGGATCAGATCACCTCCTGGTGGGAGGTGCAGAGCCTTGATAGCTACAATATTGTGCCTAGAGGGCTACGAATCACCTTGACACCGGCAGCGCGCTGCCGTAGTCCTGCCCTACTTGCAAAGTGGGAAAAAGAGGCCACCAGTAGCTCCCTCAGGCTTATGCAGCTACTCCTCGAGGAGGAGAAATCTGTTCTGACACGGCTGGAGGCTAAACTGAAGGAACAAATTGAGATTACTAAAAAATTTGAGGCTGAACCTGATTTTAGGAACAAAGAAAACCAACTCCAAAACGCCCTGGAACGCTTCCAATATCATTTAAAGGAACGGAAGCATAAGCAGTTCCTTAGGGACTTGCTGGATTTCAAAGAGAATCGAGCCTATCTTGGGAGCTACCAGAGGCGGGATACTGACACTGAAGGGTCATCAACAGAGGCTGAGACTTCAGACGCTGAGCCTAAAAAAAATCAAACAAAAAATAGAGGTAGAGGAAGGGGTAGGGCACGTGGTCAAAGACAAAACTATCCTACACCTACAAGTGACGTACGGGGTTTTTTAGAGCAAAACTATCCATTGAGGAGCAAAGGGGGGCTACACCCACTACCGCAACCGCCCTAACAACTTACACCGGTGACACAACTCAGGTAGTAAATTTGTCTTCTAGAACCCTAACCCCGACCGAGATGTGCCTTCTTAGTAAATGTTTGTCTTTTGTACCTACTCAACGGGCAGATATGTTTGAGGTGGTTAAAGATCTCAACCTCTTTGTCCGAAAGTTGAAGTGGCACAAATTCCACAAACGGCAAGACCTTAAACTCAGTAAAGATCTAGGTATACCCAATGACCTATTATCAGATGTACGCCTACTTTTTAGCCTCCAGGATGACAACCTTCAGACAGGAAAAGGCCCGTTTACGAATTTAAAAAACAAAAACACTCAGATGCCTCCACTTGGTGATGCATCACCAATTGATGTCTTTCTCAACATGGTTTGTGAACAACTGCGCCACTATACACCTCCAAAATTCTTGTTTAATCTTAATAGAGAGGAGAATGCAGCCCTGGCCACCCTTGAGAGTGAAAAACTCTTAACAATTAAACCATCGGACAAGGGGGGCAATGTGGTGGTTATGGACACCACAGACTATAAGCAAATGTGCCTAGAGTTGTTGAAGAACAGGGATTCGTATGCTATACTACCTAGGAATCCATTACCAAATTACTTTGGAGAACTCAAACGGATCCTAGATAGGGCTAAGGAACAGGGTTTAATAAGTGAATCTGAACACAAATTTCTATTGCCTAAATATCCCAAAACAGCCACATTCTATACGTTGCCCAAGATACACAAAGGCACACAACCATTAAAAGGGAGACCGATTGTTTCTGGCATCGATAGCCTTATACAGAACATAGGGGTGTATCTGGATCGTATATTACGTGAATTTGTAGTGTCCCTGCCTTCATACACTAGGGATACTCTTGACCTGTTGAAGAGACTGGAGGATATCAATGTTGGCACAAATTGTTTTTTAGCAAGCATAGATGTTGAATCCCTGTATTCCTCGATTCCCCATAACTTTGGTATTCAGGCCACCTCTCATTTCCTTAGAACACGAGGAACCCAGTATCAGCCACACAATGACCTGATTCTGTTCCTTCTGGACTTCTCGCTGACCCATAACTTCTTTCTCTTCGATTATAAGATCTACCACCAGCTCAGGGGCACGGCAATGGGGTGGGCATGTGCCCCCACGTATGCTAATTTGCTCCTGGGCTGGTGGGAGGAGACGGTGGTGTTTGGGGACAGTGAGGAGAACACCAGAGGCATAGAGCTATGGCTAAGATATATAGATGACATTTTTGTTGTCTGGAGTAGACCCAAGAAGGATTTCGAGGAGTTTGTGGCATTACTGAATAATAACATCATTGGGCTACATTTTACTTTTGAAATACATGAGAATAAACTACCTTTTTTGGATATCCTGATCAGTAAGGATACCGACGGTAAGATTGATACTACGGTCTATAGGAAGCCCACGGCCACCAATGCCCTACTCAGATGGGAGAGCAGCCATCCTCTCCCACTGAGACGCGGAATCCCTAAGGGCCAATACTTGAGGCTAAGGCGTAATTGCTCCTCAGAAATTGAATTTAAGAAGCAGGCAAGAGACCTCAGGGCGAGATTCCTAGCGAAAGGATTCCCAGATGGGATTCTAAGGGCTGCCTACAATATGGCATTACGAAGTGACCGTACCTCCTTACTAAACCCAGCGGGTAAAGATCCAACCACTAAAGAGCCTATCAGAATGATAACTACATTTAGTGGTGATGCTGGGTTTATTAGACAAATACTTACGCAACACTGGCCCATTCTGGGTATGGACCCTGATCTACAAGACGTGATTGGCCCCACTCCACAGGTGACATTCAAGAGGGGACGATCACTGAGGGACCACTTGGTCAGGAGCCACTACATTGCACCACAACAAGAGACCTGGTTAACATCAACTGTAAGTGGTAGTTTTAGATGTAGTGGGTGCGTTGCGTGTCCTGTAATACAAAAATGTAAGTCATTTACATCGAATGTGACAGGGAAAATCTATTCAATACGGTCGTTTATTAACTGTCGCACGTGTGGTGTCATTTATAGGGCTGTGTGTGAGTGCGGTCTCGAGTATATAGGTAAAACCAAGCAAGAATTGAGACGGCGCATTGGCGCACACTTGGGGGATATCACCCATAACCGTGATACTCCAGTAGCACGCCACATGAATCTCCATCATGCGGGAGACACAAGTAAGATTAGATTTATGGGCATTGATGTAGTGAGACCAGATCCAAGAGGTGGAGATTGGGATCGCCTTATACTTCAGAGGGAAGCCAAATGGATTTTCTGGTGTGATACAGTGTCCCCCAAAGGCCTGAATGAAAATGTATCCTATGCACCATTTATCTAGTGTATGGTTTGTGCACTGATTGATGCTACATAGGGTATCTCTAATTATTTCCGAGATATGTGTTTCTCTTTGCCACAATTTGGATTGTATACTCAACTGAATGCTGCATTTATGGCTTCGTGTCTGTACTTACCCAGCCTCCAAACCAGTCAAAATAATCACTTATCTTATGAGTGTCGTCGTTTTGTTACCTTACTGGTCATTGTCTATTGTCCCTTTGTTACTGAATTGACACGGTTAACCCTTGCATGACCCGGATATATGTCTGTTCTGATCCATTCGGTCATGGGGAGTTTTCCGATCAATATTCTTAATGAGAGGGGCTAGTGTGGTAACTCCCCTTCCTATGGATTGATTAATTGTGTGATGGATGGGTTTTTACTCATTTTATCTAATATGCACCTCTGATCCTAGGATGATGTAGGAGACTGTGAACGGGGCTGCCAGATTAATAAGGACAGCCTCGCCACGCCTCCAAACCATTCTCGCGTCTCCTTGGTTACTCAACCAGTTGATGGGTTCCGGAAAACCGGAAGTGACGAATCGCGGCACCGGAAGTGACATGCCGCGACGACATCCGGACCGGAAGTACTCGGTTTGGATCTATTAACACGTGTAGACGCCGGATGGAGATGGTGGCGGTGCACGTGGAGAGGTAAACAAATACCCCATGATAGTTATGCACTGCTGAACCTCACTATCACATTATGTTTGTCGCACCCAATTAGATGCGATTTTGTATACCACTGACGGATTATTATTGGCCTATATGTGTATAGGGTCGGACCAATAGTAATGAGGCTTGTATAGTTTGTGGGTGGTTACCTAACCACCTAAGACCTTAAATACCCTCACCTTGCAATAGATGGTTGCTACAGGCATGGACTGGGCCATTGCTTATCCATGATTGTTGACCACTGTCAGGTTCCTTACAGCAGGACTATGAACTAAAATTTCTTTTCCCCTGAAGAAAGTTCCACTGTTTGTGGCACTGGAAACGCGTCGGGAATGCTGTTTGATTCTAGGACCCATAGGGCTTACCAGGGTTATTCTATGAAATAGGGTTAACCTGGGACTATCCTTGTCAGGGCGGGAGCTATATGTGGGTGTATAGGGCGAGTGGAGTAGAGGGATAACTAGGGGCAGTTTATTCATCTTTTCCTGACCATGATGTGCCTGTGACCCTTCATCCACCACCCTCGTCTTGTCCTTCCACGGGATGGGTGAGATCTTTACAATTTTTTTTTTTCTCTTTATTGTATTCCCCATCTTGAGTCTATAGATTTGATGCTGTATGTGTTTGCATTTGGATGTTCTCTCTCTACAGGTTGTTTATACTCATCCTACAACTATCTGAGTTTATATACCTTATGCTGTTTGTGTTTGCATCATAGTGTGATGGTCATTGTACCCTCTAGACGTACCAATAACTAGACCGTGGTCAGCATGTTTTGTCTTATTATATGTGATAGGTTTGCTAGCATCTTTTAAATCTTTATATTAAAAGTTTTATTTTATATGCCCTCACCAATTTGGATTTTGATTTTGACAGGGATGGTGTATTTTTCTGGCCTTTTCTATGGTACTTTATGATATATGAAAATAGGCGCCCCATTGATAATTCTTTGTTTATTTCATGTGGTTATGGCTGGTTTTCTATCCACTGGTTTAGACACTCAACAGTGGTTGAATGAGGCGAAGGACGTATTTTCGGACAGAGATTACGCACAGAAACGGTACACTCCTTCATTTAATGCAGCTTTTAAAGAATTGAATAGAGCTTTCAAGGATCAGATCACCTCCTGGTGGGAGGTGCAGAGCCTTGATAGCTACAATATTGTGCCTAGAGGGCTACGAATCACCTTGACACCGGCAGCGCGCTGCCGTAGTCCTGCCCTACTTGCAAAGTGGGAAAAAGAGGCCACCAGTAGCTCCCTCAGGCTTATGCAGCTACTCCTCGAGGAGGAGAAATCTGTTCTGACACGGCTGGAGGCTAAACTGAAGGAACAAATTGAGATTACTAAAAAATTTGAGGCTGAACCTGATTTTAGGAACAAAGAAAACCAACTCCAAAACGCCCTGGAACGCTTCCAATATCATTTAAAGGAACGGAAGCATAAGCAGTTCCTTAGGGACTTGCTGGATTTCAAAGAGAATCGAGCCTATCTTGGGAGCTACCAGAGGCGGGATACTGACACTGAAGGGTCATCAACAGAGGCTGAGACTTCAGACGCTGAGCCTAAAAAAAATCAAACAAAAAATAGAGGTAGAGGAAGGGGTAGGGCACGTGGTCAAAGACAAAACTATCCTACACCTACAAGTGACGTACGGGGTTTTTTAGAGCAAAACTATCCATTGAGGAGCAAAGGGGGGCTACACCCACTACCGCAACCGCCCTAACAACTTACACCGGTGACACAACTCAGGTAGTAAATTTGTCTTCTAGAACCCTAACCCCGACCGAGATGTGCCTTCTTAGTAAATGTTTGTCTTTTGTACCTACTCAACGGGCAGATATGTTTGAGGTGGTTAAAGATCTCAACCTCTTTGTCCGAAAGTTGAAGTGGCACAAATTCCACAAACGGCAAGACCTTAAACTCAGTAAAGATCTAGGTATACCCAATGACCTATTATCAGATGTACGCCTACTTTTTAGCCTCCAGGATGACAACCTTCAGACAGGAAAAGGCCCGTTTACGAATTTAAAAAACAAAAACACTCAGATGCCTCCACTTGGTGATGCATCACCAATTGATGTCTTTCTCAACATGGTTTGTGAACAACTGCGCCACTATACACCTCCAAAATTCTTGTTTAATCTTAATAGAGAGGAGAATGCAGCCCTGGCCACCCTTGAGAGTGAAAAACTCTTAACAATTAAACCATCGGACAAGGGGGGCAATGTGGTGGTTATGGACACCACAGACTATAAGCAAATGTGCCTAGAGTTGTTGAAGAACAGGGATTCGTATGCTATACTACCTAGGAATCCATTACCAAATTACTTTGGAGAACTCAAACGGATCCTAGATAGGGCTAAGGAACAGGGTTTAATAAGTGAATCTGAACACAAATTTCTATTGCCTAAATATCCCAAAACAGCCACATTCTATACGTTGCCCAAGATACACAAAGGCACACAACCATTAAAAGGGAGACCGATTGTTTCTGGCATCGATAGCCTTATACAGAACATAGGGGTGTATCTGGATCGTATATTACGTGAATTTGTAGTGTCCCTGCCTTCATACACTAGGGATACTCTTGACCTGTTGAAGAGACTGGAGGATATCAATGTTGGCACAAATTGTTTTTTAGCAAGCATAGATGTTGAATCCCTGTATTCCTCGATTCCCCATAACTTTGGTATTCAGGCCACCTCTCATTTCCTTAGAACACGAGGAACCCAGTATCAGCCACACAATGACCTGATTCTGTTCCTTCTGGACTTCTCGCTGACCCATAACTTCTTTCTCTTCGATTATAAGATCTACCACCAGCTCAGGGGCACGGCAATGGGGTGGGCATGTGCCCCCACGTATGCTAATTTGCTCCTGGGCTGGTGGGAGGAGACGGTGGTGTTTGGGGACAGTGAGGAGAACACCAGAGGCATAGAGCTATGGCTAAGATATATAGATGACATTTTTGTTGTCTGGAGTAGACCCAAGAAGGATTTCGAGGAGTTTGTGGCATTACTGAATAATAACATCATTGGGCTACATTTTACTTTTGAAATACATGAGAATAAACTACCTTTTTTGGATATCCTGATCAGTAAGGATACCGACGGTAAGATTGATACTACGGTCTATAGGAAGCCCACGGCCACCAATGCCCTACTCAGATGGGAGAGCAGCCATCCTCTCCCACTGAGACGCGGAATCCCTAAGGGCCAATACTTGAGGCTAAGGCGTAATTGCTCCTCAGAAATTGAATTTAAGAAGCAGGCAAGAGACCTCAGGGCGAGATTCCTAGCGAAAGGATTCCCAGATGGGATTCTAAGGGCTGCCTACAATATGGCATTACGAAGTGACCGTACCTCCTTACTAAACCCAGCGGGTAAAGATCCAACCACTAAAGAGCCTATCAGAATGATAACTACATTTAGTGGTGATGCTGGGTTTATTAGACAAATACTTACGCAACACTGGCCCATTCTGGGTATGGACCCTGATCTACAAGACGTGATTGGCCCCACTCCACAGGTGACATTCAAGAGGGGACGATCACTGAGGGACCACTTGGTCAGGAGCCACTACATTGCACCACAACAAGAGACCTGGTTAACATCAACTGTAAGTGGTAGTTTTAGATGTAGTGGGTGCGTTGCGTGTCCTGTAATACAAAAATGTAAGTCATTTACATCGAATGTGACAGGGAAAATCTATTCAATACGGTCGTTTATTAACTGTCGCACGTGTGGTGTCATTTATAGGGCTGTGTGTGAGTGCGGTCTCGAGTATATAGGTAAAACCAAGCAAGAATTGAGACGGCGCATTGGCGCACACTTGGGGGATATCACCCATAACCGTGATACTCCAGTAGCACGCCACATGAATCTCCATCATGCGGGAGACACAAGTAAGATTAGATTTATGGGCATTGATGTAGTGAGACCAGATCCAAGAGGTGGAGATTGGGATCGCCTTATACTTCAGAGGGAAGCCAAATGGATTTTCTGGTGTGATACAGTGTCCCCCAAAGGCCTGAATGAAAATGTATCCTATGCACCATTTATCTAGTGTATGGTTTGTGCACTGATTGATGCTACATAGGGTATCTCTAATTATTTCCGAGATATGTGTTTCTCTTTGCCACAATTTGGATTGTATACTCAACTGAATGCTGCATTTATGGCTTCGTGTCTGTACTTACCCAGCCTCCAAACCAGTCAAAATAATCACTTATCTTATGAGTGTCGTCGTTTTGTTACCTTACTGGTCATTGTCTATTGTCCCTTTGTTACTGAATTGACACGGTTAACCCTTGCATGACCCGGATATATGTCTGTTCTGATCCATTCGGTCATGGGGAGTTTTCCGATCAATATTCTTAATGAGAGGGGCTAGTGTGGTAACTCCCCTTCCTATGGATTGATTAATTGTGTGATGGATGGGTTTTTACTCATTTTATCTAATATGCACCTCTGATCCTAGGATGATGTAGGAGACTGTGAACGGGGCTGCCAGATTAATAAGGACAGCCTCGCCACGCCTCCAAACCATTCTCGCGTCTCCTTGGTTACTCAACCAGTTGATGGGTTCCGGAAAACCGGAAGTGACGAATCGCGGCACCGGAAGTGACATGCCGCGACGACATCCGGACCGGAAGTACTCGGTTTGGATCTATTAACACGTGTAGACGCCGGATGGAGATGGTGGCGGTGCACGTGGAGAGGTAAACAAATACCCCATGATAGTTATGCACTGCTGAACCTCACTATCACATTATGTTTGTCGCACCCAATTAGATGCGATTTTGTATACCACTGATGGATTATTATTGGCCTATATGTGTATAGGGTCGGACCAATAGTAATGAGGCTTGTATAGTTTGTGGGTGGTTACCTAACCACCTAAGACCTTAAATACCCTCACCTTGCAATAGATGGTTGCTACAGGCATGGACTGGGCCATTGCTTATCCATGATTGTTGACCACTGTCAGGTTCCTTACAGCAGGACTATGAACTAAAATTTCTTTTCCCCTGAAGAAAGTTCCACTGTTTGTGGCACTGGAAACGCGTCGGGAATGCTGTTTGATTCTAGGACCCATAGGGCTTACCAGGGTTATTCTATGAAATAGGGTTAACCTGGGACTGTCCTTGTCAGGGCGGGAGCTATATGTGGGTGTATAGGGCGAGTGGAGTAGAGGGATAACTAGGGGCAGTTTATTCATCTTTTCCTGACCATGATGTGCCTGTGACCCTTCATCCACCACCCTCGTCTTGTCCTTCCACGGGATGGGTGAGATCTTTACAATTTTTTTTTTTCTCTTTATTGTATTCCCCATCTTGAGTCTATAGATTTGATGCTGTATG
Source organism: Engystomops pustulosus (assembly GCF_040894005.1). Lineage (NCBI taxonomy): Eukaryota > Metazoa > Chordata > Amphibia > Anura > Leptodactylidae > Engystomops > Engystomops pustulosus. The sequence continues at coordinate 107,227,771 of NC_092413.1, forward strand.
TGTTTGCATTTGGATGTTCTCTCTCTACAGGTTGTTTATACTCATCCTACAACTATCTGAGTTTATATACCTTATGCTGTTTGTGTTTGCATCATAGTGTGATGGTCATTGTACCCTCTAGACGTACCAATAACTAGACCGTGGTCAGCATGTTTTGTCTTATTATATGTGATAGGTTTGCTAGCATCTTTTAAATCTTTATATTAAAAGTTTTATTTTATATGCCCTCACCAATTTGGATTTTGATTTTGACAGGGATGGTGTATTTTTCTGGCCTTTTCTATGGTACTTTATGATATATGAAAATAGGCGCCCCATTGATAATTCTTTGTTTATTTCATGTGGTTATGGCTGGTTTTCTATCCACTGGTTTAGACACTCAACAGTGGTTGAATGAGGCGAAGGACGTATTTTCGGACAGAGATTACGCACAGAAACGGTACACTCCTTCATTTAATGCAGCTTTTAAAGAATTGAATAGAGCTTTCAAGGATCAGATCACCTCCTGGTGGGAGGTGCAGAGCCTTGATAGCTACAATATTGTGCCTAGAGGGCTACGAATCACCTTGACACCGGCAGCGCGCTGCCGTAGTCCTGCCCTACTTGCAAAGTGGGAAAAAGAGGCCACCAGTAGCTCCCTCAGGCTTATGCAGCTACTCCTCGAGGAGGAGAAATCTGTTCTGACACGGCTGGAGGCTAAACTGAAGGAACAAATTGAGATTACTAAAAAATTTGAGGCTGAACCTGATTTTAGGAACAAAGAAAACCAACTCCAAAACGCCCTGGAACGCTTCCAATATCATTTAAAGGAACGGAAGCATAAGCAGTTCCTTAGGGACTTGCTGGATTTCAAAGAGAATCGAGCCTATCTTGGGAGCTACCAGAGGCGGGATACTGACACTGAAGGGTCATCAACAGAGGCTGAGACTTCAGACGCTGAGCCTAAAAAAAATCAAACAAAAAATAGAGGTAGAGGAAGGGGTAGGGCACGTGGTCAAAGACAAAACTATCCTACACCTACAAGTGACGTACGGGGTTTTTTAGAGCAAAACTATCCATTGAGGAGCAAAGGGGGGCTACACCCACTACCGCAACCGCCCTAACAACTTACACCGGTGACACAACTCAGGTAGTAAATTTGTCTTCTAGAACCCTAACCCCGACCGAGATGTGCCTTCTTAGTAAATGTTTGTCTTTTGTACCTACTCAACGGGCAGATATGTTTGAGGTGGTTAAAGATCTCAACCTCTTTGTCCGAAAGTTGAAGTGGCACAAATTCCACAAACGGCAAGACCTTAAACTCAGTAAAGATCTAGGTATACCCAATGACCTATTATCAGATGTACGCCTACTTTTTAGCCTCCAGGATGACAACCTTCAGACAGGAAAAGGCCCGTTTACGAATTTAAAAAACAAAAACACTCAGATGCCTCCACTTGGTGATGCATCACCAATTGATGTCTTTCTCAACATGGTTTGTGAACAACTGCGCCACTATACACCTCCAAAATTCTTGTTTAATCTTAATAGAGAGGAGAATGCAGCCCTGGCCACCCTTGAGAGTGAAAAACTCTTAACAATTAAACCATCGGACAAGGGGGGCAATGTGGTGGTTATGGACACCACAGACTATAAGCAAATGTGCCTAGAGTTGTTGAAGAACAGGGATTCGTATGCTATACTACCTAGGAATCCATTACCAAATTACTTTGGAGAACTCAAACGGATCCTAGATAGGGCTAAGGAACAGGGTTTAATAAGTGAATCTGAACACAAATTTCTATTGCCTAAATATCCCAAAACAGCCACATTCTATACGTTGCCCAAGATACACAAAGGCACACAACCATTAAAAGGGAGACCGATTGTTTCTGGCATCGATAGCCTTATACAGAACATAGGGGTGTATCTGGATCGTATATTACGTGAATTTGTAGTGTCCCTGCCTTCATACACTAGGGATACTCTTGACCTGTTGAAGAGACTGGAGGATATCAATGTTGGCACAAATTGTTTTTTAGCAAGCATAGATGTTGAATCTGTAACCTGTATTCCTCGATTCCCCATAACTTTGGTATTCAGGCCACCTCTCATTTCCTTAGAACACGAGGAACCCAGTATCAGCCACACAATGACCTGATTCTGTTCCTTCTGGACTTCTCGCTGACCCATAACTTCTTTCTCTTCGATTATAAGATCTACCACCAGCTCAGGGGCACGGCAATGGGGTGGGCATGTGCCCCCACGTATGCTAATTTGCTCCTGGGCTGGTGGGAGGAGACGGTGGTGTTTGGGGACAGTGAGGAGAACACCAGAGGCATAGAGCTATGGCTAAGATATATAGATGACATTTTTGTTGTCTGGAGTAGACCCAAGAAGGATTTCGAGGAGTTTGTGGCATTACTGAATAATAACATCATTGGGCTACATTTTACTTTTGAAATACATGAGAATAAACTACCTTTTTTGGATATCCTGATCAGTAAGGATACCGACGGTAAGATTGATACTACGGTCTATAGGAAGCCCACGGCCACCAATGCCCTACTCAGATGGGAGAGCAGCCATCCTCTCCCACTGAGACGCGGAATCCCTAAGGGCCAATACTTGAGGCTAAGGCGTAATTGCTCCTCAGAAATTGAATTTAAGAAGCAGGCAAGAGACCTCAGGGCGAGATTCCTAGCGAAAGGATTCCCAGATGGGATTCTAAGGGCTGCCTACAATATGGCATTACGAAGTGACCGTACCTCCTTACTAAACCCAGCGGGTAAAGATCCAACCACTAAAGAGCCTATCAGAATGATAACTACATTTAGTGGTGATGCTGGGTTTATTAGACAAATACTTACGCAACACTGGCCCATTCTGGGTATGGACCCTGATCTACAAGACGTGATTGGCCCCACTCCACAGGTGACATTCAAGAGGGGACGATCACTGAGGGACCACTTGGTCAGGAGCCACTACATTGCACCACAACAAGAGACCTGGTTAACATCAACTGTAAGTGGTAGTTTTAGATGTAGTGGGTGCGTTGCGTGTCCTGTAATACAAAAATGTAAGTCATTTACATCGAATGTGACAGGGAAAATCTATTCAATACGGTCGTTTATTAACTGTCGCACGTGTGGTGTCATTTATAGGGCTGTGTGTGAGTGCGGTCTCGAGTATATAGGTAAAACCAAGCAAGAATTGAGACGGCGCATTGGCGCACACTTGGGGGATATCACCCATAACCGTGATACTCCAGTAGCACGCCACATGAATCTCCATCATGCGGGAGACACAAGTAAGATTAGATTTATGGGCATTGATGTAGTGAGACCAGATCCAAGAGGTGGAGATTGGGATCGCCTTATACTTCAGAGGGAAGCCAAATGGATTTTCTGGTGTGATACAGTGTCCCCCAAAGGCCTGAATGAAAATGTATCCTATGCACCATTTATCTAGTGTATGGTTTGTGCACTGATTGATGCTACATAGGGTATCTCTAATTATTTCCGAGATATGTGTTTCTCTTTGCCACAATTTGGATTGTATACTCAACTGAATGCTGCATTTATGGCTTCGTGTCTGTACTTACCCAGCCTCCAAACCAGTCAAAATAATCACTTATCTTATGAGTGTCGTCGTTTTGTTACCTTACTGGTCATTGTCTATTGTCCCTTTGTTACTGAATTGACACGGTTAACCCTTGCATGACCCGGATATATGTCTGTTCTGATCCATTCGGTCATGGGGAGTTTTCCGATCAATATTCTTAATGAGAGGGGCTAGTGTGGTAACTCCCCTTCCTATGGATTGATTAATTGTGTGATGGATGGGTTTTTACTCATTTTATCTAATATGCACCTCTGATCCTAGGATGATGTAGGAGACTGTGAACGGGGCTGCCAGATTAATAAGGACAGCCTCGCCACGCCTCCAAACCATTCTCGCGTCTCCTTGGTTACTCAACCAGTTGATGGGTTCCGGAAAACCGGAAGTGACGAATCGCGGCACCGGAAGTGACATGCCGCGACGACATCCGGACCGGAAGTACTCGGTTTGGATCTATTAACACGTGTAGACGCCGGATGGAGATGGTGGCGGTGCACGTGGAGAGGTAAACAAATACCCCATGATAGTTATGCACTGCTGAACCTCACTATCACATTATGTTTGTCGCACCCAATTAGATGCGATTTTGTATACCACTGATGGATTATTATTGGCCTATATGTGTATAGGGTCGGACCAATAGTAATGAGGCTTGTATAGTTTGTGGGTGGTTACCTAACCACCTAAGACCTTAAATACCCTCACCTTGCAATAGATGGTTGCTACAGGCATGGACTGGGCCATTGCTTATCCATGATTGTTGACCACTGTCAGGTTCCTTACAGCAGGACTATGAACTAAAATTTCTTTTCCCCTGAAGAAAGTTCCACTGTTTGTGGCACTGGAAACGCGTCGGGAATGCTGTTTGATTCTAGGACCCATAGGGCTTACCAGGGTTATTCTATGAAATAGGGTTAACCTGGGACTGTCCTTGTCAGGGCGGGAGCTATATGTGGGTGTATAGGGCGAGTGGAGTAGAGGGATAACTAGGGGCAGTTTATTCATCTTTTCCTGACCATGATGTGCCTGTGACCCTTCATCCACCACCCTCGTCTTGTCCTTCCACGGGATGGGTGAGATCTTTACAATTTTTTTTTTTCTCTTTATTGTATTCCCCATCTTGAGTCTATAGATTTGATGCTGTATGTGTTTGCATTTGGATGTTCTCTCTCTACAGGTTGTTTATACTCATCCTACAACTATCTGAGTTTATATACCTTATGCTGTTTGTGTTTGCATCATAGTGTGATGGTCATTGTACCCTCTAGACGTACCAATAACTAGACCGTGGTCAGCATGTTTTGTCTTATTATATGTGATAGGTTTGCTAGCATCTTTTAAATCTTTATATTAAAAGTTTTATTTTATATGCCCTCACCAATTTGGATTTTGATTTTGACAGGGATGGTGTATTTTTCTGGCCTTTTCTATGGTACTTTATGATATATGAAAATAGGCGCCCCATTGATAATTCTTTGTTTATTTCATGTGGTTATGGCTGGTTTTCTATCCACTGGTTTAGACACTCAACAGTGGTTGAATGAGGCGAAGGACGTATTTTCGGACAGAGATTACGCACAGAAACGGTACACTCCTTCATTTAATGCAGCTTTTAAAGAATTGAATAGAGCTTTCAAGGATCAGATCACCTCCTGGTGGGAGGTGCAGAGCCTTGATAGCTACAATATTGTGCCTAGAGGGCTACGAATCACCTTGACACCGGCAGCGCGCTGCCGTAGTCCTGCCCTACTTGCAAAGTGGGAAAAAGAGGCCACCAGTAGCTCCCTCAGGCTTATGCAGCTACTCCTCGAGGAGGAGAAATCTGTTCTGACACGGCTGGAGGCTAAACTGAAGGAACAAATTGAGATTACTAAAAAATTTGAGGCTGAACCTGATTTTAGGAACAAAGAAAACCAACTCCAAAACGCCCTGGAACGCTTCCAATATCATTTAAAGGAACGGAAGCATAAGCAGTTCCTTAGGGACTTGCTGGATTTCAAAGAGAATCGAGCCTATCTTGGGAGCTACCAGAGGCGGGATACTGACACTGAAGGGTCATCAACAGAGGCTGAGACTTCAGACGCTGAGCCTAAAAAAAATCAAACAAAAAATAGAGGTAGAGGAAGGGGTAGGGCACGTGGTCAAAGACAAAACTATCCTACACCTACAAGTGACGTACGGGGTTTTTTAGAGCAAAACTATCCATTGAGGAGCAAAGGGGGGCTACACCCACTACCGCAACCGCCCTAACAACTTACACCGGTGACACAACTCAGGTAGTAAATTTGTCTTCTAGAACCCTAACCCCGACCGAGATGTGCCTTCTTAGTAAATGTTTGTCTTTTGTACCTACTCAACGGGCAGATATGTTTGAGGTGGTTAAAGATCTCAACCTCTTTGTCCGAAAGTTGAAGTGGCACAAATTCCACAAACGGCAAGACCTTAAACTCAGTAAAGATCTAGGTATACCCAATGACCTATTATCAGATGTACGCCTACTTTTTAGCCTCCAGGATGACAACCTTCAGACAGGAAAAGGCCCGTTTACGAATTTAAAAAACAAAAACACTCAGATGCCTCCACTTGGTGATGCATCACCAATTGATGTCTTTCTCAACATGGTTTGTGAACAACTGCGCCACTATACACCTCCAAAATTCTTGTTTAATCTTAATAGAGAGGAGAATGCAGCCCTGGCCACCCTTGAGAGTGAAAAACTCTTAACAATTAAACCATCGGACAAGGGGGGCAATGTGGTGGTTATGGACACCACAGACTATAAGCAAATGTGCCTAGAGTTGTTGAAGAACAGGGATTCGTATGCTATACTACCTAGGAATCCATTACCAAATTACTTTGGAGAACTCAAACGGATCCTAGATAGGGCTAAGGAACAGGGTTTAATAAGTGAATCTGAACACAAATTTCTATTGCCTAAATATCCCAAAACAGCCACATTCTATACGTTGCCCAAGATACACAAAGGCACACAACCATTAAAAGGGAGACCGATTGTTTCTGGCATCGATAGCCTTATACAGAACATAGGGGTGTATCTGGATCGTATATTACGTGAATTTGTAGTGTCCCTGCCTTCATACACTAGGGATACTCTTGACCTGTTGAAGAGACTGGAGGATATCAATGTTGGCACAAATTGTTTTTTAGCAAGCATAGATGTTGAATCTGTAACCTGTATTCCTCGATTCCCCATAACTTTGGTATTCAGGCCACCTCTCATTTCCTTAGAACACGAGGAACCCAGTATCAGCCACACAATGACCTGATTCTGTTCCTTCTGGACTTCTCGCTGACCCATAACTTCTTTCTCTTCGATTATAAGATCTACCACCAGCTCAGGGGCACGGCAATGGGGTGGGCATGTGCCCCCACGTATGCTAATTTGCTCCTGGGCTGGTGGGAGGAGACGGTGGTGTTTGGGGACAGTGAGGAGAACACCAGAGGCATAGAGCTATGGCTAAGATATATAGATGACATTTTTGTTGTCTGGAGTAGACCCAAGAAGGATTTCGAGGAGTTTGTGGCATTACTGAATAATAACATCATTGGGCTACATTTTACTTTTGAAATACATGAGAATAAACTACCTTTTTTGGATATCCTGATCAGTAAGGATACCGACGGTAAGATTGATACTACGGTCTATAGGAAGCCCACGGCCACCAATGCCCTACTCAGATGGGAGAGCAGCCATCCTCTCCCACTGAGACGCGGAATCCCTAAGGGCCAATACTTGAGGCTAAGGCGTAATTGCTCCTCAGAAATTGAATTTAAGAAGCAGGCAAGAGACCTCAGGGCGAGATTCCTAGCGAAAGGATTCCCAGATGGGATTCTAAGGGCTGCCTACAATATGGCATTACGAAGTGACCGTACCTCCTTACTAAACCCAGCGGGTAAAGATCCAACCACTAAAGAGCCTATCAGAATGATAACTACATTTAGTGGTGATGCTGGGTTTATTAGACAAATACTTACGCAACACTGGCCCATTCTGGGTATGGACCCTGATCTACAAGACGTGATTGGCCCCACTCCACAGGTGACATTCAAGAGGGGACGATCACTGAGGGACCACTTGGTCAGGAGCCACTACATTGCACCACAACAAGAGACCTGGTTAACATCAACTGTAAGTGGTAGTTTTAGATGTAGTGGGTGCGTTGCGTGTCCTGTAATACAAAAATGTAAGTCATTTATATCGAATGTGACAGGGAAAATCTATTCAATACGGTCGTTTATTAACTGTCGCACGTGTGGTGTCATTTATAGGGCTGTGTGTGAGTGCGGTCTCGAGTATATAGGTAAAACCAAGCAAGAATTGAGACGGCGCATTGGCGCACACTTGGGGGATATCACCCATAACCGTGATACTCCAGTAGCACGCCACATGAATCTCCATCATGCGGGAGACACAAGTAAGATTAGATTTATGGGCATTGATGTAGTGAGACCAGATCCAAGAGGTGGAGATTGGTATCGCCTTATACTTCAGAGGGAAGCCAAATGGATTTTCTGGTGTGATACAGTGTCCCCCAAAGGCCTGAATGAAAATGTATCCTATGCACCATTTATCTAGTGTATGGTTTGTGCACTGATTGATGCTACATAGGGTATCTCTAATTATTTCCGAGATATGTGTTTCTCTTTGCCACAATTTGGATTGTATACTCAACTGAATGCTGCATTTATGGCTTCGTGTCTGTACTTACCCAGCCTCCAAACCAGTCAAAATAATCACTTATCTTATGAGTGTCGTCGTTTTGTTACCTTACTGGTCATTGTCTATTGTCCCTTTGTTACTGAATTGACACGGTTAACCCTTGCATGACCCGGATATATGTCTGTTCTGATCCATTCGGTCATGGGGAGTTTTCCGATCAATATTCTTAATGAGAGGGGCTAGTGTGGTAACTCCCCTTCCTATGGATTGATTAATTGTGTGATGGATAGGTTTTTACTCATTTTATCTAATATGCACCTCTGATCCTAGGATGATGTAGGAGACTGTGAACGGGGCTGCCAGATTAATAAGGACAGCCTCGCCACGCCTCCAAACCATTCTCGCGTCTCCTTGGTTACTCAACCAGTTGATGGGTTCCGGAAAACCGGAAGTGACGAATCGCGGCACCGGAAGTGACATGCCGCGACGACATCCGGACCGGAAGTACTCGGTTTGGATCTATTAACACGTGTAGACGCCGGATGGAGATGGTGGCGGTGCACGTGGAGAGGTAAACAAATACCCCATGATAGTTATGCACTGCTGAACCTCACTATCACATTATGTTTGTCGCACCCAATTAGATGCGATTTTGTATACCACTGACGGATTATTATTGGCCTATATGTGTATAGGGTCGGACCAATAGTAATGAGGCTTGTATAGTTTGTGGGTGGTTACCTAACCACCTAAGACCTTAAATACCCTCACCTTGCAATAGATGGTTGCTACAGGCATGGACTGGGCCATTGCTTATCCATGATTGTTGACCACTGTCAGGTTCCTTACAGCAGGACTATGAACTAAAATTTCTTTTCCCCTGAAGAAAGTTCCACTGTTTGTGGCACTGGAAACGCGTCGGGAATGCTGTTTGATTCTAGGACCCATAGGGCTTACCAGGGTTATTCTATGAAATAGGGTTAACCTGGGACTGTCCTTGTCAGGGCGGGAGCTATATGTGGGTGTATAGGGCGAGTGGAGTAGAGGGATAACTAGGGGCAGTTTATTCATCTTTTCCTGACCATGATGTGCCTGTGACCCTTCATCCACCACCCTCGTCTTGTCCTACCACGGGATGGGTGAGATCTTTACAATTTTTTTTTTTCTCTTTATTGTATTCCCCATCTTGAGTCTATAGATTTGATGCTGTATGTGTTTGCATTTGGATGTTCTCTCTCTACAGGTTGTTTATACTCATCCTACAACTATCTGAGTTTATATACCTTATGCTGTTTGTGTTTGCATCATAGTGTGATGGTCATTGTACCCTCTAGACGTACCAATAACTAGACCGTGGTCAGCATGTTTTGTCTTATTATATGTGATAGGTTTGCTAGCATCTTTTAAATCTTTATATTAAAAGTTTTATTTTATATGCCCTCACCAATTTGGATTTTGATTTTGACAGGGATGGTGTATTTTTCTGGCCTTTTCTATGGTACTTTATGATATATGAAAATAGGCGCCCCATTGATAATTCTTTGTTTATTTCATGTGGTTATGGCTGGTTTTCTATCCACTGGTTTAGACACTCAACAGTGGTTGAATGAGGCGAAGGACGTATTTTCGGACAGAGATTACGCACAGAAACGGTACACTCCTTCATTTAATGCAGCTTTTAAAGAATTGAATAGAGCTTTCAAGGATCAGATCACCTCCTGGTGGGAGGTGCAGAGCCTTGATAGCTACAATATTGTGCCTAGAGGGCTACGAATCACCTTGACACCGGCAGCGCGCTGCCGTAGTCCTGCCCTACTTGCAAAGTGGGAAAAAGAGGCCACCAGTAGCTCCCTCAGGCTTATGCAGCTACTCCTCGAGGAGGAGAAATCTGTTCTGACACGGCTGGAGGCTAAACTGAAGGAACAAATTGAGATTACTAAAAAATTTGAGGCTGAACCTGATTTTAGGAACAAAGAAAACCAACTCCAAAACGCCCTGGAACGCTTCCAATATCATTTAAAGGAACGGAAGCATAAGCAGTTCCTTAGGGACTTGCTGGATTTCAAAGAGAATCGAGCCTATCTTGGGAGCTACCAGAGGCGGGATACTGACACTGAAGGGTCATCAACAGAGGCTGAGACTTCAGACGCTGAGCCTAAAAAAAATCAAACAAAAAATAGAGGTAGAGGAAGGGGTAGGGCACGTGGTCAAAGACAAAACTATCCTACACCTACAAGTGACGTACGGGGTTTTTTAGAGCAAAACTATCCATTGAGGAGCAAAGGGGGGCTACACCCACTACCGCAACCGCCCTAACAACTTACACCGGTGACACAACTCAGGTAGTAAATTTGTCTTCTAGAACCCTAACCCCGACCGAGATGTGCCTTCTTAGTAAATGTTTGTCTTTTGTACCTACTCAACGGGCAGATATGTTTGAGGTGGTTAAAGATCTCAACCTCTTTGTCCGAAAGTTGAAGTGGCACAAATTCCACAAACGGCAAGACCTTAAACTCAGTAAAGATCTAGGTATACCCAATGACCTATTATCAGATGTACGCCTACTTTTTAGCCTCCAGGATGACAACCTTCAGACAGGAAAAGGCCCGTTTACGAATTTAAAAAACAAAAACACTCAGATGCCTCCACTTGGTGATGCATCACCAATTGATGTCTTTCTCAACATGGTTTGTGAACAACTGCGCCACTATACACCTCCAAAATTCTTGTTTAATCTTAATAGAGAGGAGAATGCAGCCCTGGCCACCCTTGAGAGTGAAAAACTCTTAACAATTAAACCATCGGACAAGGGGGGCAATGTGGTGGTTATGGACACCACAGACTATAAGCAAATGTGCCTAGAGTTGTTGAAGAACAGGGATTCGTATGCTATACTACCTAGGAATCCATTACCAAATTACTTTGGAGAACTCAAACGGATCCTAGATAGGGCTAAGGAACAGGGTTTAATAAGTGAATCTGAACACAAATTTCTATTGCCTAAATATCCCAAAACAGCCACATTCTATACGTTGCCCAAGATACACAAAGGCACACAACCATTAAAAGGGAGACCGATTGTTTCTGGCACCGATAGCCTTATACAGAACATAGGGGTGTATCTGGATCGTATATTACGTGAATTTGTAGTGTCCCTGCCTTCATACACTAGGGATACTCTTGACCTGTTGAAGAGACTGGAGGATATCAATGTTGGCACAAATTGTTTTTTAGCAAGCATAGATGTTGAATCCCTGTATTCCTCGATTCCCCATAACTTTGGTATTCAGGCCACCTCTCATTTCCTTAGAACACGAGGAACCCAGTATCAGCCACACAATGACCTGATTCTGTTCCTTCTGGACTTCTCGCTGACCCATAACTTCTTTCTCTTCGATTATAAGATCTACCACCAGCTCAGGGGCACGGCAATGGGGTGGGCATGTGCCCCCACGTATGCTAATTTGCTCCTGGGCTGGTGGGAGGAGACGGTGGTGTTTGGGGACAGTGAGGAGAACACCAGAGGCATAGAGCTATGGCTAAGATATATAGATGACATTTTTGTTGTCTGGAGTAGACCCAAGAAGGATTTCGAGGAGTTTGTGGCATTACTGAATAATAACATCATTGGGCTACATTTTACTTTTGAAATACATGAGAATAAACTACCTTTTTTGGATATCCTGATCAGTAAGGATACCGACGGTAAGATTGATACTACGGTCTATAGGAAGCCCACGGCCACCAATGCCCTACTCAGATGGGAGAGCAGCCATCCTCTCCCACTGAGACGCGGAATCCCTAAGGGCCAATACTTGAGGCTAAGGCGTAATTGCTCCTCAGAAATTGAATTTAAGAAGCAGGCAAGAGACCTCAGGGCGAGATTCCTAGCGAAAGGATTCCCAGATGGGATTCTAAGGGCTGCCTACAATATGGCATTACGAAGTGACCGTACCTCCTTACTAAACCCAGCGGGTAAAGATCCAACCACTAAAGAGCCTATCAGAATGATAACTACATTTAGTGGTGATGCTGGGTTTATTAGACAAATACTTACGCAACACTGGCCCATTCTGGGTATGGACCCTGATCTACAAGACGTGATTGGCCCCACTCCACAGGTGACATTCAAGAGGGGACGATCACTGAGGGACCACTTGGTCAGGAGCCACTACATTGCACCACAACAAGAGACCTGGTTAACATCAACTGTAAGTGGTAGTTTTAGATGTAGTGGGTGCGTTGCGTGTCCTGTAATACAAAAATGTAAGTCATTTACATCGAATGTGACAGGGAAAATCTATTCAATACGGTCGTTTATTAACTGTCGCACGTGTGGTGTCATTTATAGGGCTGTGTGTGAGTGCGGTCTCGAGTATATAGGTAAAACCAAGCAAGAATTGAGACGGCGCATTGGCGCACACTTGGGGGATATCACCCATAACCGTGATACTCCAGTAGCACGCCACATGAATCTCCATCATGCGGGAGACACAAGTAAGATTAGATTTATGGGCATTGATGTAGTGAGACCAGATCCAAGAGGTGGAGATTGGGATCGCCTTATACTTCAGAGGGAAGCCAAATGGATTTTCTGGTGTGATACAGTGTCCCCCAAAGGCCTGAATGAAAATGTATCCTATGCACCATTTATCTAGTGTATGGTTTGTGCACTGATTGATGCTACATAGGGTATCTCTAATTATTTCCGAGATATGTGTTTCTCTTTGCCACAATTTGGATTGTATACTCAACTGAATGCTGCATTTATGGCTTCGTGTCTGTACTTACCCAGCCTCCAAACCAGTCAAAATAATCACTTATCTTATGAGTGTCGTCGTTTTGTTACCTTACTGGTCATTGTCTATTGTCCCTTTGTTACTGAATTGACACGGTTAACCCTTGCATGACCCGGATATATGTCTGTTCTGATCCATTCGGTCATGGGGAGTTTTCCGATCAATATTCTTAATGAGAGGGGCTAGTGTGGTAACTCCCCTTCCTATGGATTGATTAATTGTGTGATGGATGGGTTTTTACTCATTTTATCTAATATGCACCTCTGATCCTAGGATGATGTAGGAGACTGTGAACGGGGCTGCCAGATTAATAAGGACAGCCTCGCCACGCCTCCAAACCATTCTCGCGTCTCCTTGGTTACTCAACCAGTTGATGGGTTCCGGAAAACCGGAAGTGACGAATCGCGGCACCGGAAGTGACATGCCGCGACGACATCCGGACCGGAAGTACTCGGTTTGGATCTATTAACACGTGTAGACGCCGGATGGAGATGGTGGCGGTGCACGTGGAGAGGTAAACAAATACCCCATGATAGTTATGCACTGCTGAACCTCACTATCACATTATGTTTGTCGCACCCAATTAGATGCGATTTTGTATACCACTGACGGATTATTATTGGCCTATATGTGTATAGGGTCGGACCAATAGTAATGAGGCTTGTATAGTTTGTGGGTGGTTACCTAACCACCTAAGACCTTAAATACCCTCACCTTGCAATAGATGGTTGCTACAGGCATGGACTGGGCCATTGCTTATCCATGATTGTTGACCACTGTCAGGTTCCTTACAGCAGGACTATGAACTAAAATTTCTTTTCCCCTGAAGAAAGTTCCACTGTTTGTGGCACTGGAAACGCGTCGGGAATGCTGTTTGATTCTAGGACCCATAGGGCTTACCAGGGTTATTCTATGAAATAGGGTTAACCTGGGACTGTCCTTGTCAGGGCGGGAGCTATATGTGGGTGTATAGGGCGAGTGGAGTAGAGGGATAACTAGGGGCAGTTTATTCATCTTTTCCTGACCATGATGTGCCTGTGACCCTTCATCCACCACCCTCGTCTTGTCCTACCACGGGATGGGTGAGATCTTTACAATTTTTTTTTTCTCTTTATTGTATTCCCCATCTTGAGTCTATAGATTTGATGCTGTATGTGTTTGCATTTGGATGTTCTCTCTCTACAGGTTGTTTATACTCATCCTACAACTATCTGAGTTTATATACCTTATGCTGTTTGTGTTTGCATCATAGTGTGATGGTCATTGTACCCTCTAGACGTACCAATAACTAGACCGTGGTCAGCATGTTTTGTCTTATTATATGTGATAGGTTTGCTAGCATCTTTTAAATCTTTATATTAAAAGTTTTATTTTATATGCCCTCACCAATTTGGATTTTGATTTTGACAGGGATGGTGTATTTTTCTGGCCTTTTCTATGGTACTTTATGATATATGAAAATAGGCGCCCCATTGATAATTCTTTGTTTATTTCATGTGGTTATGGCTGGTTTTCTATCCACTGGTTTAGACACTCAACAGTGGTTGAATGAGGCGAAGGACGTATTTTCGGACAGAGATTACGCACAGAAACGGTACACTCCTTCATTTAATGCAGCTTTTAAAGAATTGAATAGAGCTTTCAAGGATCAGATCACCTCCTGGTGGGAGGTGCAGAGCCTTGATAGCTATATTAGCCACAATATTGTGCCTAGAGGGCTACGAATCACCTTGACACCGGCAGCGCGCTGCCGTAGTCCTGCCCTACTTGCAAAGTGGGAAAAAGAGGCCACCAGTAGCTCCCTCAGGCTTATGCAGCTACTCCTCGAGGAGGAGAAATCTGTTCTGACACGGCTGGAGGCTAAACTGAAGGAACAAAATGAGATTACTAAAAAATTTGAGGCTGAACCTGATTTTAGGAACAAAGAAAACCAACTCCAAAACGCCCTGGAACGCTTCCAATATCATTTAAAGGAACGGAAGCATAAGCAGTTCCTTAGGGACTTGCTGGATTTCAAAGAGAATCGAGCCTATCTTGGGAGCTACCAGAGGCGGGATACTGACACTGAAGGGTCATCAACAGAGGCTGAGACTTCAGACGCTGAGCCTAAAAAAAATCAAACAAAAAATAGAGGTAGAGGAAGGGGTAGGGCACGTGGTCAAAGACAAAACTATCCTACACCTACAAGTGACGTACGGGGTTTTTTAGAGCAAAACTATCCATTGAGGAGCAAAGGGGGGCTACACCCACTACCGCAACCGCCCTAACAACTTACACCGGTGACACAACTCAGGTAGTAAATTTGTCTTCTAGAACCCTAACCCCGACCGAGATGTGCCTTCTTAGTAAAGGTTTGTCTTTTGTACCTACTCAACGGGCAGATATGTTTGAGGTGGTTAAAGATCTCAACCTCTTTGTCCGAAAGTTGAAGTGGCACAAATTCCACAAACGGCAAGACCTTAAACTCAGTAAAGATCTAGGTATACCCAATGACCTATTATCAGATGTACGCCTACTTTTTAGCCTCCAGGATGACAACCTTCAGACAGGAAAAGGCCCGTTTACGAATTTAAAAAACAAAAACACTCAGATGCCTCCACTTGGTGATGCATCACCAATTGATGTCTTTCTCAACATGGTTTGTGAACAACTGCGCCACTATACACCTCCAAAATTCTTGTTTAATCTTAATAGAGAGGAGAATGCAGCCCTGGCCACCCTTGAGAGTGAAAAACTCTTAACAATTAAACCATCGGACAAGGGGGGCAATGTGGTGGTTATGGACACCACAGACTATAAGCAAATGTGCCTAGAGTTGTTGAAGAACAGGGATTCGTATGCTATACTACCTAGGAATCCATTACCAAATTACTTTGGAGAACTCAAACGGATCCTAGATAGGGCTAAGGAACAGGGTTTAATAAGTGAATCTGAACACAAATTTCTATTGCCTAAATATCCCAAAACAGCCACATTCTATACGTTGCCCAAGATACACAAAGGCACACAACCATTAAAAGGGAGACCGATTGTTTCTGGCATCGATAGCCTTATACAGAACATAGGGGTGTATCTGGATCGTATATTACGTGAATTTGTAGTGTCCCTGCCTTCATACACTAGGGATACTCTTGACCTGTTGAAGAGACTGGAGGATATCAATGTTGGCACAAATTGTTTTTTAGCAAGCATAGATGTTGAATCCCTGTATTCCTCGATTCCCCATAACTTTGGTATTCAGGCCACCTCTCATTTCCTTAGAACACGAGGAACCCAGTATCAGCCACACAATGACCTGATTCTGTTCCTTCTGGACTTCTCGCTGACCCATAACTTCTTTCTCTTCGATTATAAGATCTACCACCAGCTCAGGGGCACGGCAATGGGGTGGGCATGTGCCCCCACGTATGCTAATTTGCTCCTGGGCTGGTGGGAGGAGACGGTGGTGTTTGGGGACAGTGAGGAGAACACCAGAGGCATAGAGCTATGGCTAAGATATATAGATGACATTTTTGTTGTCTGGAGTAGACCCAAGAAGGATTTCGAGGAGTTTGTGGCATTACTGAATAATAACATCATTGGGCTACATTTTACTTTTGAAATACATGAGAATAAACTACCTTTTTTGGATATCCTGATCAGTAAGGATACCGACGGTAAGATTGATACTACGGTCTATAGGAAGCCCACGGCCACCAATGCCCTACTCAGATGGGAGAGCAGCCATCCTCTCCCACTGAGACGCGGAATCCCTAAGGGCCAATACTTGAGGCTAAGGCGTAATTGCTCCTCAGAAATTGAATTTAAGAAGCAGGCAAGAGACCTCAGGGCGAGATTCCTAGCGAAAGGATTCCCAGATGGGATTCTAAGGGCTGCCTACAATATGGCATTACGAAGTGACCGTACCTCCTTACTAAACCCAGCGGGTAAAGATCCAACCACTAAAGAGCCTATCAGAATGATAACTACATTTAGTGGTGATGCTGGGTTTATTAGACAAATACTTACGCAACACTGGCCCATTCTGGGTATGGACCCTGATCTACAAGACGTGATTGGCCCCACTCCACAGGTGACATTCAAGAGGGGACGATCACTGAGGGACCACTTGGTCAGGAGCCACTACATTGCACCACAACAAGAGACCTGGTTAACATCAACTGTAAGTGGTAGTTTTAGATGTAGTGGGTGCGTTGCGTGTCCTGTAATACAAAAATGTAAGTCATTTACATCGAATGTGACAGGGAAAATCTATTCAATACGGTCGTTTATTAACTGTCGCACGTGTGGTGTCATTTATAGGGCTGTGTGTGAGTGCGGTCTCGAGTATATAGGTAAAACCAAGCAAGAATTGACATTGGCGCACACTTGGGGGATATCACCCATAACCGTGATACTCCAGTAGCACGCCACATGAATCTCCATCATGCGGGAGACACAAGTAAGATTAGATTTATGGGCATTGATGTAGTGAGACCAGATCCAAGAGGTGGAGATTGGGATCGCCTTATACTTCAGAGGGAAGCCAAATGGATTTTCTGGTGTGATACAGTGTCCCCCAAAGGCCTGAATGAAAATGTATCCTATGCACCATTTATCTAGTGTATGGTTTGTGCACTGATTGATGCTACATAGGGTATCTCTAATTATTTCCGAGATATGTGTTTCTCTTTGCCACAATTTGGATTGTATACTCAACTGAATGCTGCATTTATGGCTTCGTGTCTGTACTTACCCAGCCTCCAAACCAGTCAAAATAATCACTTATCTTATGAGTGTCGTCGTTTTGTTACCTTACTGGTCATTGTCTATTGTCCCTTTGTTACTGAATTGACACGGTTAACCCTTGCATGACCCGGATATATGTCTGTTCTGATCCATTCGGTCATGGGGAGTTTTCCGATCAATATTCTTAATGAGAGGGGCTAGTGTGGTAACTCCCCTTCCTATGGATTGATTAATTGTGTGATGGATGGGTTTTTACTCATTTTATCTAATATGCACCTCTGATCCTAGGATGATGTAGGAGACTGTGAACGGGGCTGCCAGATTAATAAGGACAGCCTCGCCACGCCTCCAAACCATTCTCGCGTCTCCTTGGTTACTCAACCAGTTGATGGGTTCCGGAAAACCGGAAGTGACGAATCGCGGCACCGGAAGTGACATGCCGCGACGACATCCGGACCGGAAGTACTCGGTTTGGATCTATTAACACGTGTAGACGCCGGATGGAGATGGTGGCGGTGCACGTGGAGAGGTAAACAAATACCCCATGATAGTTATGCACTGCTGAACCTCACTATCACATTATGTTTGTCGCACCCAATTAGATGCGATTTTGTATACCACTGACGGATTATTATTGGCCTATATGTGTATAGGGTCGGACCAATAGTAATGAGGCTTGTATAGTTTGTGGGTGGTTACCTAACCACCTAAGACCTTAAATACCCTCACCTTGCAATAGATGGTTGCTACAGGCATGGACTGGGCCATTGCTTATCCATGATTGTTGACCACTGTCAGGTTCCTTACAGCAGGACTATGAACTAAAATTTCTTTTCCCCTGAAGAAAGTTCCACTGTTTGTGGCACTGGAAACGCGTCGGGAATGCTGTTTGATTCTAGGACCCATAGGGCTTACCAGGGTTATTCTATGAAATAGGGTTAACCTGGGACTGTCCTTGTCAGGGCGGGAGCTATATGTGGGTGTATAGGGCGAGTGGAGTAGAGGGATAACTAGGGGCAGTTTATTCATCTTTTCCTGACCATGATGTGCCTGTGACCCTTCATCCACCACCCTCGTCTTGTCCTACCACGGGATGGGTGAGATCTTTACAATTTTTTTTTTTCTCTTTATTGTATTCCCCATCTTGAGTCTATAGATTTGATGCTGTATGTGTTTGCATTTGGATGTTCTCTCTCTACAGGTTGTTTATACTCATCCTACAACTATCTGAGTTTATATACCTTATGCTGTTTGTGTTTGCATCATAGTGTGATGGTCATTGTACCCTCTAGACGTACCAATAACTAGACCGTGGTCAGCATGTTTTGTCTTATTATATGTGATAGGTTTGCTAGCATCTTTTAAATCTTTATATTAAAAGTTTTATTTTATATGCCCTCACCAATTTGGATTTTGATTTTGACAGGGATGGTGTATTTTTCTGGCCTTTTCTATGGTACTTTATGATATATGAAAATAGGCGCCCCATTGATAATTCTTTGTTTATTTCATGTGGTTATGGCTGGTTTTCTATCCACTGGTTTAGACACTCAACAGTGGTTGAATGAGGCGAAGGACGTATTTTCGGACAGAGATTACGCACAGAAACGGTACACTCCTTCATTTAATGCAGCTTTTAAAGAATTGAATAGAGCTTTCAAGGATCAGATCACCTCCTGGTGGGAGGTGCAGAGCCTTGATAGCTATATTAGCCACAATATTGTGCCTAGAGGGCTACGAATCACCTTGACACCGGCAGCGCGCTGCCGTAGTCCTGCCCTACTTGCAAAGTGGGAAAAAGAGGCCACCAGTAGCTCCCTCAGGCTTATGCAGCTACTCCTCGAGGAGGAGAAATCTGTTCTGACACGGCTGGAGGCTAAACTGAAGGAACAAATTGAGATTACTAAAAAATTTGAGGCTGAACCTGATTTTAGGAACAAAGAAAACCAACTCCAAAACGCCCTGGAACGCTTCCAATATCATTTAAAGGAACGGAAGCATAAGCAGTTCCTTAGGGACTTGCTGGATTTCAAAGAGAATCGAGCCTATCTTGGGAGCTACCAGAGGCGGGATACTGACACTGAAGGGTCATCAACAGAGGCTGAGACTTCAGACGCTGAGCCTAAAAAAAATCAAACAAAAAATAGAGGTAGAGGAAGGGGTAGGGCACGTGGTCAAAGACAAAACTATCCTACACCTACAAGTGACGTACGGGGTTTTTTAGAGCAAAACTATCCATTGAGGAGCAAAGGGGGGCTACACCCACTACCGCAACCGCCCTAACAACTTACACCGGTGACACAACTCAGGTAGTAAATTTGTCTTCTAGAACCCTAACCCCGACCGAGATGTGCCTTCTTAGTAAAGGTTTGTCTTTTGTACCTACTCAACGGGCAGATATGTTTGAGGTGGTTAAAGATCTCAACCTCTTTGTCCGAAAGTTGAAGTGGCACAAATTCCACAAACGGCAAGACCTTAAACTCAGTAAAGATCTAGGTATACCCAATGACCTATTATCAGATGTACGCCTACTTTTTAGCCTCCAGGATGACAACCTTCAGACAGGAAAAGGCCCGTTTACGAATTTAAAAAACAAAAACACTCAGATGCCTCCACTTGGTGATGCATCACCAATTGATGTCTTTCTCAACATGGTTTGTGAACAACTGCGCCACTATACACCTCCAAAATTCTTGTTTAATCTTAATAGAGAGGAGAATGCAGCCCTGGCCACCCTTGAGAGTGAAAAACTCTTAACAATTAAACCATCGGACAAGGGGGGCAATGTGGTGGTTATGGACACCACAGACTATAAGCAAATGTGCCTAGAGTTGTTGAAGAACAGGGATTCGTATGCTATACTACCTAGGAATCCATTACCAAATTACTTTGGAGAACTCAAACGGATCCTAGATAGGGCTAAGGAACAGGGTTTAATAAGTGAATCTGAACACAAATTTCTATTGCCTAAATATCCCAAAACAGCCACATTCTATACGTTGCCCAAGATACACAAAGGCACACAACCATTAAAAGGGAGACCGATTGTTTCTGGCATCGATAGCCTTATACAGAACATAGGGGTGTATCTGGATCGTATATTACGTGAATTTGTAGTGTCCCTGCCTTCATACACTAGGGATACTCTTGACCTGTTGAAGAGACTGGAGGATATCAATGTTGGCACAAATTGTTTTTTAGCAAGCATAGATGTTGAATCCCTGTATTCCTCGATTCCCCATAACTTTGGTATTCAGGCCACCTCTCATTTCCTTAGAACACGAGGAACCCAGTATCAGCCACACAATGACCTGATTCTGTTCCTTCTGGACTTCTCGCTGACCCATAACTTCTTTCTCTTCGATTATAAGATCTACCACCAGCTCAGGGGCACGGCAATGGGGTGGGCATGTGCCCCCACGTATGCTAATTTGCTCCTGGGCTGGTGGGAGGAGACGGTGGTGTTTGGGGACAGTGAGGAGAACACCAGAGGCATAGAGCTATGGCTAAGATATATAGATGACATTTTTGTTGTCTGGAGTAGACCCAAGAAGGATTTCGAGGAGTTTGTGGCATTACTGAATAATAACATCATTGGGCTACATTTTACTTTTGAAATACATGAGAATAAACTACCTTTTTTGGATATCCTGATCAGTAAGGATACCGACGGTAAGATTGATACTACGGTCTATAGGAAGCCCACGGCCACCAATGCCCTACTCAGATGGGAGAGCAGCCATCCTCTCCCACTGAGACGCGGAATCCCTAAGGGCCAATACTTGAGGCTAAGGCGTAATTGCTCCTCAGAAATTGAATTTAAGAAGCAGGCAAGAGACCTCAGGGCGAGATTCCTAGCGAAAGGATTCCCAGATGGGATTCTAAGGGCTGCCTACAATATGGCATTACGAAGTGACCGTACCTCCTTACTAAACCCAGCGGGTAAAGATCCAACCACTAAAGAGCCTATCAGAATGATAACTACATTTAGTGGTGATGCTGGGTTTATTAGACAAATACTTACGCAACACTGGCCCATTCTGGGTATGGACCCTGATCTACAAGACGTGATTGGCCCCACTCCACAGGTGACATTCAAGAGGGGACGATCACTGAGGGACCACTTGGTCAGGAGCCACTACATTGCACCACAACAAGAGACCTGGTTAACATCAACTGTAAGTGGTAGTTTTAGATGTAGTGGGTGCGTTGCGTGTCCTGTAATACAAAAATGTAAGTCATTTATATCGAATGTGACAGGGAAAATCTATTCAATACGGTCGTTTATTAACTGTCGCACGTGTGGTGTCATTTATAGGGCTGTGTGTGAGTGCGGTCTCGAGTATATAGGTAAAACCAAGCAAGAATTGAGACGGCGCATTGGCGCACACTTGGGGGATATCACCCATAACCGTGATACTCCAGTAGCACGCCACATGAATCTCCATCATGCGGGAGACACAAGTAAGATTAGATTTATGGGCATTGATGTAGTGAGACCAGATCCAAGAGGTGGAGATTGGGATCGCCTTATACTTCAGAGGGAAGCCAAATGGATTTTCTGGTGTGATACAGTGTCCCCCAAAGGCCTGAATGAAAATGTATCCTATGCACCATTTATCTAGTGTATGGTTTGTGCACTGATTGATGCTACATAGGGTATCTCTAATTATTTCCGAGATATGTGTTTCTCTTTGCCACAATTTGGATTGTATACTCAACTGAATGCTGCATTTATGGCTTCGTGTCTGTACTTACCCAGCCTCCAAACCAGTCAAAATAATCACTTATCTTATGAGTGTCGTCGTTTTGTTACCTTACTGGTCATTGTCTATTGTCCCTTTGTTACTGAATTGACACGGTTAACCCTTGCATGACCCGGATATATGTCTGTTCTGATCCATTCGGTCATGGGGAGTTTTCCGATCAATATTCTTAATGAGAGGGGCTAGTGTGGTAACTCCCCTTCCTATGGATTGATTAATTGTGTGATGGATGGGTTTTTACTCATTTTATCTAATATGCACCTCTGATCCTAGGATGATGTAGGAGACTGTGAACGGGGCTGCCAGATTAATAAGGACAGCCTCGCCACGCCTCCAAACCATTCTCGCGTCTCCTTGGTTACTCAACCAGTTGATGGGTTCCGGAAAACCGGAAGTGACGAATCGCGGCACCGGAAGTGACATGCCGCGACGACATCCGGACCGGAAGTACTCGGTTTGGATCTATTAACACGTGTAGACGCCGGATGGAGATGGTGGCGGTGCACGTGGAGAGGTAAACAAATACCCCATGATAGTTATGCACTGCTGAACCTCACTATCACATTATGTTTGTCGCACCCAATTAGATGCGATTTTGTATACCACTGACGGATTATTATTGGCCTATATGTGTATAGGGTCGGACCAATAGTAATGAGGCTTGTATAGTTTGTGGGTGGTTACCTAACCACCTAAGACCTTAAATACCCTCACCTTGCAATAGATGGTTGCTACAGGCATGGACTGGGCCATTGCTTATCCATGATTGTTGACCACTGTCAGGTTCCTTACAGCAGGACTATGAACTAAAATTTCTTTTCCCCTGAAGAAAGTTCCACTGTTTGTGGCACTGGAAACGCGTCGGGAATGCTGTTTGATTCTAGGACCCATAGGGCTTACCAGGGTTATTCTATGAAATAGGGTTAACCTGGGACTGTCCTTGTCAGGGCGGGAGCTATATGTGGGTGTATAGGGCGAGTGGAGTAGAGGGATAACTAGGGGCAGTTTATTCATCTTTTCCTGACCATGATGTGCCTGTGACCCTTCATCCACCACCCTCGTCTTGTCCTACCACGGGATGGGTGAGATCTTTACAATTTTTTTTTTCTCTTTATTGTATTCCCCATCTTGAGTCTATAGATTTGATGCTGTATGTGTTTGCATTTGGATGTTCTCTCTCTACAGGTTGTTTATACTCATCCTACAACTATCTGAGTTTATATACCTTATGCTGTTTGTGTTTGCATCATAGTGTGATGGTCATTGTACCCTCTAGACGTACCAATAACTAGACCGTGGTCAGCATGTTTTGTCTTATTATATGTGATAGGTTTGCTAGCATCTTTTAAATCTTTATATTAAAAGTTATATTTTATATGCCCTCACCAATTTGGATTTTACTCTTCAGGATTGAACAAACCATGTAACATTACAGATCCCCTGCAGCACTTGGCATTAAAGGCATGAAGGCAGACTAGAATGTCATGTGTTAGGTTGGGACCCCAAAATGACTCAAGACAATAGAAATATTGATGGTTACCTCAACATTATTATTTGTATACATAGCATATCATAGTAGTATGAGCTTATTTGGGCTGTGATTATAGGAAAAATCTAAATATAGAAAACAAGGTTAGGAGCTGCTTTAGCTTAGACCTCATTTGTTATTAAAAAAAAACACCCTGCATCAATGGACTCCATAAGTGGCATTGCTACACAGTGTACATCCTGTGCCATGTATGCTTTCCTTGAATAGCCGTTCGAGGGGGAATACTGCTGTGTGGGATAAGCCCAGATTCTGGATCTAAATGAGCAAGTTTCAAGGCTGGGGGCAATTGACAATATGGAGCGAAGTTTGCTGCTCCTGGAGCACAAACTCTCTGGGTAAGATGGGTGTGGGGAGGTAAGTATGGAGGTGCAGAGTGAGGGGGCAGCTAGTTGGGTAGCACGTAGGAGGCGGGGTAGAGGGAACAGTTGTAGGGAGTCTAGTCCTGATCTGGTGCACCCCAATAAGTTTGCCAGGCTAGCGGATGAGGGGGATATCAGCTCTGGGGTAGCAGTGCTGCAGCAAGACATGGCCTCTAGCAACCAGGGGACTGTCTGCTCCAGTAAGAAGGGTGATGGAAGCACAGGAAAGGTCAGACAGGTTCTGGTAGTGGGAGATTCGATTATTAGGGGAACACACAGGGCAATCTGTCACAAAGACGTGCATACCGAACAGTGTGTTGCTTGCCGGGTGCTCGGGTTCGGCATGTTGCGGATTGGGTTGACAAATTACTGGGAGGGGCTGGTGAGGAACCAGCGGTCATGGTCCACATTGGCACTAATGACAAAGTAAGAGGTAGGTGGAAGGTCCATAAAATGATTTCAGGGATTTAGGCTATAAGCTCAGGGCAAGGACCTCAAAGGTAGTTTTCTCCAAAATACTACCTGTACCACGTGCCACACTAGAAAGGCAGCGGGAGATCAGGGAGGTAAATAAGTGGCTCAAAAGTTGGTGTAGGAAGGAGGAGAACTGGGCTGACTTTTCTGTCGGCTACAGGCTCTACAGTAGGGATGGGCTGCACCTCAATGGGGAGGATGCAGCTGTTTTGGGGAAAAAATGTCTAGAAGGTTGGAGGAGTATTTAAACTAGAGACCTGGGGAAGGGAAACTATACTTGTGCAGGGCAAATAGACAGTGTAGTTATAGAGCTGGGAAGAGTCATAGTCCATGGGGGAGGAAGGGGGGCTGGAATGAGATTGGGGAATAAGAACAAAATGAAAAGGGATAGGGAAAACCATATAAAGTGTATGTACTCAAATGCCAGAAGCCTCACAAACAAAATGGAGGAACTGGAACTCTTGATGATGGAGTGGAATATGATATAGTGGGTATCAGCGAGACATGGCTGGACAGTAGCTATGACTGGACTGTTACTATAGATGGTTATAGTCTTTTTAGAACGGATCATATAAATAAAAAAGGGGGAGGGGTTTGTTTATATGTGAATTCTTGCCTCAAGTCTGTCTTGCGAGATGACATCAGTAACACAAATGTGGAGTCCCTATGGGTGGAGATAAGAGGAGGGAAAAAGAATAATAAAATATTACTAGGGGTTTGTTATAAGGCTCCAAATATAATGGAGGCAGCAGAGGAAATGCTGATAAGTGAAATGGATGCGGCTTCAAAGCATGGTGAAGTACTTATCATGGGGGACTTCAATTACCCAGATATTGACTGTGGGGCAGAAACCTGCAGGTCCTTCAAAGGTAGCAGGTTCTTGTCAACAACAAAAGACAATTACCTTTCACAACTAGTCCTGGAGCCAACAAGAGGGGGGCACCGCTGGACCTTTTCCTTACCAACAGACCTGATAGGGAATCAAAACTACAGGTTGGGGGGAACCTGGGTAATAGTGATCATAATATCATTGATTTTGTATTACACTTTACTAAGAGCGTTAGGGAAGGGGCAACCAACACTCTAAACTTCAGGAGGCCAAACTTTCAGCAACTAAGGGAAGACCTTAAAGGCATAGACTGGGATAATGTTCTCAAAGACAAAAGCCCCCTAAAAAATGGGACTTTTTCTCATATATTCTGAAAAAGGAAAGCAATAAGCGAGAAAGATATGGCTTTTAAGGGGCTAAAACGTGAAGGTGGCGAAGGAGGCATTACAGGATTATAGAGAGAAAATAAATCCTGTAAGAAGCAGATAAAGGATGCAAAAATAGAGACTGAGAGAAATATTGCCAGGGAGAGCAAAAATAATCCCAAATTATTTTTCAAGTATATAAATGATAAGAAACTAAAAACAGAGAGTGTGGGTCCCCTTAGAAATAACATGGGGGTCATGGTGGAAGGAGATGAGGAAAGGGCCAATCTACTGAATGTCGCCTTCTCAACTGTCTTTACCCAGGAAAATCCCCTGGTGAAAGACACAATGAGGAATAATGTAAATTCTCTTTGTAATGTCAACAGTTTAACCCAGGAAGAGGTACGGCGCCGCCTCGCAACCTCTAAGATAGATAAATCACCGGGGCCAGATGGCATACACCCCCGGGTTCTGCATGAACTATGTACAGTGATAGACAGACCGTTATTTTTAATATTTGAAGATTCACTGAGGCGCATAGCAAATGTGGTACCAATATACAAAAAAGGATCAAAAAGCGATCCTGGAAACTACAGACCCGTGAGTCTAACTTCTGTGGTGGGGAAAATATTTGAGGGGTTTGTTAGAGATGCTATCCTGGAGTATCTCACTGTGCACAACCTTATAACCCAGCTTCAGCATGGGTTTATGAGAGATGGGTCCTGTCAGACTAATCTGATTGGTTTCTATGAGGAGGTAAGTTCAAGACTGGATCTGGGGGACACTGTGGATGTTGTATATCTGGACTTTTCAAAGGCATTTGACACTGTGCCGCATAAAAGGTTGGTATATAAAATGAGACTGCTGGGAATAGGGGAAAATCTCTGTATTTGGGTAAGTAATTGGGTATATATATTCTATACTGTGTCACAGACTGTCTAACCCTTGATAAACACGGCTCTCACATCAGT
Organism: Engystomops pustulosus; assembly: GCF_040894005.1. NCBI lineage: Eukaryota > Metazoa > Chordata > Amphibia > Anura > Leptodactylidae > Engystomops > Engystomops pustulosus. The sequence continues at coordinate 107,254,892 of NC_092413.1, forward strand.
AAAAACTGAAAGTCTATGACATCAAAAGGACCCAACCGGGAACTGATGTTATGGAGCCTAAATGACAATACTGTCTGTATATAAAAATATAAACTTTTATTGATATGTATTAAAAACATTTAAAAACATGCCATACATCCATCAATTGGATGCAGACCACCAATAGCCCCTGATGCGGGCTGGCTGGTGTGCTCACTTCCCCCTACAGTCCAAATGCAGACAAATAGAGTGACCCACAGGAAATAGTGAAAGCATACAAAGGGTACCATACAATGTAACAAATCACTAGAGCCAAATAACTTTACCCGATGGGTCAGGTCGCAGGGGGGGGAGGCTGGCTGCCCCACGCGTATCGCCACCTCGCTGTGGCTTCGTCAGGGGTAAGCTGCATATCTTAGGTCGGGTTTTTATTCCTAGCGTGTGTCACGGAAGTTCCCCGCTATTGGGTCGCGAAGTATCGCGAGACCCCGGGCGCCGCGTCACCCTCCTCCTGCCTCCTTGTGCGTGCACCGCGCATGCGCGGGGAGGCGCCGACGCTCCGGGATCTCCATGGTGACAGGTCTGGTAAGCGATTATCTGAGCGTACGTGTGCAGTTTCCGTGCTGTCAGTTTTTTTGAAAAGGTAATATTTGTTCTGTTCTGATGGGATCTTTGTCCTGGGTTTTCAGTTTTCTTGGGGCATTTCCTTGGCAAGGCTGGATATGGTTCCTCGGGCCAATGCTGTATCCTGATTTCATATCATGCATTGTATCCCCCACAATGTGCAAGTTTCCATTTTGAGACCGTTAACTATAAAGAGAAGACAGTTTGAGAGTATATCTATGGGAATTGCATCAGAATTAATGATTTTGGTATATCGAAGAGTTGGAGATGAGTGAAAGTGCTGGTGATCGGGGGTGACAGACAGGTGTGCTGAAAAAGTGCTCTGTGTGCTGTGTGCCCTAGGGCCTTGAGTCAATATTAGGTTATACACGTGATCAGATTGGGTGGTGTGTGGTGCAAAAAGGTGTGCTGGGGGTTATGGTGAAAGGTGAAGTGTCCGTTATTCCTGTACTATACTCGTGACTGGATCTATTGTGCCAAGTAAAGGGGCATAACAGTGCCTATACAGTGATGGTCCATGCAGTTGTATTAGGGGGGTGAGGTTATAGTGAAGTGAAGGTAATATTGTGCCTAAGTGAAGGGGCCAAGTGAAATAAGATGAGACAGTGAGTGCAATTATTGCTATTGTGTGATTGTACAATACTAGTGCTAAGCTGTTATATGAATTACCTGCTTATTTTTTCTTGTAGAATCCCGTGTATAGGAGTTCCTCGTTTAGTCCATTTGGTTTCATCGACTGCAGTTCATAAATCCAGCGTGCTTCCCTTTGTAATAATCTGTTTGTTACTTCTCCTCCCCGAATATTTGTTTGAATTCTGTCAAGTCCGACGATTTTTAAATCTCCATACTTACAATTGTGTTGTTGAAGAAAGTGTGTCGCTACTGATGTTAACTTTTTATCTTTTGTCAGGTCTCGTTTGGCAGTATTGATTGTAGATAAATGATGTTGGATTCTTTTTCTTAATTCTTGCCCGGTTTGTCCTACATATACCTTGGGACATGAACAAACTATGGCATATATTACATTTCTAGATCTACAGTTTATGTATTCATTCAAAGGGTATATCTTACCATTAGTCGGATCTTTAAAGGTCTCCTGGCCTGCCATGTATTGGCAAATATTGCAATTGCCGCATGGATGGCTTCCTTTTATCTTAAAGCCCCTTGTTGTTCTCTGTGATGGCCTTGTGAAGTGACTTTTGGTGATCTTGTCCTTTAGATTCTTTGCCCTCCTAGCTGTGATTGTTGGTTTTGTGTCGATATGGGAAACAAGTTTGGGTTCGCATAATAGGATGTTCCAGTTTTTTCTCATTATTGTGTGTATTTCATTCCACTGATTATTGTAATTTGTTATTAAGCGCAATTTTCTTTCTCCGGTCCTATTTCTCTTCTTTGGATGTAGGATTTCATTTCTGTTGCTATTTCTAGCTCGTATGTACGCTCTCGAAATCACTTTTTTTGGATATCCTCTGTCTCGCAATCTTTGGGTCAGATCCTTCGCATGATTTTTAAACTCTTCTTCGCTGTTGCAGTTGCGTCTAAGTCTCAAGAATTGTCCCACCGGTATACTGTTTCTGAGGTGTTTTGGATGGAAACTTGAGTAGTGAAGGATATTATTTGTGGCTGTTTTTTTCCGGTATAGTGTGGTCTCAATTTTGTCCCCTTGTATCCTCAATCGTAGGTCCAGGAATTCGATTTCTCTTGTGGATATCTGTGGGGTAAGTCGAATATTCAATGTGTTGGAGTTAATTTCTTTTATAAATTCATGACATTGTTCTTCCGTGCCCTTCCACAATACCACTATATCGTCTATGAATCGGTACCATTTGATCACATGATCTTTGTAGGCCCTGGATGGGTGCAGGTGTACCTCCTCCCACCAACCCAAAAATAGGTTGGCATAGGAGGGGGCACACCTAGCGCCCATCGCAGTGCCCGAAGTTTGCCTGTAGTAAGTCCGATCAAATATGAAATAATTATGGTTAAGCACAAAAGACAATAAATCCAAAATGAAGGAATCGTGCCTTCTGTCTGAGTCTTCTTGTTTGTTCAAGAAATGAGTTACAGCTGCTACACCAACATCATGTCTGATGCTGGTGTAGAGGGACTCGACGTCCATTGTGACCAACAACATACCTGGTTCTATTTGTATGTTCTGCAACAGTTCCATCAAATGCATTGAGTCCCTGAGATGCGATTCCAGGCGTAGGACCTGGGGCTGTAAAAAGAAATCTAGATAAATGCACGCTTTTTCGCACAGGCTGTCTATGCCCGAGACAATCGGTCTTCCCGGGGGATTAGACAGGGATTTGTGTACCTTAGGTACCAAGTAGAATGTGGATGTCACAGGGTAATCCGTTTTTAAGAACTTTACCTCTTGCTGGGTGATGATGTTATAGTGATGAGCAGAGTCTATCAATCTGTCCAGTTTTTTCTTAAATATACTTGTGGGGTCTGATGGTAAGTCTGTATAAGAGATTTTATCCTGTAATTGTCTCTTTGCTTCTTGGACATACATTTCAACAGGCCATATTACGATGTTCCCACCTTTATCTGCTTCACGTATGATGATATTTTCATTTTTCTGTAAAGTTTTCAATGCCTGGTTTTCTTCCTTAGTAATGTTATAGTGTTTCTCCTTTTTTGGGGTGAGTTCTTGTATATCCCTGTAAGCAGAGTTGAAAAAAATATTGATTGCCGGACACAGGCTCAAAGATGGAGTGGCCTGTGACGGTAGTCTGGATGGGAACCTCTTGTTGTTATAATTACCCAGTTCGCCTTCGTTCTCTTGAAGCAATTCCAGCAGGTCTTGAAACACTGGTCTGTCACCTTCCGGTATCGTCTCCAAGATGGATGGTTGGTGGTATAAGACCTTAAACATAAGTTGTCTACAGAATAGATACAGGTCCCTTGTTAATTCAAATTTATCTAGTTTTTGTGTAGGTGAAAATGTAAGACCTTTGAGTAGTACTGACCTCTCAGCTGCTGTTAATGGATGAGGGGATAAATTGATGATCTGTAGTTGTTTGCTGGTTTGCTGTTCGTCTGTCTGTTGTTCTAATGGCGCTGGTAACCGCGCTTTTGTCTTCTTTGCATCGGTGATGTCTTTCTGTGTTTGGGTGCTCTTTTTCTGCTGTTGGATGTATTTGGACCTGTTTCCAGGTCGCTGATGTCTGAAGATAAAAAATCACTGGACATTGAATCTGTTTGTACCTGTTCGGTAGTTATTGGCTCGGTTTTTTTGAATGTCACCCTTCTATTTCCCGTGTGTGTCCATTTATATGCTTTTTTGTGCTCATAATCCTTTCTGTCTCTCTGAAATTTGCTTCTCTTTGTAGAGATGATTTCTTTCTCATATTTTTCTCATATTTTTAAGTAATTGGCTTAGTGATAGAAAACAGAGGGTTGTCATAAATGGCACATTCTCAGAGTGGGTTGACGTTACCAGTGGAGTGCCACAGGGATCAGTATTGGGGCCACTTCTTTTTAATATTTTTATTAATGACCTTGTAGTGGGTTTACACAGTCAAGTTTCAATATTTGCAGATGATACAAAGCTGTGTAAAGTAATAAATACTGAGGTCGATATTTTAGCATTACAGAGGGATTTGTGGAAGCTTGAGGAGTGGGCAGAGAAATGGTTGATGAGGTTTAATGTAGATAAATGTAAAGTTATGCACTTGGGCCATGGAAACAAAAAGTATAATTATGTTCTAAACAGTCAATTACTTGGTAAAACTGGAGCTGAAAAGGACTTGGGGGTATTGGTGGATGGTAAACTTAATTTTAGTGACCAGAGCCAGGCGGCTGCTGCTAAAGCAAATAAAACTATGGGATATATCAAGAAAGGAATAGATTCTCATGATAAAGACATAGTTTTGCCCTTATACAAATCCCTGGTCAGACCACACATGGAATATTGTGTACAGTTTTGGGCACCAGTGTATAAAAAGGATATAGTAGAGCTGGAACGGGTGCAGAGGAGAGCAACCAGGATTATTACGGGAATGGGGGTACTAGAATACACTGACAGATTACCAAATTTGGGATTATTCAGTTTAAAAAAAAGACTACTGAGGGGAGACCTCATTACAATGTACAAATACCTGAATGGACAGTACAAGGATCTCTCCAAAGATCTTTTTATACCTCGGCTGGTGACCAGGACAAGGGGGCATCCTCTACGCCTAGAGGAGAGGCGATTTTACCATCAACATAGACAAAGGTTCTTTACTGTAAGAGCAGTGAGACTGTGGAACTCTCTGCCGCAGGAGGTTGTTATGGCGGACTCTATGTACATGTTCAAGAGAGGCCCGGATGCTTTTCTGGAGAGAAAAAATATCACGGGTTGTGGGTATAAAACATTTATTTAATTCTTAAAGGTTGGACTTGATGGAGTTGTGTCTTTTTCCAGCCTTATATACTATGATACTATGTGCTTTTACTCCAGTTTTACACAGATGCTACAAACTAAGGAGAGAAAATTTAAATTATGCAATAAAGTTGTTTAAAAATGGAAGTTTTTGTGTTTTTTACAGAAACAAAACACATCTCTTTCTAGCAGGGTATATTACTATAACAGATTCCACCTGTCATTAGAAGGCCACCATTTGCTCTTGGAACAGATTTTGCGCCTGGGGCTCTGTATGAATACCAAGATACATACATTGTTTTAAATTGCCATTTGGTGAAAATAGGGTTAGAAGACAATCCATCACATAGTTACCAATGCTCAGAGGAGCACAGGAGTTATAAAGCAGCAGGATACAACGAGGGAGATATTGGGATTGGGCTGCACCGTCTTGAATGCTGTGTATTTCATAGCAATAATGGAAGGCACGGTCAAATGTTCTCCATCAGATACAGAAAGCAATAAGGTTTTATTGTAGGAGCTATATTGTATGAATGCCTGAAAGGTTTGTGTTAATCAAGTAACATGACATGAACACTTAAGAGTTAGCTGGGAGAAATCGATTTTTCAATTATGATTACAAAATCTTAAACTTTTACAGCAGAAGTCCCCTTTTATTGCAGTAGTCATTAGTGTGATTTATTGATACCCCCAAGTCAATTACACTGTCTTGTTGGAATAATTTTTTCAGGTTTCAAACTGCTGCTATTTGCTAGCACTTTTATGTGGATAAAAAGTATACTTTATCATTAGCCATACTTGTATGAGGATGTAGTATTTATAACAGACAAAATGTTTCTATATGTATTTTGTTTACTTTCTTAAATCTTGTTCATATATGAATTCTCCGTATAAAGTATCCTTAACCGTTTTTATAATATGTTTGCAGCTACAGAGGGAGGGAAATGCTGTGACAATTGGGAAAGGAAGGCAATGTATTGTCTATGTGGAATGTTGCAGAGATAGTTCTGGGAAGGGGGGAGGGAGGCCACTGCTTTACGTACCGATGTAATGAGGGATGCATCTTCACATCTCAAAAAGAATCCTCAGATCCAGGAGGCATTCTGTTTTATTGTGGTAAAATTTACACTACACATTTCAGTCTTGTGCAGAAGCCTTCAACAGGTGACAATAAAAACTAATCTTTTGGCAAAAGCTGACACTGCATCTACAATATGTTTTTTTGAAAAGGACATTTTTGTTACTGTTGGGGGAATTTAAGGCATTGTTGCCGTAGCTATTAAAATAGCGAGTACTACTTTAAATGGAAGTTGGGTCAAAACTCTGAATATTTAAGAAAATTCTTCTTTAACTAAAGAGAAAAGCAATGGGGCAGCACAGAAACAGTAAATGGCTACTTAATTCTTTCTTACTTGAAACCACATCTGCATAGATGGTGATTTATATAAAAAAGTAGAATTTTGTCAAAGCAAAAATGGATCATTTTATCCTTGTGCCCTGTGACATGTTGAAAAATAAAAATGCACAGATGTCAGGAACGCTTCGGACCAGTTCCCCCTGATACTAACGTTCATGAAGTAACACATGGAGGGCATGTGTCATGGAACTCTTGCTGGGACTGCACTCAAAACACTATGAAAAAGATCTGTTTCTATTTTATTTTCTGCTAAACTCCTTTTTTATCAGGTGAATATTTTTACTGGCAGATCAGATTTTTTGTTCTCATGATCAGATTGACCGCTACAGGATCGGAGTCAGGATCAAAGCAGAAGGTCAGGGCTGACAGCAGAGGAAATGACACAAAACGCAATGGGAGCAGGAAACAAGCTTTCTCTTAGGCACAAGGCTCAAAGATCTGGCAGGGGACACAGGAAGGGGCAGCAATTTAATAGGGAAGGAGGTCGGCCAGCGCCAATTGCAGGCTGGTCCTTTAAAGGGAACCTGTCACCAGGAGACCCATTTATAGCACTCCCCCAGTCCCCACAGAGCATAGTACATACACTGCCAAAGTGTTTTTGTATTAAAAATTGGTTTTACAGAAAAAAAGATATGTAATATTGTACCTTTTTATTAGCATCTGCTGTGTGACTAGGCAGTTGCCAAATGGGAGGGGCTGGAAAGGAGCAGTTCCCCCCACCCTTGGGAAACAGCTACTTCATGTGACCTTTTCAAATATATGAAAACACCCATCACTTGGCTTAGCGACGCCCCCTGCTCCTCTACAGCCAATCCCGAGTGTGGGGAGTTATTCATATATTTGAAAAGGTCACATGTTTCCTAAGGGTGGGGGGAATTGCTCTTTTCCAGCCCCTCCCATTAGGCAACTGCCTAGTCACACAGCAGACGCTAATAAAAGGTACAATATAACATATCTTTTTTTCTGTAAAACCAATTTTTTATACAAAAACACTTTGGCAGTGTATGTACTATGCTCTGTGGGGAGTGGGGGAGTGCTAAAAATGGGTCTCCTGGTGACAGGTTCCTTTAAATCTTTGAGAGCCGGTGCGCATGCGCCCTAGAAGGCGAGGACGCATGTTCCAGAACTCAGGGTCCGCTGCTGGAATGAGGGAAGATAAGAGCTGCCACCAGGCTCCAGGGGCACAGGGAGGCACACGAGTGAGCCTGCAACCCTGGACATGGGTCGTAGGAGCACCCGTGAGAGCATGTCTACTTTTGGTTTGCTAGCCAGATGAATCCAGATGTGCCAATTTATCATGCGGGGAATTTTTGAAGTCTCTTTTACTGAAGTCTCTATTGCAGTAATTTGCACAAAATTTATCAAACGTCCTGAAATGTGAATCTACATTCTAACAATATTTAAAGTCCCATTGTTCAGAGAGGTTATCCAGGCCAAAATATCTTCAGTGATATTACTACATGGTATAAATTGTGATGTCCATGTCCATGTCAACCTTCTCCAAACGCCTCTGGTATGGTTAAATATCTGGTCTATTTTGGTTTCATAGACAGAAGCATCCTGCTTCTCATCAGCAGGCAGGGAAAATTAGCAGTCTTACATCACCACTATCCCAGCTTGTAAAAATAGCAATGCTTTTGTTAGATAATTACTGTTCAACATGAAATATCCAATTCCAGCATTATTTTCAGCAAACTATAAATTAATTATTACAAATAAAACAGATAGCCTTAATTTTCACCCTTACATGAAAATCATGTTTCTTATTCTTTCAAACATCATTTTTAATAAAAGAGAAGGGAATGAGAACTAAACCATGTTTTTATCATTATAGTTTACTGGCATTAATTCAATTTACTAGTGCTAGTTTATTCAAGTGCCGGTTTACTCAAAAGAGATGGAGCTTATTATGGTTATGTTGTGTACCGCTTTAGAACTCTGACTCTTGTGTTTTTCATAACCCCTGATATAGTCAACCACACTAAACTGAGCAGTGTGATATACATGGTCCCTTACTTTGTAACAAATTTTGCTTAAAGGGAACCTGCCATCATGTAATTTTTACATGATGACAAGTTACAATAGCCATTGGCATGGAGATTACAAATATGACTCTGGTGCATCTCAAAAATTTTAATTTTAATAATTTCCTGCCTCCCTGCCGGCAGAATGTATTGGGTCCCAAGGGGTAGGTGATAGTTTAAATGGCACATGTAGTCTTCTCCTCAATTTCTCCACCCCTCACCCTAACTCATTGCTCTCCCATCAGCTCACTGCCACAAGCAATTCTCATTTGAACTGCTTTCCCCATGGGAATAACCACACTCTGCTGGCAGGGAGCCAAGTGATGTTAAAGAAACAATTAAAAAGCATTGCAAATATTCCGATCCACATCACATACATGAGATTGTCATCATATAAAAATGACCTTCCTGATGACAGGTTCCCTTTCCCTGCCAGAGGGTGGCATATGTATAGCCAAGGACGTATGTGATATGTCCTCACTTCAAAGGGCTATAACATTGGCTCTCTGACACCTAGAAACACATTTTTCTTATGAAAGAGGAGAATCTCCTCCTGTGTCACAGAACTGGAGATATTATCTGAATTATTTGGCACCTGGGCTTTTAAGGAATGTTTTTAAGTAAACTGTGAAATGGTAGTAGTATTATGTTCTTTTGAGATACTGGGTTATTAAGTTGAACATACACATAAGATATACAGTATATCATTCAAGTCAGCTTATTTTGTTGGGACTGACTGACCATCTAATGTGTATAGGCCTTTTTTATCATTTTGTAGGGTGTAAGCAGAGTAAGGCAAGCAGAATTTTTTATTCTATGGGCGACAATATTATTATTCTGTATTGAGAGTGCATGCTTGTTTGCTCAATCATCCATTTTTATCTGAATATCAGAAAAGATATCAAAGTTGTTTGCTTAAAAAGTGGCCAGCTGAAAAAGTATCTGAAGTACAAAGTGGCTGGCCTTAGCCTGAAATCGTATTGATTTAATGAACAAAATGCTTTTCTAATATCATTGAGAAATGTAGACTTTTATCTTGGTCTACACAACCCTGAGCTCAAATGAACAATTTAGGAAAATGGATATTTTGCTAGATTGTGCTAAATTTCCAATAACATAAATCCTGCGACAGCACTTATGTATTATAATAATTTCTCTGTGGTGAACTTTCATTTCTTTTCTTAGACATAGTGGGGTATTTATTAAAGCACTTGTACCAAAATAAGGCTGTTTTATGCCAAAACACGAACTAAAAATGCCTTTTACCACATTTATCAAGGCTTTTAGACCTTTTTTCACACTTTTCCAACTTGTCCGACTTAGGGGCATGTCCTTCATAAAATGGGTGTGGTCTTGTTGAAAAGGGGTGTCACCAATGGGAATTCATATGTCAGTCTAACAATTGAAAACCCACCAGGGCCTCATATAAAAGAAGCTGCAATATTTCTACTTCTTTTAGAAATCCTTTTTCAATCTGTAAAGATACAGTTAGGTTAATTAACTTTCTATAAGTCTCTGACGTGCGATTGCCCAAGGCAAGCAGATGCAGGTGCTTCTACCTTAAGCAATTCTATTTATATGACTGTATTACGTCTGGATAATATAAACCTTTAATCTCTATTAAACCATAACATATATTTAATGCATGCATGCATACACAACAGAGGGAACCTGTGTTTTAATAGACCAATACCTGCAGTATATAGCTTTAAGGGTACCTTCACATATTTTATATCAGTTATACCTAGTCAACAGTTTCATGCCAGAACCGGATACCAGTGATGACTTTATAGTGCATCAAATTCACTCATCTGGCACCCCTAGAAATAGTATAGCGCCTTTTGCGCCTTTTTAGGAACTTTTTGAAATGCGCACTGAAGTTTGCCAGACATTTGTTTATTTGCCCATGCTCACACAGGTGCATGGCTCGTTATAACACACAGCTCTGATTACTCTCTGTGACATAACTATTGGTGCACCTGTGTGACTGTGGTCAGATTTCTGTCCTCTGGATGTAGACACAGAAGCTTTCTATAAAAGGACAGCAAGCAAAGATATGGAAAACCACAAGGAATTGATCCAGAAAGTATATTGGAAAATTGTATAACCTTATGTCACAAAAAAGACACAAAAACATTTTAGCTAACATTCATTTGCTTAAAAGAAAATACCCCTTTAACACAAGGAAAAAATGAGATCGATAAATTACCAAAGTAGCAGAGGGAAAAAACACAGGCATAAAACAAAAAGAGATATGATAAATTACCCCCATTGTGTGCTAAAACCTCATTTGCTGTAGTAGATTACATCAGGGAAAGTGAGTTGAAAGCGCTGAGAGAGCAAGGGGGGGGGGGACAATGTAACAGACTATGAAGCCAGAACATGGAAGGGCTCCAGAGATGCATTAGCATAATTTTAAAAGTTGATGTTAGTAGAGAGGAAGCCATGGATAACAAATATAAGAAGATTACTATACCCCCTGTGCCTGGATCTATGAGTAAGTGCCTCTTATTTATCATGCTTGATTTTGATGGTAGATTTCCTATAAAGTCATCCTCTATAAAGAGAACATTTGATTACATATTGGGCAATAATATACAACAACATATATTGTGCCCTGCACAGGACAGTCACAGATACAACCTTGCAACATCCAGCAAGTATTGAGGACCTGGTTTATTCTGATTAGTAAGATATGTACCCAATAATTGATTGATTGAAGAAGGTTGCCATCACAACATGGCTACCCAAAGCAGCAGCACATCTCATAGGTCAATAGAAGATCAATCAGCTAGAAGATACTTCTTACCTATGTCATTTATTTTATTCATACAGTGTAAAAGTGATGATGGATCCTTTTTGTTTCTATAGTACTAAAACTGATTCAACTGCTCCAGCATCAACGTTCACATGTTTTCTGCACAGTTTATACCATAATCTCTTGCTCTATTGCTTAGTAAAATGAGCAACAAGCTAAAAAAAGCTTAGAAAGTAGTATATCTGTTATTTTTGTTATTAAGGGTACATTATATTTTCTGTAAACATTCAATCCAAGATTAAAAATCACTATCTATGAAAAACATTGCACTGAAAAGAATTACTGATAAGGGCTCTGTCTGGAGTTTAGTAAATGAGCGAAATAATCAACAAATATATTTAATGGACCATTGACCTTACTCAATAACAAGCAAGCAGCATGCAGATATGCAGTCATAAATATTTAATCCATGACAAAATAGCTGTTCCTCTTAGATTTAATCAGATATTTAAGTAATCAAGTCTAATTTCTTTAACATCTCAGTTTACAGAACCACATCAATTTGCTAATTAGATCAGAAAAGATTGATGTGCTGCTTATGATAACTGGAGAAGAAAGTTGCACAGCAGTGTCTGCACACAGATCACTCTGCTCTGTTCATTCAAGACTAATGAAGTGACAAACACTGTTAAACTGTTAATGATAATCAGACAAAAAGCAAAAGAGCAAAGAGCTCCCATGTGAGAAACAATGGAAAGTACAGAAAAGTGCTGCTTTACACTTCTTTCTAATTAACTGTATATGTGCAGCATAGCTACACACAGAGATGTCAGCATTGACTTGGCCTCGAGACCAGATCCAGAAATAATTGTCACTGGCCGATGAAAGACATGACTCCTAGACAGATATCAAAGGTGTGAAGTGTATTCAGAATTGAAAAAAAATCTTTATATGAAGAGACCTTTCACCTAATACAACCGTGGAAACCAACTACACCTCTGTATGTCTCTTTCTAAGTTGAATTTATTGAGAATATTTTGCAATGCTAGATATACCATGTGGACACAAAGCATCTTTGTACAAGCTTAATGCACAAAGCACAGAACCTTTCTTCCCAGTCTAAGCTGCATACTGAAATCTACCCATATATATTGAATAGTGAATATAGTGAATATTATGTTAGAAGGCCTCCTGAAATGAAGGGCTATCTTGGAGGACATCTAATCTGGGTGGAAAAGCTGAAAGGGAAGGTCATCCTTAAGGGTTAATTCACACATTGCAGTTAATACTGCATTTCAAATGCATGGTATTCAGTTTTGAGGTGGATTTAGATGCAGTTTCTTTCAGCTCCAGAAACACTTGAATCAGCAGATGTACAGTATGTTTCAGTGTTTTCACATTTCCATTTACTTACAATGGGTGACTCCATTCTTGAAAACTAGCTGGTCAGTCCGATCCACAATATAACAGTGCATGTCCTATTTATTTCGCACCACAGACTGCACAGGTCCATAAACTATTACCATGAGCTTGAGGGGAGATTTATCATTAGGCAGGGTTTTGAGCAGTTGTCTATGTGTTAGACTGGCAGGTTTCCACCAGTCGGATTTATAGTCCGGTGTATGTGCAGTGTTAAATGCCTTTTGATGTGACTATCATCATATGTTTAACATCTGCTCAATTTCTGCCTTTTTGCGATGTTTTTTGCACAGGAATTTCTCGGATACCTCAAACATAAAATTGAGCAAAAACTTCTAAACTTCCCCTTGTAGCAGCAATGGACCCACATACACCACCTCCAATGTGTCGTATTTTTTCCAGCATTGCGTGACTTTGGAGTTGCATTTTTTCTCACAAAAAAACCCCAGCAAAAACAATGTTTGTGCAAAAAATTTGCAACAATTATATGCCAAAAAGCTACATGGGACTAATGATAAATCTCCCCCTATGTCTGTAGAATTGTTAGTATAATTGTGGCCTACAGTAAATATCATTCAAGATCAGAGAAGGTAACTAAAGCAATGAAATGTCCATTGTGCTCCATTCTATGTATCAAATAGAATTCATTTTTATTCAAGTATTTGAACAGGAAGGTGTAAACTAAAAATCATTGAAACACTTTATGTGATGTTTATGGAATTAATTAAACATTCCGACTGCTACTTGGTGACATGTTTAAAAATAAAATATTTTTTTCTATGAACTGTGGTTCTATATTTTTCAATTCTCAAGCAGAATGGTTATTGCACTGTAGGGTTAATTTCTCCGTTGACTTTCCTGCAAAATTCGCCTTTTGTAGCCTCTGGTCACAACAAAGATGCCCTGTGGTATTGTAACAGCAGGATGGCACCACCTGTTTCCAAGCTGATAGACTTTTTGTTAAGTGCCAAGCTCCTGATCCAACTGCACACTCTTTCCAAACCTCTTATGCATTTCTCTTCTCTGCTGAAATCTGACAGTTTCCTTCACTGCAAATTAAATATGAATTTCTCAGTAACCAGATGGACTGGATAAGTACAATGACGAGGATCATCCAAATAATGCTAAGATGCAACACATAGCCCTGATGTGAGAAGATATTGTGGGTAAAATAAACAAACAGTCCATTGCGAATAGAAATCATTTGGGTGCATTAAATGTATGAGAACTATAAACTGCAATATGCAATAACAGCCAATATAAGAGCCTTATCTTATCTACATTGTATGACTGAAACCTTTCACAGTGACCTATGCTGTGGGGTTTAAACTAGGAACGTGCCATTAATTGCATTGCAATATTTCCCAATATAAGCAATGAGTAGTGCTCAGCTCTAGCAAAGAGGAGCCATGTGACACGCCTGGCCTATTAGAAAATAATAATCATAATAATAATTCCTTTATTTATATAGAAAACCCTTACATATTTAATGATACACAGTACACATCATGCCCCTAAGCTCCTTCTAGTGGTAGCAACAAGTAGGTAGAAATTATAATTTAGTTTTTATCTTTGTGTAGGGGCTTTTAAGATCGGTAGAAAAAAAAGTATTTTATATAACTGTATTATGAAATAGCACAGAATGTTAAGTAGTCTTAAGGGGATAGAGCACTATCTCTGGACACAAAATACTCGAGATACACTTTAAACATCAATATTACAGGGTGCAATATTTTTCTTTTCTCTCCTAGATACCACTCTTAGCTAATAAGAGAATATTAAAGACTTGTTCTTTGCAATTATGGATTTTTCTTAAACTAAAATTTGTAAAGAGAGATACAATCCAAACCATTATTTGCTCCACAGTCTAATTAGTCTGGAAACATGACAGAATAACAGCTTTGATTGGATCTCTTGGTGTGACTGGCAGTGACTGACCCTATAATTATTTTAATTACCATTTGGGTATCAGAAATGATAACAATAATAAGTGTAATGTGAGGATCCAGTGCATTCGACATTCCATAATCCATCATCTGCACCGTGCTGATCCTTATGAATCGTGTTTGTCTTCATCATAATATTGCCTAGAGGTACTGATCTAAACAGATCTGTATTCCTTCTATTATCACGCTGCACAATACTAAATTATGCATAACTTCTCTTCCTTCACAAACAAGAAATGTCTTCAAATATTGTCTATGTACTGATTCACTAGTAATATCAAAAATGTGGTTATACTTATTAATATTTCCTCACAATTACAAGAATGGTGGACGACACGGTCCAAACTTTGCGAAGGAAACACTTTCAGTGGTAATTAGTATATTTTTCAATATTAAGCCATTGTTTCTTTCGACATATCACAGGATTCCAGCTTCTTTGGATCATGATCTGTTAAACTGTTAATGCTTGATGCACTTATACGTTCACTTCATGTATCCTTGAAAGTACAGATCTCTTATATCAGATGTAACAATCAATATTGGTCCATTAGAAAGGTTCATTGGGGTTTTCTAATGTCATGACTCCTGCTGACAGTTTGATTTCTTCTACCATCCAAGAACTAAAGCCAAATTGTCCCACTCATGATCAAACTGCAATTTCCTCCTCCTTTAACGCCCATGGTGTTGTCCAGAATTAGATAAAAGTATCCATCACTATCGATCACTATACTTGCACATGAACTGTGTTTGATTTTGCAGCTTTTACTCCTTTAGATGGGTTTATGATGTAAAAGTAATATAGGGTTGTCTGTATTGAAATTTTAAAAAAAAATCCATCCTTCTTTCATGGATCCCCCATTGCTTATCAATTTTTCTAACTTTGTAATTTTTAGTGGGATTACATCAAGCCACTGGGGTTTTTCATTATCGTTGCTCCTTCGTGAATATAGTGGGTCATCTTTACAATCAGTAATTGGATGAAACAATTAAGGTTTTGTTTTAGGATGTCATCACTGCACCAGGAAGTGCAGACCGGTTGTAAACCAAAGGAATGGAGGAGCAGTGGATTTTTGAGGTGAGTATGAATATTTATATTTCAATAAGTAGGGGAGTTATTTATATAAACAAGTTATTGATATAAATATAAGCTGAGTTTCAATTCCAGACCAACAAAATTAAAATGGGCTGTTTGCACGCCATTTCGTCTAAATTTCTTTCACTTCTATATCCTTTAACAGTGTCTTGTGTCCAAAATGTACCATTATTCTTTGTAAGTTGTCTTTCCAATTTCAGTAGGATGGTGATAATATTGGTTGTCACAAGGCTATTTGTAAAACTTATATAATAAATAAACTATTGTATACTAAAAGTAATATAAATGAGTTCAGAACCCTCGACATATAATTCCTCAGTGATATTTAGAAACTTTTTGCTGAACTTGTCCTTAAAGAACAGACTTTTTCTGCCTTTAGATAAGCTACAAAAAGAGAAAAAGCTTAACCTAGTTCTGAGAGATGGTATTGCTAGGTTTGTTGTGTGACATTGGCGCAGTTGCCAATGAACTTCCTTTTGATCTGATTACAACAGCTGTTAGTTTATAGCCATAGGTTCCACGCTGTGCCAAAAAGTGAGACATCAATGGCTCACCTTTACTGAATTATTACCTGTGGAGTACTGCAAATATTTGAAATGTCATTCCATTTGATAATGTCAGCAGGTTGCAAATTCCACAGTGGGAAACATGTACTGCACATGTAGCAGCATACTTAACATGATTTTTTTCATACAGAACTATGTCAAATTTCAGATAAGAAAGCTGTTAAATAAAGCTTGTTAATAAATGGCAAGAAGATATATTTTATTTAAACACTGGGGAAGTAATGCAAAGTCACAATTCATCAGATACCTGATCAAAGGATCTGACCAACCCTGAAACACTTTTTGCTGTTTTGAAAATTTTTACTTTTCCTCTTAACCAACCTAAGTAGGTTGATGGTAGCCACACTATCCTTCTTGTTTTGTGCTGTAGTCAGACTGCCTTTAAAGTGTCCATTTTTATCTTTACATCTGTAAAAGTAAGCAGAAATATTAGGAGAAGCATTCCACAGGCACCTTTCTATTATTTGGACTTATTTCCTCTTTGTGTATGTCACATGCCGGGTGCAGGTGCATGAAGAGGGCTCACGGCAGAGCCCTTTCCATAGCCGGTTAGCACCGATCACGAGTGTTTTCCCTCCGATGTCCACCGGCTTCATAAAGATGGTGGCGCCATCTTGCTGAGGATCGTCACTTCCCTTGATGTCATCGAGGAGCAGCGATCCGTCGCCATGACAGGCTCAAAGTCAAACAAAGAAGCTTGTTCAACTGCATAAAACATGAGGATCTGGCAGGGAATGTTGGGAGAGGCCAAATTTTAACCATATCCTGGAATGGCCAGCACCAATCAGCAGTGTGCTGGCCCTTTAAATCTCTGCGAGCCAACACGCACGCGCACACACAGCACACACACAGCCGCCGGAGCTGGAATAGGAATGCGGACAGGTGAGTGGTGCAGGTAACGCGCTTGTGGGGTGAGAGGGACTGGGGTGAGTCTGCGACCTGCGATATGGGTCATTGGAGCACCCGTGTGTATATTCATTGTAACCATGTTTTTATGTTTTTATGTTTGCACCGCTTCTTTTGGCATTTCAAACCCTTAGAATAGAATATGCCCCTGCTTGTTGCATTAAAGGTCTTAGGTTTCTAAAGAGACAGCATTACCAATATCATTGTATAACTAATTGTGTAAGCTTTATTTTGGGTTTCTAAATTGTTTAGGGATTTCTGCAGGCAGGCACCTATTTGCCTTATTATAATAATAGAACTATAGGTGGTGACAGTGAGTATTAAAGCGAGTGCCGGGTCTGAGAGACTAACATTTAGAGTGTGTAGGTAGATGGGGCTTTCTGTGCTACATTAAAAAGGCTGTTTAGCATTGGTGCATCATGTAACGTAACTCAACAGTTAGGGTTCATCACAGTCCCCCTGTCAGTATCTGGCTATAGCTTATTACCTTCAATGTTGGACAATCATTGAGATAATTGTTCATTGCCTTTCAGTAGTTTGATGCAGTAGTAGATAATAATATAGGCGGTTTGAGAGGTAGTGCAGGGCCGGAGGCTTCTAAGGGGACTCTACCCACCCACCTAATTTATACTGAGAAGGACCTTCACTAGAGATGAGCGAGCACTAAAATGCTCGGGTACTCGTTATTCGAGACGAACTTTTCCCAATGCTCGAGTGCTCGTCTCGAATAACGAGCCCCATTGAAGTCAATGGGAGACTCGAGCATTTTTCAAGGGGACCAAGGCTCTGCACAGGGAAGCTTGGCCAAACACCTGGGAACCTCAGAAAAGGATGGAAACACCACGGAAATGGACAGGAAACAGCAGGGGCAGCATACATGGATGCCTCTGAGGCTGCTTAATCGCACCATTATGCCAAAATTATGGGCAACAGCATGGCCATGACAGAGTGACAGAATGAAGCTAGATAGCATCTAAAACATCCAATAATTGACCCTGACACTATAGGGGACGGCATGCAGAGGCAGCGGCAGCAGGCTAGAGAGTGTCATGGCGACATACCCTAAATGGACTCAGGCTTCAAACCAATGGGTGGCAGAGAGGAACCAAAGGAGGTGAGCAAGAAGCACTCAAATAATATCGGTACATGATAAAAGTTTGCCAGTATATTTTGGGGATTACACAGCAGGGTGGCGACAAAGTTAACATGGAAGCCATGAAAACAACCCAAAATTCTGCCTGACACAGCTCGTTTGATAAGGGGACCATGTATGGAGGCAGTGAACTAGTAGTAGATTAAAGGTGCTGCAGTTAAAACTATGTTAGTTGGATCTTGGCATGGAGCTGGCGCTCCGCTGCCAGGCGAGCTTTCGCCAATCCAAGCCCCTGTCTCTAGGCTACTCCCCAAACAGCACTTCTAAGAACCTTTTGTATAAGATCAAGTGTAGTAGCGTTCTTATAAGTTTGGAATATGGCGGGTGAGGGGAATGTAAACAGATGCGCAAGAAGCGCTGAAATAATATCGGTAAATGATAAAAGTTTGCCAGTATATTTTGGGGATTACACAGCAGGGTGGCGACAAAGTTAACAAGTCTGATGTGGAAGCCATGAAAACAACCCAAAATTCTGCCTGACACAGCTCGTTTGATAAGGGGACCATGTATGGAGGCAGTGAACTAGTAGTAGATTAAAGGTGCTGCAGTTAAAACTATGTTAGTTGGATCTTGGCATGGAGCTGGCGCTCCGCTGCCAGGCGAGCTTTCGCCAATCCAAGCCCCTGTCTCTAGGCTACTCCCCAAACAGCACTTCTAAGAACCTTTTGTATAAGATCAAGTGTAGTAGCGTTCTTATAAGTTTGGGATATGGCGGGTGAGGGGAATGTAAACAGATGCGCAAGAAGCGCTGAAATAATATCGGTACATGATAAAAGTTTGCCAGTATATTTTGGGGATTACACAGCAGGGTGGCGACAAAGTTAACAAGTTTGATGTGGAAGCCATGAAAACAACCCAAAATTCTGCCTGACACAGCTCGTTTGATAAGGGGACCATATATGGAGGCAGTGAACTAGTAGTAGATTAAAGGTGCTGCAGTTAAAACTATGTTAGTTGGATCTTGGCATGGAGCTGGCGCTCCGCTGCCAGGCGAGCTTTCGCCAATCCAAGCCCCTGTCTCTAGGCTACTCCCCAAACAGCACTTCTAAGAACCTTTTGTATAAGATCAAGTGTAGTAGCTTTCTTATAAGTTTGGGATATGGCGGGTGAGGGGAATGTAAACAGATGCGCTAGAAGCGCTGAAATAATATCGGTAAATGATAAAAGTTTGCCAGTATATTTTGGGGATTACACAGCAGGGTGGCGACAAAGTTAACAAGTTTGATGTGGAAGCCATGAAAACAACCCAAAATTCTGCCTGACACAGCTCGTTTGATAAGGGGACCATGTATGGAGGCAGTGAACTAGTAGTAGATTAAAGGTGCTGCAGTTAAAACTATGTTAGTTGGATCTTGGCATGGAGCTGGCGCTCCGCTGCCAGGCGAGCTTTCGCCAATCCAAGCCCCTGTCTCTAGGCTACTCCCCAAACAGCACTTCTAAGAACCTTTTGTATAAGATCAAGTGTAGTAGCGTTCTTATAAGTTTGGGATATGGCGGGTGAGGGGAATGTAAACAGATGCGCAAGAAGCGCTGAAATAATATCGGTACATGATAAAAGTTTGCCAGTATATTTTGGGGATTACACAGCAGGGTGGCGACAAAGTTAACAAGTTTGATGTGGAAGCCATGAAAACAACCCAAAATTCTGCCTGACACAGCTCGTTTGATAAGGGGACCATATATGGAGGCAGTGAACTAGTAGTAGATTAAAGGTGCTGCAGTTAAAACTATGTTAGTTGGATCTTGGCATGGAGCTGGCGCTCCGCTGCCAGGCGAGCTTTCGCCAATCCAAGCCCCTGTCTCTAGGCTACTCCCCAAACAGCACTTCTAAGAACCTTTTGTATAAGATCAAGTGTAGTAGCGTTCTTATAAGTTTGGGATATGGCGGGTGAGGGGAATGTAAACAGATGCCCAAGAAGCGCTGAAATAATATCGGTAAATGATAAAAGTTTGCCAGTATATTTTGGGGATTACACAGCAGGGTGGCGACAAAGTTAACAAGTTTGATGTTGAATGCCCTGTAATAGCTCTTGGGCGGTGTGCCTTTTATCGCCTAGGCTCAGCAGTTTGAGCACCGCCTACTGTCGCTTAGCGACGGCACTGCTGCTGTGCCTAGAGATACCGACTGATGGCGCCATGGCCACGGATGGTAATTCGGAGGAGGAGGAGGTGGAGGAGGGGTGGGAGGAGGAGGAGGTATAGTAGGCCTTTGAGACCTGGACCGAGGTAGGCCCCGCAATCCTCGGCGCCGGCAGTATATGACCAGCCCCAGGGTCAGACTCGGTCCCAGCCTGCACCAAGTTAAGTGTAGTAGCGTTCTTATAAGTTTGGAATATGGCGGATGAGGGGAATGTAAACAGATGCGCAAGAAGCGCTGAAATAATATCCCTAAATGGTAAAAGTTTGCCAGTATATTTTGTGGATAACACAGCAGGGTGGCGACAAAGTTAACAACTTTGATGTGGAATCCATGAAAACAACCCAAATTTCTGCCTGATACACCTCGTTTGATAAGGGGACGATGTATGGAGGCAGCTATATGGACGACTTTTGGAGGTAGCAATGGAGACAACGTGTGGAGGCTGCTATGGAGACAATTTAATTTGGATAGTGCCTGTATGTGGCAGTCCAAAAAAGTTTTCAAACCAGAGGAGCAGGTAGGTGGCCCTCCAGAAAAATGGAATAGATTGAGTGCCTGTATGTGGCAGTCCAAAAAAGTTTTCAAACCAGAGGAGCAGGTAGGTGGCCCTCCAGAAAAATGAAATAGATTGAGTGCCTGTATGTGGCAGTCCAAAAAAGTTTTCAAACCAGAGGAGCAGGTAGGTGGCCCTCCAGAAAAATGAAATAGATTGAGTGCCTGTATGTGGCAGTCCAAAAAAGTTTTCAAACCAGAGGAGCAGGTAGGTGGCCCTCCATAAAAATGGAATAGATTGAGTGCCTGTATGTGGCAGTCCAAAAAAGTTTTCAAACCAGAGGAGCAGGTAGGTGGCCCTCCAGAAAAATGAAATAGATTGAGTGCCTGTATGTGGCAGTCCAAAAAAGTTTTCAAACCAGAGGAGCAGGTAGGTGGCCCTCCAGAAAAATTTAATAGATTGAGTGCCTGTATGTGGCACTCCCAAAAATTGTTTAAAACAGAGGACCGGGTAGGTGGCCCTCCAGAAAAATGAAATGCATAAAGTACTATAGCTAGAGCCAGTGCGCCCTGTCAAAAAATAGCCAGTTTCCTCTGCTTTAGTGTACAAAGAGGAGGAGAAGGAGGAAAATGAGGAGGAGGAGGAGTGCATAAATTATTCAGGTTGAGCTTCCTTCACCTGGTGGAGATTGGAAATTATGAGAAATCCAGGCTTTATTCATCTTATTAAGCGTCAGCCTGTCAGCGCTGTCAGTCGACAGGCGTGTACGCTTATCGGTGATGATGCCACCAGCTGCACTGAAAACCTGCTCGGACAAGACGCTAGCGGCAGGGCAGGCAAGAACCTCCAAGGCGTACAGCGCCAGTTCGTGCCACATGTCCAGCTTTGAAACCCAGTAGTTGTAGGGAGCTGTGTGATCATTTAGGACGATGGTATGGTCAGCTACGTACTCCCTCACCATCTTTCTGTAAAGATCAGCCCCACTCTGCCGAGACTGGGGACAGGTGACAGTGTCTTGCTGGGGTGACATAAAGCTGGCAAAAGCCTTGTAAAGCGTACCCTTGCCAGTGCTGGACAAGCTGCCTGCTCGCCTACTCTCCCTCGCTACTTGTCCCGCAGAACTACGCACTCTGCCGCTAGCGCTGTCAGAAGGGAAATATTGTTTCAGCTTGTGCACCAGGGCCTGCTGGTATTCATGCATTCTCACACTCCTTTCCTCTCCAGGGATGAGAGTGGAAAGATTTTGCTTGTACCGTGGGTCCAGGAGAGTGAATACCCAGTAATCGGTGCTGGAATAAATTCTTTGAACGCGAGGGTCACGGGATAGGCAGCCTAGCATGAAATCTGCCATATGCGCCAGAGTCCCAACTCTCAAGAATTCACTCCCCTCACTGGCCTGACTCTCCATTTCCTCCTCCTCCAACTCCTCTTCTTCTGCCCATACACGCTGAACAGTGAAGGTCTGAGCAATGCTCCCCGCTTGTGTCTCGCCAACATTCTCCTCCTCTTCCTCCTCATCCTCCTCCACCTCCTCCGATATGCGCTGAGAAACAGACCTGAGGGTGCTTTGGCTATCAACAAGGGAATCTTCTTCCCCCGTCTCTTGTGACGAGCGCAAAGCTTCCGACTTCATGCTGATCAGAGAGTTTTTCAACAGGCCAAGCAGCGGGATGGTGAGGCTGATGATGGCGGCATCACCACTGACCATCTGTGTTGACTCCTCAAAGTTACTCAGCACCTGACAGATATCAGACATCCATGTCCACTCCTCATTGTAGACTTGAGGAAGCTGACTGACCTGACTACCAGTTCTGGTGGAAGTTGACATCTGGCAGTCTACAATCGCTCTGCGCTGCTGGTAAACTCTGGATAACATGGTTAATGTTGAATTCCACCTCGTGGGCACGTCGCACAACAGTCGGTGAGCGGGCAGTTGGAGGCGGCGCATCTGTGCTGGACTTCCTGAAATGCGCACAGATGCGGCGCACCTTCGTGAGCAAATCTGACAGATTGGGGTATGTCTTGAGGAAACGCTGAACTATCAGATTTAACACATGGGCCAGGCATGGCACATGTGTCAGTCTGCCGAGTTGAAGAGCCGCCACCAGGTTACGGCCGTTGTCACACACAACCATGCCTGGCTTCAGGTTCAGCGGTGCCAGCCACAGATCAGCCTGCGCCGTGATGCCCTGTAATAGTTCTTGGGCGGTGTGCCTTTTATCGCCTAGGCTCAGCAGTTTGAGCACCGCCTGCTGTCGCTTAGCGACGGCACTGCTGCTGTGCCTAGAGCTAGCGACTGATGGCGCCATGCCCACGGATGGTAGTTCGAAGGAGGAGGTGGAGGAGGGGTGGGAGGAGGAGGAGGCATAGTAGGCCTTTGAGACCTGGACCGAGATAGGCCCCGCAATCCTCGGCGTCGGCAGTATATGACCAGCCCCAGGGTCAGACTCGGTCCCAGCCTCCACCAAGTTAACCCAATGTGCCGTCAGCGACATATAGTGGCCCTGCCCGGCAGCACTCGTCCACGTGTCCGTGGTCAGGTGGACCTTGTCAGAAACGGCGTTGGTCAGGGCACGGCTGATGTTGTCTGACACGTGCTGGTGCAGGGCTGGGACGGCACATCGGGAAAAGTAGTGGCGGCTGGGGACCGAATACCGAGGGGCGGCCGCCGCCATGAGGTTGCGAAAGGCCTCGGTCTCTACTAGCCTATAGGGCAGCATCTCCAGGCTAAGCAATCTGGAGATGTGGACATTAAGGGCTTGGGCGTGCGGGTGGGTTGCACTATATTTTCTTTTCCACTCCAGCGTCTGGGGTATGGAGAGCTGAACGCTGGTGGATGCTGTGGAGGATCGTGGAGGCGACGATGGGGTTTTTGTGCCAGGGTCCTGGGCAGGGGGCTGACTATCAGCTGACACAGGGGAAGGAGCAGTGGTGTGCACGGCCGGAGGTGAACGGACTTGGTGCCACTGATTCGGGTGTTTAGCATTCATATGCCTGCGCATACTGGTGGTAGTTAAGCTAGTAGTGGTGGAAACCCTGCTGATCCTGGTTTGGCAAAGGTTGCACACCACAGTCCGTCGGTCATCCGGTGTTTCCTTAAAGAACCTGCAGACTTCTGAAAATCTAGCCCTCGCCGCGGGAGCCCTCGCCACGGGAGCTTCACTACGTGACACATTTGGCGCTGATGCACCTGCTCTGGCCCTGCCTCTCCGTCTGGCCCCACCACTGCCTCTTCCAACCTGTTCTGCTATAGGACTCTCCTCTGTCTCAGAAGCACTGTGTTCACCCGGCCTCTCAACCCAGCTTGGGTCTGTCACCTCATCATCCTCCGATCCCTCAGTCTGCTCCCCCCTCGGACTTCCTGCCCTGACAACAACTTCACCACTGTCTGACAACCGTGTCTCCTCATCGTCGGACACCTCTTTACACACTTCTTCCACTACGTCAAGAAGGTCATCATCACCCACAGACTGTGACTGGTGGAAAACCTGGGCATCGGAAAATTGCTCAGCAGCAACCGGACAAGTGGTTTGTGACTGTGGGAAGGGTCCAGAAAACAGTTCCTCAGAGTATGCCGGTTCAAATGCCAAATTTTCCTGGGAGGGGGCAGACTGGGGGGGAGGAGGCTGAGGTGCAGGAGCTGGAGGAGTGCCGATTTCGGTGACATGGGTGGACTGCGTGGAAGACTGACTGGTGGATAAATTGCTCGAAGCATTGTCGGCAATCCACGACATCACCTGTTCGCACTGTTCTGGCCTCAACAGTGCTCTACCACGAGTCCCAGTAACTTGAGACATGATGAACCTAGGGAGTGTAGCTCTGCGGCGTTCCCCTGCTCCCTCATCAGCAGGTGGTGTTTCACCCCACCCAGGACCACGGCCTCTGACCCCTGCAGTAGATGGACGCCCACGTCCCCGCCCTCGTCCTCGTCCTCTACCCCTAGCCCTCGGGTTAAACATTTTGAAAATGAAAGTTATATAACTTTAATTTTTTTTTAACTTTTTTTTGTGTTTTTTTGTGTTTTTTAGTTTTTTTTTGTGTTTTTTAGTTTTTAAAACCAAACAATGCTATCCTATTGCTATGGCTATTTTCTAGCCAAGTATGAAAGCACACTGCTATGCCAGATGAGATGACGCTGAGTTATGAAAAAATAAACGTAAAATAAAAAGGAAATGGCAGACTGTGCCTAATTGAAATCCAACCCCTAATAAATTATCCCACTTCGGTCTTTGCGATGGATATGTGCGTCACTAAGCGCTAAACACAGCGGTCGCAAGTCTCACTCCAAATTCCTCACAATTGGCTAGTATATGCACTGCAGCAAGGACAGCCACCAGCAGATCAACCAGAAATAAAATATATATAACGCTATTGTAGGCGTAAGTAAGCCGTTTGGATTCTCCTTTGGCTATTTTCTAGCCAAGTATGAAAGCACACTGATGAGATGATGCTGAGTTATGAAAAAATAAACGTAAAATAAAAAGAAACTGCCAGACTGTGCCTAATTGAAATCCAACCCCTAATAAATTATCCCACTTCGGTCTTTGCGATGGATATGTGCGTCACTAAGCGCTAAACACAGCGGTCGCAAGTCTCACTCCAAATTCCTCACAATTGGCTAGTATATGCACTGCAGCAAGGACAGCCACCAGCAGATCAACCAGAAATAAAATATATATAACGCTATTGTAGGCGTAAGTAAGCCGTTTGGATTCTCCTTTGGCTATTTTCTAGCCAAGTATGAAAGCACACTGATGAGATGACGCTGAGTTATGAAAAAATAAACGTAAAATAAAAAGAAACTGCCAGACTGTGCCTAATTGAAATCCAACCCCTAATAAATTATCCCACTTCGGTCTTTGCGATGGATATGTGCGTCACTAAGCGCTAAACACAGCGGTCGCAAGTCTCACTCCAAATTCCTCACAATTGGCTAGTATATGCACTGCAGCAAGGACAGCCACCAGCAGATCAACCAGAAATAAAATATATATAACGCTATTGTAGGCGTAAGTAAGCCGTTTGGATTCTCCTTTGGCTATTTTCTAACCAAGTATGAAAGCACACTGATGAGATGACGCTGAGTTATGAAAAAATAAACGTAAAATAAAAAGAAACTGCCAGACTGTGCCTAATTGAAATCCAACCCCTAATAAATTATCCCACTTCGGTCTTTGCGATGGATATGTGCGTCACTAAGCGCTAAACACAGCGGTCGCAAGTCTCACTCCAAATTCCTCACAATTGGCTAGTATATGCACTGCAGCAAGGACAGCCACCAGCAGATCAACCAGAAATAAAATATATATAACGCTATTGTAGGCGTAAGTAAGCCGTTTGGATTCTCCTTTGGCTATTTTCTAGCCAAGTATGAAAGCACACTGATGAGATGATGCTGAGTTATGAAAAAATAAACGTAAAATAAAAAGAAACTGCCAGACTGTGCCTAATTGAAATCCAACCCCTAATAAATTATCCCACTTCGGTCTTTGCGATGGATATGTGCGTCACTAAGCGCTAAACACAGCGGTCGCAAGTCTCACTCCAAATTCCTCACAATTGGCTAGTATATGCACTGCAGCAAGGACAGCCACCAGCAGATCAACCAGAAATAAAATATATATAACGCTATTGTAGGCGTAAGTAAGCCGTTTGGATTCTCCTTTGGCTATTTTCTAGCCAAGTATGAAAGCACACTGATGAGATGACGCTGAGTTATGAAAAAATAAACGTAAAATAAAAAGAAACTGCCAGACTGTGCCTAATTGAAATCCAACCCCTAATAAATTATCCCACTTCGGTCTTTGCGATGGATATGTGCGTCACTAAGCGCTAAACACAGCGGTCGCAAGTCTCACTCCAAATTCCTCACAATTGGCTAGTATATGCACTGCAGCAAGGACAGCCACCAGCAGATCAACCAGAAATAAAATATATATAACGCTATTGTAGGCGTAAGTAAGCCGTTTGGATTCTCCTTTGGCTATTTTCTAGCCAAGTATGAAAGCACACTGATGAGATGATGCTGAGTTATGAAAAAATAAACGTAAAATAAAAAGAAACTGCCAGACTGTGCCTAATTGAAATCCAACCCCTAATAAATTATCCCACTTCGGTCTTTGCGATGGATATGTGCGTCACTAAGCGCTAAACACAGCGGTCGCAAGTCTCACTCCAAATTCCTCACAATTGGCTAGTATATGCACTGCAGCAAGGACAGCCACCAGCAGATCAACCAGAAATAAAATATATATAACGCTATTGTAGGCGTAAGTAAGCCGTTTGGATTCTCCTTTGGCTATTTTCTAGCCAAGTATGAAAGCACACTGATGAGATGACGCTGAGTTATGAAAAAATAAACGTAAAATAAAAAGAAACTGCCAGACTGTGCCTAATTGAAATCCAACCCCTAATAAATTATCCCACTTCGGTCTTTGCGATGGATATGTGCGTCACTAAGCGCTAAACACAGCGGTCGCAAGTCTCACTCCAAATTCCTCACAATTGGCTAGTATATGCACTGCAGCAAGGACAGCCACCAGCAGATCAACCAGAAATAAAATATATATAACGCTATTGTAGGCGTAAGTAAGCCGTTTGGATTCTCCTTTGGCTATTTTCTAGCCAAGTATGAAAGCACACTGATGAGATGACGCTGAGTTATGAAAAAATAAACGTAAAATAAAAAGAAACTGCCAGACTGTGCCTAATTGAAATCCAACCCCTAATAAATTATCCCACTTCGGTCTTTGCGATGGATATGTGCGTCACTAAGCGCTAAACACAGCGGTCGCAAGTCTCACTCCAAATTCCTCACAATTGGCTAGTATATGCACTGCAGCAAGGACAGCCACCAGCAGATCAACCAGAAATAAAATATATATAACGCTATTGTAGGCGTAAGTAAGCCGTTTGGATTCTCCTTTGGCTATTTTCTAACCAAGTATGAAAGCACACTGATGAGATGACGCTGAGTTATGAAAAAATAAACGTAAAATAAAAAGAAACTGCCAGACTGTGCCTAATTGAAATCCAACCCCTAATAAATTATCCCACTTTGGTCTTTGCGATGGATATGTGCGTCACTAAGCGCTAAACACAGCGGTCGCAAGTCTCACTCCAAATTCCTCACAATTGGCTAGTATATGCACTGCAGCAAGGACAGCCACCAGCAGATCAACCAGAAATAAAATATATATAACGCTATTGTAGGCGTAAGTAAGCCGTTTGGATTCTCCTTTGGCTATTTTCTAGCCAAGTATGAAAGCACACTGATGAGATGACGCTGAGTTATGAAAAAATAAACGTAAAATAAAAAGAAACTGCCAGACTGTGCCTAATTGAAATCCAACCCCTAATAAATTATCCCACTTCGGTCTTTGCGATGGATATGTGCGTCACTAAGCGCTAAACACAGCGGTCGCAAGTCTCACTCCAAATTCCTCACAATTGGCTAGTATATGCACTGCAGCAAGGACAGCCACCAGCAGATCAACCAGAAATAAAATATATATAACGCTATTGTAGGCGTAAGTAAGCCGTTTGGATTCTCCTTTGGCTATTTTCTAGCCAAGTATGAAAGCACACTGATGAGATGACGCTGAGTTATGAAAAAATAAACGTAAAATAAAAAGAAACTGGCAGACTGTGCCTAATTGAAATCAAACCCCTAATAAATTTTCCCACTTCGGTGTTTGAGGTGGATATGTGTGTCACTAAGAGCTAAACACAACGGTAGCAAGTCCCCCTGCAAATTCCTCACAATATGGTACTAGCTGCACTACTAGTGCCAGCAAGCCCAGCCACAAGCAAACAAAAAAAAAAAAAAGTATAACGTTATTGTAGCCCTAAGAAGGGCTGTTGGGTTCTTGTTGAATCACTCCTGCCTAACACTATTCTAATAGAACACCCTAATGCTTTCCCTGACCCGCAGCAGCTCTCTCCCTAGCGGCATCCAGACACAGAATGATCCGAGCAGCGCGGGCAGCGGCTAGTCTATCCCAGGGTCACCTGATCTGGCCAGCCAACCACTGCTATCGACGTGTAAGGGTACCACGTCATGCTGGGTGGAGAGCAGAGTCTCCTGGCTTGTGATTGGCTCTGTTTCTGGCCGCCAAAAAGCAAAACGGCGGGAGCTGCCATTTTCTCGAGCGGGCGAAGTATTCGTCCGAGCAACGAGCAGTTTCGAGTACGCTAATGCTCGAACGAGCATCAAGCTCGGACGAGTATGTTCGCTCATCTCTAACCTTCACCCATAAAACCCTTGTACATCTGTGCATGCTTTTAATACGAATGTAAACAAGAGCCATTCACCAAAGGTCCTGAAACAGATTGAAAGCAGTTCATTCCCCAAGATGCTTGATTCTAGAACCATATCGTGGAAGTGAATCCAAACTTGTAGGGTCTATAATATTCATTCAGCCCAGGGCCCATGGCAGTCTTAATCCGCACCTGGTTGGATGATTACGTGTTCTTGGTACTAATGTCCAACAGCTCCAAACTTTGACATATTTTGCATTTACACAGAAAATTAAAAAAAAAATGTCTTACACCTCTATCGTCCAAACTGTCAGGATTAGAGAAAACTAAAATTTTCACTCATCCAGTGCAGCAATCCAAAGCAATCAAATCAGTGTATAAGGAGGGAGCCCTGTTGCAATGGAAATTGCCCCTTCTGCTAACATGAATGCCAATCGTCTTATTCTTTATAAACAGAAACATGTTTCAAGTGCAATGCTCTCTTCATCTCGGCCAAAATGAAGAGTGCATTGCACACAAAACGCATTCCTGTTTAAAAATGGATCAACATCAAGACATTTTTAAGGACTTTTCTTCAAAAATACAAGCTCATTCTTGGAAAAAAATTACCAGTTCCTGTAAATGGGATACAAAACATATTTAAAAGAGTAAACTTTTGAATGAACCAATTAAAAATAAACTTTTTGTTTTTATTAAGGTTTAAAGTTAAACAAAAGGAACTGCTCATCTCTGCACCCCTATCTGACAGTAAACAAAAGCAATCGGAAATAAAGTACATTACCAGACGTCAGTAACAGTCACTATATGAAATGTCTAATATGCTGCAAAATAGTGTAATTTGCCTTTATTTGACTATAAATGGATCTTATTGAATTCAATGATAGCTCATTTTCTACCTCATATCTGTGTCCTATGTGTTTAGAAAAGATTAAGAATTAATTGTGTTTAAGAAGTTAAGTGTATCTAGATATTTGTAAATTAGTATAAGTAGGGCTACATTCACACAATGGGGAAGATTTATCAAGCTGTCTGAAAGTCAGAATATTTCTAGTTGCCCATGGCAACCAATCACAGTTCAGCTTTCATCTTACCAGTGCTCATGAATATTTTAAAGGGGAGCTGTGATTGGTTGCCATGGACAGCTAGAAATATTCTGACTTTCAGACAGCTTGATAAATCTGCCCCAATGTATGCTCGGCGTACTGTATGTTTGGTTCATAATGCATGAAATCAAATGGTAGATTTTCATTAATTCAACCCAATTTGTGTTAACAAGATGCTTTACAATGTAACTTTTGCTGGGTACAGTGAGAGGGCTGAGGATCCTGCATCAATTTGTCATTAGTACATTCTGCTGTAAGTTGCCATAGTATGGGATAATTGGGGAAGCTGGTATTATCACACATGCAGCCTATTGTCTGGATAACTTACAAACTTAAGATCTTATAGAGAGCCACCATATTCACCTAATGTTCAGACTTTATCTGTATATATGTATATATTTTGTGAGTGTCAGAAATGATGTACAAAGCAGATGTTTTCTTCCTAACATAATGGTGTAGTACTTTTAGGAGTGTGCAGGAATATGGTGCTCTTTTATATATGCTTACAATAATTAATATAGGCAAGCTGAGCCTTTCTTCCCTCATTATTAGAAGATCTTCTGTTTGCTTGTATGCTGTACAAAGCTCAGCTGGAACTCTGCTTAAAACATTTTGTACCAAGCCCATAATTGGGAACTTGCATTTATATAGCAGAAATTTCAATGTACTTTTAGTTAAACAAATCTGTTTTGTGATCTTTTGTGTGCCTGTATAGATGAGCTGTGCTGTTGCTTGCTGCTTTGAGCTGTAAGGGAGCCTGGGGCAAAGCTTACAATAGTCTGCCTCAATTCCTTGTATCCAAGTATGAAATCGGAGATAAAACAATGACATTATCGCTGGAAGAAATAAGTTATAAGTGGAGTTCGTTGTTGTTTTGGTCAGGTTGTTAAAATTGAACAAACTTGTGAATTTCAATCACAAATAATATTAAAAATAAATATTCACTCTCATATTCTTTAATTCGAAGCAATGGAAATTATTTAAAACTTATAGAATGCTTTGCACAAAATAAACAAACATATATGGTACTAAGTTCCTGTAGTATAAGGACATGTGTTTTTTTTTTTTGCACTGAGCTTTTCTGGTCAAATATTCCTAAACTAAACTATAACTATATAACTATCATCAAATATCACCAAATTGCTGCATCTTCCAAATTCAGAGTTTTGGCTGTGGGGAGTTCCCTAGCACTGGTCACATGTTATCTTTTAAATTAAAAATGCACATAAAATGCAACAAAATGTCAATTTGTGTAGTCTTTGTGGAGAAGCAACACAAATGGGTGTCTGAGAGCAGAAATGTTCCAGTTGCCCATGGCAGCACCTGGTACCTACTTTCTCTTTTAGTTTTTGCTACCACACTGTTGAGTGAGTTTAATGAGAAAACTGCACCTTAAGGACGTTCTGAATAGTGACCTACATCTTGTTGCCAAACTTTCCTCATCGGTAGAATATAATTGAAGATCTTTGAAGGAATTTTGAACAACAGCCGTATTGGAATCATTGGGAGCTCCGGTCAGGGTTTTTTATACTCCTTTTTTTATTAGCTCTGATAGGTTGCCATGGTCAACTTCAACAGTCCTCCTCTCAGACACTTCCAATAAATCTACCCCATCAATTTTAAAAACATGGATAGGAATAGGAGATTTATGGTGATTCTTGTAGTGTCTCAGTTTCAAGGCTCATTTTGACAGCACAATGGGGTAGATTTACTTACCTGGCCCATTCGCGATCCAGCGACGCGTTCTGTGCGGTGGATTCGGGTCTTCTGGCGATTCACTAAGGCAGTTCCTCCGATGTCCACCAGATGTCGCTGCTGCGCTGAAGTTCCCCGAGGTCCACCGCAGTGCACCATCCTATACTTGGTGAAGGTAAGCGCGTGTCCCGCAACACTTTTTTTTTTTTTTTAATGCGGCGGTTTCTCCGAATCCGTCGGGTTATCGTTCGGCCACGCCACCCCCCGATTTCTGTCACGTGCATGCCTGCACCGATGCGCCACAATCCGATCGCGTGCGCCAAAAACCCGGGGCAATACAGGGAAAATCTGCGCAAATCGGAAATATTCGAGTAACACGTCGGGAAAACCCAAATCGGGCCCTTAGTAAATGACCCCCAATGTTTTTTCAATGCCCTATTGTTTCATCAAAATATGTTACATTTTGAATTCACAATGCCCATTTGTGCCTTCACAATGCCCCTTTATGTCATCCCAATAAGAATGTATCTATTCTCAGGATCAGATTCCAGTCAATTGATAAATTATAGCCAGTCAGGGTAGAAGTGACCCCAGAGTACCAGCAACTATAATACAAGGTAGAGAAGGCAATACATAGGAGGAAGTAATACTCAGAGGTCAAGTTCACATAAATAGGCAACCAAAATTGAGCAAGACAAAGCATGTTAATTTAATTGAGAAGGCAAAAATCAAGTCCAAAGTTAATTTAAGATTCACCAAGTAAATAATAGTTTCATTGTTGTCCAAAGTAAGAATTTGAACAATAGGCAACAACAGCCATTATTCTGGGCTTATTCTGTTAAGCTTCTTCTGAAATTCTTGGCATTTACCTCGCCGCGATCCAGCGCCGACTCCAGCAGTGCGGTGTGCGTGTCCCTGGCTCCTAGGGCGCACGCGCGCCAACTTCAGTAAATTTACTGAAGTAGGCCATTTTTAGAAAAAGCCTCTTCCTACACTTCCTGCCGGATCTTTGTGCCTCACAGCCTTAGAGAAAGCTTCCTAGCGAGTATCCTGCGTTCCTGTGTTTTTTGCATTCCTGTGTCTACTGCATTCCTGTGCCTGCAGCGCTCCTGTGTGTTCCTGCGTCCCACTCCTACTGTTCCTACTCCTGAGTCCTGTGTTGCCGTGTTTCTGTGTTACCAGAGTCCCTCCGTGTTTCTGTGTTACCAGTCTTCTCCGTGTTGCTGTGTTCCTACATTGCTGTACTCCTGTGTCCCGTGTGCCTGTGTTCCCGTTCCCATCTGCCTGGACCTTCCATTGCTGACCCCGGATTGGACTTGACCCTGCATCTCTGCCGCCTGGCCTGACCCTGTGCCTGGACCTGACAAAGTTTTCCGTTAAGGTACCTCGACCTTGGCTGCCACCGCGGGCTAGTTGCACCTGTGGAACAACCTAGTGGTACCCTGCTGCAGCAAGTCCATTCCGATTTGCGGCAAGCTCTGGTGAAGACCAGGTGCCACTTAGACTCTGGTCCCAGGTGTCGGGTAGTACCACCTCCTGCGGTGTTCCAGTGGATCCACACATCCCGAATCCTGACCATTCCCACCCCTAGCGCATCACTGTAACAGTGGAATAAAGTAACATCTTCACTGGTTCCAGTAAATTTGGAAATAGTAAAGAGTACCTGTATAGTATAACCATAAGTAAGGGCAAGATAGTGTGAAATAAAAAGGGTCCGTAGGTACCTGGCTGGTATCTGGCCAGGGCCACACTGTTCCATCTGGTCCTTTATGGCTCTAGTGCATTTAGGAAGTAAGGCACCAACTATCCACATAAGAAGCCTACAGATAGATGTCTGGTCATTGGGATTGGTGTCTGTCTATATCTTTGGGAAGCCCTGGCTGGGGGTTGTTCCATGTCTGAACTGGAGCATAACACTCTGGAAGACTGCTTAAGGTAAGGAAAGTCCAACAGTACAATAATTGTTTTCTATAACCTCAATCGGTACCAACACAGATGTTATGTTTTTTCATGTTTTTTATTCATATGTGTATAGACATATTTATTTGCATAGCTGGGAAGGGGGGGTATCCTATCTATATATCAACACAGGTCCAAAAAGTTCTCTCAGATTCTTATGATACTTTCTCTACACATCTCTAAACACATTTCCTACCAGTGGTAGCGCTAGTGTAAATATCTTTTTATTGTACTGTACATGTCACTGTAACTGATAAAGGGCCACAGAAATATATCTTAAAGAATCGAATCACTTAGTACATAAACCATTTGATTTTAAATTTAAAAGCAATTGTAGAGTAAAATAATCTGAACAAAGATATTAACCTTTACATTTCAGAAGCTTTAATCTGGTCCCACGTAAAGGCACTTAAAATTCTACATCTGCAGAGCCATTATGCTAACTCAGCATATTATACAAATGTGTGAGGTATTGCTTTTCATTTATGTAATGTATCTAAAACATGGGCTCTTTCTTAATCACAATCCCAAAGCACTTTTGATGAATGTTTTTGATATTCAGAAATTGATTGGTGTAATTCTTTGGTTATCGATTTCCTTAAAACATGCAATCACGGAGTTTAATTAATTCTAGAACGGTTCGGTACAGCTTTTATCTTTCTAACAGTTCCAATATGTTCAGAGTACTTACAGTTTAACTCTTCCTAAGTGGACTCAAATATTTCCTTTAAAGGGGTATTCTCATCTGGGTATTCACATTTGGTTTCATTAATCTGCCATAGATATACATTTCTTTAATTAGATGTTATTAAAAAAAATGTACCTGTGTGAAGAAAATTTCTCATAAATGTAGTCATATGGTCCCTTAGAAACAAGACTGTGTCCTTGGATATGACCACCTCTGCTGGAGGGATTGCACAAAGAAACACAAGGTTTTTGTATATGAAATGTCCGGGAGTTACTGCAGGTCCCACAGCCGTCCTGTGGTAATGATGAATCCAGGTGGTCAGGCAGGGCTTAGCAGTGCGTCTCTTGCCACCCCTGCCAGAGTGCATGGTGGTCGTATCCGAGGAAGCTATCTCGTTTCTAAGAAACAACATGGCTACATTTATAATAAATTATCTTCACACAGGAACATTTTTTTAATAACATCCAATTGAGGAAATGTTTTCATATGGAAAATGAATTAAATTAAATGGGAATGCCCAGATGGGAATTGAAAAATTGCTGTTTGAAAAACTTTAGATCACTTGTAGTTCTATCTTCACATCAATCAAGGAAGTTGCTTTTACATAAAAATGTCAACAAATGGCAAAATGGACTGTTTTCAAAATGCTAGTGGATATATTAAGTAAATAAAGAATGCAGGAGCACCTTGCAGGGGGCAACAATAAATTGATCATTGTAAAATATGATGTTCATGGAAATATGAGAGCCCTTCGGACACAAGAAGGTGACTTTTACCCTACTGCACTATGTTCGACCTACAAAACTGAACAAGGGCATGTGGGGTTCAGCACCACAGGGTAATTTGCATATCTGATAAACTTATTTTTTACAGAAATGCGGACATGCAAAGATATAAGAAATGAAGCTTAGGACACACGGGGACAGGACAGGGAGGTAAGTAATAGTCATCTACCATCAGGTAATCTGATGGTAGATGTCCTTTAAATATTTAAATCCGAAGTTTACTTATGTAACCTATGATGTACTAAATTACAATGTTTTTTGCAGTACTGCAATTAATCGTTTTATGTAATAAACTATATATAGAAAACAGCAAAAAAAAACAACAATTGTGCGAAGTCACTTTGTGACTCTGTAACTGAATTAGTGTCAGTCAGGGATCCCCCAAGGGAACAGTGATGATTGGCCTACAATAGTCTTGCATTGTTAACTGTGGCTGAATACTGATGGAGGCGTCTGCATTTATGTATGTATGTATATTTTTGTATCATTACTATACAGTTCAATGATACATGAAGGAAGTTAATAGTATGCACTATATCCAGGGCCTCGTTAGAAGTAATGAATCCTCTCCGAGATGCTTAAGGGTATGAATTACAATTCACTCCATAAAGAGATCTGTCTCAAAGTACCTATAAATACTAGATCTATTAATATACCACATTCCCAACAACAGTATTTTAAAAATTATCAGGAGTAGATGAAGCCATGGGTACGTAAATTATAAATTCATTTCAATATATTGGTTTCTGCTATTCTTACAAGGTAAAGTATAACAGTATTAATTGCTATTGTTGTTTAAAGGTATGTGAGGAAATGGAGACAAAGTAGGCACAAAATGCTAATTATGGCCCATATCATGCATTTACCACAAGCTCGATGAACATTGCACTTTTTGGTTGTTCTTTTAGTGTGTTTTCTGGCTAGTGGTCCATTTGATATTTGACAATTGTCCAGATTTATTATAAGTGCAATAATTTGGTCCAGCCTGCACGTGTCAATAGCACTTAAACTCCACCAGTTTTTTTCTGGTCACTCAGTTTAATGGGCTTGCGCCACAAATAGGAGAATTCCAGCATACACGTGGCGGCGGGTGCAAATGTGTACAGTTTTGTGTTACGGTGGACACAGTACAGCCACGACCCAAAACTGGCACAAATGCCTTTTAAATACCAGCAGTTTGCACATGTATTCATGTGCAAAGTGCACTAGAAAACTGGTTCAGCCCGTTTTATAACTCTAGGCCAATGTCTTCCCTAGTTAAAAACACAGTAAACTTACTTTATTGCATTCAGAATCAAACATGGTAGAAAGAGATAGTCCAAATTTAGACCAGACAGTCTTTATCTCCCCAGATATTCAAATTATCTGATGGTGGATGATAGATGTGGCTAGTGCAGCCTGGTCTAAATTACATTTGAGTTGGCTCAACTTATGTTAGAAAAATGTGCCAAATTTGAACATATTTTGGTGCCCCAGCAGTTATACACTTATGCTGACCTAATATTGCAGTAACTTATCATGGGTGTCCAAAGCCCAATCTATTGTGGCCAGTTTTCCAGTAAAAAGCATTACCATTAGAGATGAGCGAACATACTCGTCCGAGCTTGATGCTCGATCGAGCATTAGCGTACTCGTAACTGCTCGTTGCTCGGACGAGTATTTCGCCCGCTCGAGAAAATGGCAGCTCCCGCCGTTTTGCTTTTTGGCGGCCAGAAACAGAGCCAATCACAAGCCAGGAGACTCTGCACTCCACCCAGCATGACGTGGTACCCTTACACGTCGATAGCAGTGGTTGGCTGGCCAGATCAGGTGACCCTGGGATAGACTAGCCGCTGCCCGCGCTGCTCGGATCATTCTCTGTCTGGATGCCGCTAGGGAGAGAGCTGCTGCTGGTCAGGGAAAGCGTTAGGGTGTTCTATTAGCTTACTGTTAGGCAGGAGTGATTCTACAACAACCCAACAGCCCTTCTTAGGGCTACAATAACGTTATACTTTTTTTTTTTATTTGCTTGTGGCTGGGCTTGCTGGCACTAGTAGTGCAGCTAGTACCATATTGTGAGGAATTTGCAGGGGGACTTGCTACCGTTGTGTTTAGCTCTTAGTGACACACATATCCACCTCAAACACCAAAGTGGGAAAATTTATTAGGGGTTTGATTTCAATTAGGCACAGTCTGCCAGTTTCATTTTATTTTACGTTTATTTTTTTAATAACTCAGTGTCATCTCAACTTGCATAGTAGTGTGCTTTAATACTTGGCTAGAAAATAGCCATAGGAGAATCCAAACGGCTTACTTACGCCTACAGTAGTGTTATATATATTTGATTTCTGGTTGATCTGCTGGTGGCTGTAGTTGCTGCAGTGCATCTACTAGCAAATTGTGAGCAATTTGGAGTGAGACTTGCGACCACTGTGTTTTGCGCTTAGTGACGCACATATCCATCGCAAAGACCGAAGTGGGAAAATTTATTAGGGCCCGGGGTTGGATTTCAATTAGGCACAGTCTGCCATTTCCTTTTTTATTTTACGTTTATTTTTTTCATAACTCAGCGTCATCTCATCTGGCATAGTAGTGTGCTTTAATACTTGGCTAGAAAATAGCCATAGGAGAATCCAAACGGCTTACTTACGCCTACAGTAGCGTTATATATATTTGATTTCTGGTTGATCTGCTGGTGGCTGTAGTTGCTGCAGTGCATCTACTAGCAAATTGTGAGCAATTTGGAGTGAGACTTGCGACCACTGTGTTTTGCGCTTAGTGACGCACATATCCATCGCAAAGACCGAAGTGGGAAAATTTATTAGGGCCCGGGGTTGGATTTCAATTAGGCACAGTCTGCCATTTCCTTTTTTATTTTACGTTTATTTTTTTCATAACTCAGCGTCATCTCATCTGGCATAGTAGTGTGCTTTAATACTTGGCTAGAAAATAGCCATAGGAGAATCCAAACGGCTTACTCACGCCTACAGTAGCGTTATATATATTTGATTTCTGGTTGATCTGCTGGTGGCTGTAGTTGCTGCAGTGCATCTACTAGCAAATTGTGAGCAATTTGGAGTGAGACTTGCGACCACTGTGTTTTGCGCTTAGTGACGCACATATCCATCGCAAAGACCGAAGTGGGAAAATTTATTAGGGCCCGGGGTTGGATTTCAATTAGGCACAGTCTGCCATTTCCTTTTTTATTTTACGTTTATTTTTTTCATAACTCAGCGTCATCTCATCTGGCATATTAGTGTGCTTTAATACTTGGCTAGAAAATAGCCATAGGAGAATCCAAACGGCTTACTCACGCCTACAGTAGCGTTATATATATTTGATTTCTGGTTGATCTGCTGGTGGCTGTAGTTGCTACAGTGCATCTACTAGCAAATTGTGAGCAATTTGGAGTGAGACTTGCGACCACTGTGTTTTGCGCTTAGTGACACACATATCCATCGCAAAGACCGAAGTGGGAAAATTTATTAGGGCCCGGGGTTGGATTTCAATTAGGCACAGTCTGCCATTTCCTTTTTTATTTTACGTTTATTTTTTTCATAACTCAGCGTCATCTCATCTGGCATAGTAGTGTGCTTTAATACTTGGCTAGAAAATAGCCATAGGAGAATCCAAACGGCTTACTCACGCCTACAGTAGCGTTATATATATTTGATTTCTGGTTGATCTGCTGGTGGCTGTAGTTGCTGCAGTGCATCTACTAGCAAATTGTGAGCAATTTGGAGTGAGACTTGCGACCACTGTGTTTTGCGCTTAGTGACGCACATATCCATCGCAAAGACCGAAGTGGGAAAATTTATTAGGGCCCGGGGTTGGATTTCAATTAGGCACAGTCTGCCATTTCTTTTTTTATTTTACGTTTATTTTTTTCATAACTCAGCGTCATCTCATCTGGCATAGTAGTGTGCTTTAATACTTGGCTAGAAAATAGCCATAGGAGAATCCAAACGGCTTACTCACGCCTACAGTAGCGTTATATATATTTGATTTCTGGTTGATCTGCTGGTGGCTGTAGTTGCTGCAGTGCATCTACTAGCAAATTGTGAGCAATTTGGAGTGAGACTTGCGACCACTGTGTTTTGCGCTTAGTGACGCACATATCCATCGCAAAGACCGAAGTGGGAAAATTTATTAGGGCCCGGGGTTGGATTTCAATTAGGCACAGTCTGCCATTTCTTTTTTTATTTTACGTTTATTTTTTTCATAACTCAGCGTCATCTCATCTGGCATAGTAGTGTGCTTTAATACTTGGCTAGAAAATAGCCATAGGAGAATCCAAACGGCTTACTCACGCCTACAGTAGCGTTATATATATTTGATTTCTGGTTGATCTGCTGGTGGCTGTAGTTGCTGCAGTGCATCTACTAGCAAATTGTGAGCAATTTGGAGTGAGACTTGCGACCACTGTGTTTTGCGCTTAGTGACGCACATATCCATCGCAAAGACCGAAGTGGGAAAATTTATTAGGGCCCGGGGTTGGATTTCAATTAGGCAAAGTCTGCCATTTCCTTTTTTATTTTACGTTTATTTTTTTCATAACTCAGCGTCATCTCATCTGGCATAGTAGTGTGCTTTAATACTTGGCTAGAAAATAGCCATAGGAGAATCCAAACGGCTTACTCACGCCTACAGTAGCGTTATATATATTTGATTTCTGGTTGATCTGCTGGTGGCTGTAGTTGCTGCAGTGCATCTACTAGCAAATTGTGAGCAATTTGGAGTGAGACTTGCGACCACTGTGTTTTGCGCTTAGTGACGCACATATCCATCGCAAAGACCGAAGTGGGAAAATTTATTAGGGCCCGGGGTTGGATTTCAATTAGGCACAGTCTGCCATTTCCTTTTTTATTTTACGTTTATTTTTTTCATAACTCAGCGTCATCTCATCTGGCATAGTAGTGTGCTTTAATACTTGGCTAGAAAATAGCCATAGGAGAATCCAAACGGCTTACTCACGCCTACAGTAGCGTTATATATATTTGTTTTCTGGTTGATCTGCTGGTGGCTGTAGTTGCTGCAGTGCATCTACTAGCAAATTGTGAGCAATTTGGAGTGAGACTTGCGACCACTGTGTTTTGCGCTTAGTGACGCACATATCCATCGCAAAGACCGAAGTGGGAAAATTTATTAGGGCCCGGGGTTGGATTTCAATTAGGCACAGTCTGCCATTTCCTTTTTTATTTTACGTTTATTTTTTTCATAACTCAGCGTCATCTCATCTGGCATAGTAGTGTGCTTTAATACTTGGCTAGAAAATAGCCATAGGAGAATCCAAACGGCTTACTCACGCCTACAGTAGCGTTATATATATTTGATTTCTGGTTGATCTGCTGGTGGCTGTAGTTGCTGCAGTGCATCTACTAGCAAATTGTGAGCAATTTGGAGTGAGACTTGCGACCACTGTGTTTTGCGCTTAGTGACGCACATATCCATCGCAAAGACCGAAGTGGGAAAATTTATTAGGGCCCGGGGTTGGATTTCAATTAGGCACAGTCTGCCATTTCCTTTTTTATTTTACGTTTATTTTTTTCATAACTCAGCGTCATCTCATCTGGCATAGTAGTGTGCTTTAATACTTGGCTAGAAAATAGCCATAGGAGAATCCAAACGGCTTACTCACGCCTACAGTAGCGTTATATATATTTGATTTCTGGTTGATCTGCTGGTGGCTGTAGTTGCTGCAGTGCATCTACTAGCAAATTGTGAGCAATTTGGAGTGAGACTTGCGACCACTGTGTTTTGCGCTTAGTGACGCACATATCCATCGCAAAGACCGAAGAGGGAAAATTTATTAGGGCCCGGGGTTGGATTTCAATTAGGCACAGTCTGCCATTTCCTTTTTTATTTTACGTTTATTTTTTTCATAACTCAGCGTCATCTCATCTGGCATAGTAGTGTGCTTTAATACTTGGCTAGAAAATAGCCATAGGAGAATCCAAACGGCTTACTCACGCCTACAGTAGCGTTATATATATTTGATTTCTGGTTGATCTGCTGGTGGCTGTAGTTGCTGCAGTGCATCTACTAGCATATTGTGAGCAATTTGAAGTGAGACTTGCGACCACTGTGTTTTGCGCTTAGTGACGCACATATCCATCGCAAAGACCGAAGTGGGAAAATTTATTAGGGCCCGGGGTTGGATTTCAATTAGGCACAGTCTGCCATTTCCTTTTTTATTTTACGTTTATTTTTTTCATAACTCAGCGTCATCTCATCTGGCATAGTAGTGTGCTTTAATACTTGGCTAGAAAATAGCCATAGGAGAATCCAAACGGCTTACTCACGCCTACAGTAGCGTTATATATATTTGATTTCTGGTTGATCTGCTGGTGGCTGTAGTTGCTGCAGTGCATCTACTAGCAAATTGTGAGCAATTTGGAGTGAGACTTGCGACCGCTGTGTTTTGCGCTTAGTGACGCACATATCCATCGCAAAGACCGAAGTGGGAAAA
Organism: Engystomops pustulosus; assembly: GCF_040894005.1. NCBI lineage: Eukaryota > Metazoa > Chordata > Amphibia > Anura > Leptodactylidae > Engystomops > Engystomops pustulosus. The sequence goes on from NC_092413.1 coordinate 107,296,719, forward strand.
TTTATTAGGGCCCGGGGTTGGATTTCAATTAGGCACAGTCTGCCATTTCCTTTTTTATTTTACGTTTATTTTTTTCATAACTCAGCGTCATCTCATCTGGCATAGTAGTGTGCTTTAATACTTGGCTAGAAAATAGCCATAGGAGAATCCAAACGGCTTACTCACGCCTACAGTAGCGTTATATATATTTGATTTCTGGTTGATCTGCTGGTGGCTGTAGTTGCTGCAGTGCATCTACTAGCAAATTGTGAGCAATTTGGAGTGAGACTTGCGACCACTGTGTTTTGCGCTTAGTGACGCACATATCCATCGCAAAGACCGAAGTGGGAAAATTTATTAGGGCCCGGGGTTGGATTTCAATTAGGCACAGTCTGCCATTTCCTTTTTTATTTTACGTTTATTTTTTTCATAACTCAGCGTCATCTCATCTGGCATAGCAGTGTGCTTTCATACTTGGCTAGAAAATAGCCATAGCAATAGGATAGCATCGTTTGGTTTTAAAAACTAAAAAACACACAAAAAAAAAAAAACCACAAAAAAAAGTTAAAAAAAAATTAAAGTTATAACTCTCATTTTCAAAATGTTTAACCCGAGGGCTAGGGGTAGAGGACGAGGGCGGGGACGTGGGCGTCCAACTACTGCAGGGGTCAGAGGCCGTGGTCCTGGGCGGGGTGAGACACCACCTGCTTATGAGGGAGCAGGGGAACGCCGCAGAGCTACACTCCCTAGGTTCATGTCTGAAGTTACTGGGACTCGTGGTAGAGCACTGTTGAGGCCAGAACAGTGCGAACAGGTGATGTCGTGGATTGCCGACAATGCTTCGAGCAATTTGTCCACCAGTCAGTCTTCCACGCAGTCCACCCATGTCACCGAAATCGGGACTCCTCCAGCTCCTGCACCTCAGACTCCTCCCCCCCAGTCTGCCCCCTCCCAGCAAAATTTGCCATTTGAACCGGCATACTCTGAGGAACTGTTTTCTGGACCCTTCCCACAGTCACAAACCACTTGTCCGGTTGCTGATGAGCAATTTTCCGATGCCCAGGTTTTCCACCAGTCGCAGTCTGTGGGTGATGATGACCTTGTTGACGTACTGGAAGAAGTGTGTAAAGAGGTGTCCGACGATGAGGAGACACGGTTGTCAGACAGTGGGGAAGTTGTTGTCAGGGCAGGAAGTCCGAGGGGGGAGCAGACTGAGGGATCGGAGGATGATGAGGTGACAGACCCAAGCTGGGTTGAGAGGCCAGGTGAACACAGTGCTTCTGAGACGGAGGAGAGTCCTCAACCAGAACAGGTTGGAAGAGGCAGTGGTGGGGCCAGACGGAGAGGCAGGGCCAGAGCTGGTGCATCAGCGCCAAATGTGTCAACTAGTGAAGCTCCCGTGGCAAGGGCTCCTGCGGCGAGGGCTAGATTTTCAGAAGTCTGGAGGTTCTTTAAGGAAACACCGGATGACCGACGGACTGTGGTGTGCCACATTTGCCAAACCAGGATCAGCAGGGGTTCCACCACTAATAGCTTAACTACCACCAGTATGCGCAGGCATATGAATGCTAAACACCCCACTCAGTGGCAACAAGCGCGTTCACCTCCGGCCGTGCACACCACTGCTCCTTCCCCTGTGTCAGCTGATAGTCAGCCCCCTGCCCAGGACCCTGCCACAAAAACCCCATCGTCGCCTCCACGATCCTCCACAGCATCCACCAGCGTTCAGCTCTCCATACCCCAGACGCTGGAGCGGAAACGCAAATATAGTGCAACCCACCCACCCGCACGCCCAAGCCCTTAATGTGCACATCTCCAGATTGCTAAGCCTGGAGATGCTGCCCTATAGGCTAGTAGAGACCGAGGCCTTTCGCAGCCTCATGGCGGCGGCCGCCCCTCGGTATTCGGTCCCCAGCCGCCACTACTTTTCCCGATGTGCCGTCCCAGCCCTGCACCAGCACGTGTCAGACAACATAATCCGTGCCCTGACCAACGCCGTTTCTGACAAGGTCCACCTGACCACGGACACGTGGACGAGTGCTGCCGGGCAGGGCCACTATATATCGCTGACGGCACATTGGGTTAACTTGGTGGAGGCTGGGACCGAGTCTGACCCTGCGGCTGGTCATATACTGCCGACGCCGAGGATTGCGGGGCCTACCTCGGTCCAGGTCTCAAAGGCCTACTATGCCTCCTCCTCCTCCCACCCCTCCTCCACCTCCTCCTCCGAACGACCATCCGTGGGCATGGCGCCATCAGTCGGTAGCTCTAGGCACAGCAGCAGTGCCGTCGCTAAGCGACAGCAGGCGGTGCTCAAACTGCTGAGCCTAGGCGATAAAAGGCACACCGCCCAAGAACTATTACAGGGCATCACGGCGCAGACTGATCTGTGGCTGGCACCGCTGAACCTGAAGCCAGGCATGGTTGTGTGTGACAACGGCCGTAACCTGGTGGCGGCTCTGCAACTCGGCAGACTGACACATGTGCCATGCCTGGCCCATGTGTTAAATCTGATAGTTCAGCGTTTCCTCAAGACATACCCCAATCTGTCTGATTTGCTCACAAAGGTGCGCCGCATCTGTGCGCATTTCAGGAAGTCCAGCACAGATGCTGCCACTCTCAGGGCAGCGCAGCGCCGCCTCCAACTGCCCGCTCACCGACTGTTGTGCGACGTGCCCACGAGGTGGAATTCAACACTGACCATGTTATCCAGAGTTTACCAGCAGCGCCGAGCGATTGTAGACTGCCAGATGTCAACTTCCACCAGAACTGGTAGTCAGGTCAGTCAGCTTCCTCAAGTCTACAATGAGGAGTGGACGTGGATGTCTGATATCTGTCAGGTGCTGAGTAACTTTGAGGAGTCAACACAGATGGTCAGTGGCGATGCCGCCATCATCAGCCTCACCATCCCGCTGCTTGGCCTGTTGAAAAACTCTCTGGTCAGCATGAAGTCGGAAGCTTTGCGCTCCTCACAAGAGACGGGGGAAGAAGATTCCCTTGTTGATAGCCAAAGCACCCTTAGGTCTGTTTCTCAGCGCATATCGGAGGAGGTGAAGGTGGAGGAGGATGAGGAGGAAGAGGAGGAGAATGTTGGCGAGACACAAGAGGGGACCATTGTTGAGTCCTTCACTGTTGAGCGTGTATGGGCAGAAGAAGAGGAGTTGGAGGAGGAGGAAATGGACAGTCAGGCCAGTGAGGGGAGTGAATTCTTACGCGTTGGTACTCTGGCGCATATGGCAGATTTCATGCTAGGCTGCCTATCCCGTGACCCTCGCATTCAAAGAATTTATTCCAGCACCGATTACTGGGTGTTCACTCTCCTGGACCCACGGTACAAGCAAAATCTTTCCACTCTCATCCCTGGAGAGGAAAGGAGTGTGAGAATGCATGAATACCAGCAGGCCCTGGTGCACAAGCTGAAACAGTATTTCCCTTCTGACAGCGCTAGCGGCAGAGTGCGTAGTTCTGCGGGACAAGTAGCGAGGGAGAGTAGGCGAGCAGGCAGCTTGTCCAGCACTGGCAAGGGTACGCTTTACAAGGCTTTTGCCAGCTTTATCTCACCCCAGCAAGACACTGTCACCTGTCCCCAGTCTCGGCAGAGTAGGGCTGATCTTTACAGAAAGATGGTGAGGGAGTACGTAGCTGACCAAACCATCGTCCTAAATGATCACACAGCTCCCTACAACTACTGGGTTTCAAAGCTGGACATGTGGCACGAACTGGCGCTGTACGCCTTGGAGGTTCTTGCCTGCCCTGCCGCTAGCGTCTTGTCCGAGCGGGTTTTCAGTGCAGCTGGTGGCATCATCACCGATAAGCGTACACGCCTGTCGACTGACAGCGCTGACAGGCTGACGCTTATCAAGATGAATAAATCCTGGATTTCTCCTAATTTCCAATCTCCACCAGGTGAAGGAAGCTCAACCTGAATAATTTATCCACTCCTCCTCATTTTCCTCCTTCTCCTCCTCTTTGTACAGTAAAGCAGAGGAAACTGGCTATTTTTTGACAGGGCCCACTGGCTCTAGCTATAGTACTTTATGCATTTAATTTTTATGGAGGGCCACCGACCCGGTCCTCTGTTTTAAACAATTTTTGGGAGTGCCACATACAGGCACTCAATCTATTCAATTTTTCTGGAGGGCCACCTACCTGCTCCTCTGGTTTGAAAACTTTTTTGGACTGCCACATACAGGCACTCAATCTTTTCAATTTTTCTGGAGGGCCACCTACCTGCTCCTCTGAGTTGAAAACTTTTTTGGACTGCCACATACAGGCACTCAATCTATTCCATTTTTCTGGAGGGCCACCTACCTGCTCCTCTGGTTTGAAAACTTTTTTGGACTGCCACATACAGGCACTCAATCTATTCCATTTTTATGGAGGGCCACCTACCTGCTCCTCTGGTTTGAAAACTTTTTTGGACTGCCACAAACAGGCACTCAATCTATTCCATTTTTCTGGAGGGCCACCTACCTGCTCCTCTGGTTTGAAAACTTTTTTGGACTGCCACATACAGGCACTCAATCTATTCCATTTTTATGGAGGGCCACCTACCTGCTCCTCTGGTTTGAAAACTTTTTTGGACTGCCACATACAGGCACTCAATCTATTCCATTTTTATGGAGGGCCACCTACCTGCTCCTCTGGTTTGAAAACTTTTTTGGACTGCCACATACAGGCACTCAATCTATTCCATTTTTCTGGAGGGCCACCTACCTGCTCCTCTGGTTTGAAAACTTTTTTGGACTGCCACATACAGGCACTCAATCTATTCCATTTTTATGGAGGGCCACCTACCTGCTCCTCTGGTTTGAAAACTTTTTTGGACTGCCACATACAGGCACTCAATCTATTCCATTTTTATGGAGGGCCACCTACCTGCTCCTCTGGTTTGAAAACTTTTTTGGACTGCCACATACAGGCACTATCCAAATTGAATTGTCTCCATAGCAGCCTCCACACGTTGTCTCCATTGCTACCTCCAAAAGTCGTCCATATAGCTGCCTCCATACATCGTCCCTTTATCAAACGAGGTGTGTCAGGTCGAAATTTGGGTTGTTTTCATGGATTCCACATCAAAGTTGTTAACTTTGTCGCCACCCTGCTGTGTTATCCCCAAAATACACTGGCAAACTTTTACCATTTACGGATATTATTTCAGCGCTTCTTGCGCATCTGTTTACATTCCCCTCACCCGCCATATCCTAAACTTATAAGAACGCTACTACACTTGACCTTATACAAAAGGTTCTTAGAAGTGCTGTTTGGGGAGTAGCCTAGAGACAGGGGCTTGGATTGGCGAAAGCTCGCCTGGCAGCGGAGCGCCAGCTCCATGCCAAGAACCAACTAACATAGTTTTAACTGCAGCACCTTTAATCTACTACTAGTTCACTGCCTCCATACATGGCCGCCTTATCAAACGTGCTGTGTCAGGCAGAATTTTGGGTTGTTTTCATGGCTTCCACAACAAACTTGTTAACTTTGTCGCCACCCTGCTGTGTAATCCTCAAAATATACTGGCAAACTTTTACCATTTACGGATATTATTTCAGCGCTTCTTGCGCATCTGTTTACATTCCCCTCACCCGCCATATTCCAAACTTATAAGAACGCTACTACACTTAACTTGGTGCAGGCTGGGACCGAGTCTGACCCTGGGGCTGGTCATATACTGCCGACGCAGAGGATTGCGGGGCCTACCTCGGTCCAGGTGTTTCAGGCCTACTATGCCTCCTCCTCCTCCCACCCCTCCTCCACCTCCTCCTCCTCCGAATTACCATCCGTGGGCATGGCGCAATCAGTCGGTAGCTCTAGGCACAGCAGCAGTGCCGTCGCTAAGCGACAGCAGGCGGTGCTCAAACTGCTGAGCCTAGGTGATAAAAGGCACACCGCCCAAGAGCTATTACAGGGCATTCCACGTCAAACTTGTTAACTTTGTCGCCACCGTGCTGTGTAAGCCACAAAATATACTGGAAAAGTTTTTTCATTTACGGATATTATTTCAGCGCTTCTTGCGCAGATGTTTACATTCCCCTCACCCGCCATATCCCAAACTTATAAGAACGCTACTACACTTGATCTTATACAAAAGGTTCTTAGAAGTGCTGTTTGGGGAGTAGCCTAGAGACAGGGGCTTGGATTGGCGAAAGCTCGCCTGGCAGCGGAGCGCCAGCTCCATGCCAAGATCCAACTAACATAGTTTTAACTGCAGCACCTTTAATCTACTACTAGTTCACTGCCTCCATACATGGTCCCCTTATCAAACGAGCTGTGTCAGGCAGAATTTTGGATTGTTTTCATGGCTTCCATGTTAACTTTGTCGCCACCCTGCTGTGTAATCCACAAAATATACTGGCAAACTTTTATCATGTACCGATATTATTTGAGCGCTTCTTGCTCACCTCCTTTGGTTCCTCTCTGCCACCCATTGGTTTGAAGCCTGAGTCCATTTAGGGTATGTCGCCATGCCACTCTCTAGCCTGCCGCTGCTGCCGCTGCCTCTGCATGCCGTCCCCTATAGTGTCAGGGTCAATTATTGCATGTTTTAGATGCTATCTAGCCTCATTCTGTCACTCTGTCATGGTCATGCTGTTGCCCATACTTTTGGCATAATGGTGCGATTAAGCAGCCTCAGAGGCATCAATGCATGCTGCCCCTGCTGTTTCCTGTCCATTTCCGTGGTGTTTCCATCCTTTTCTGAGGTTCCCAGGTGTTTGGCCAAGCTTCCCTGTGCAGAGCCTTGGTCCCCTTGAAAAATGCTTGAGTCTCCCATTGACTTCAATGGGGCTCGTTACTCGAAACGAGCACTCGAGCATCGGTAAAAGTTCGTCTCGAATAACGAGTACCCGAGCATTTTAGTGCTCGCTCATCTCTAATTACCATCTTATTGTATTTGGCTCTAAATATATTTTTATTTCTTTTAAGGTATGTACAGTACAGTACACTGTGTTCACAATTTATTCATTTGTCGCTTGCACATGTGATGTGATGTGTGATTGATGATATATTATCTGTTGAACATTGTAGATTTACATTCTGCTTGTGACCTTTCATTTCACCATGATTTAAGAAATCCTACATTTAACCCCTTAAAGACTTGTCCCTTTTTTTGTTTTGTGTTTCCTTTCTTTGCTTCCCACCTTCAAAAATCCATACATTTTTAATTTTTCCATATAAAGAGCAGTATGTGGGCTTGTTTTCTGTGTAAGTAATCATACTTTGTAGTGGGAATATCTAATATTGCATGCTGTGTACTGAGAAGCTTAAAAAATATTCCAAATGTGGGGAAATTGGCAAAAAAAAAATCACATTTGCTCCATTTTCTTGTAGGCTCTTTATTTACGCCTGTCACTTTTTGTTCCACCTTCCCGTTTATTCCTGTGGTCGCTACTATCATGGGGATACCACAATTTATATAGATATTAATATGTTTTATTAGGTTTTTACAACTTTAAACCTATTTATGGAAAATACATTTCTTCATTTTGCACCTTCCGACGCTAATAACCTTTTCACACTTCAATACACAGATCTATGTATGGTCTCATTCTTTGTGGAACAAGATAATGCTTTAATTGCTACCATTTTGGTGATTGAACAACCTTTTTATCACTTTTTATTCAAATTGTTTTGATTTTTGAAATGGTAAAAATAAAGTTGTTTTGGTCATTTGGGTGCTATTTTCTGTTACGGGGCTCAACTGCAGGGATAACCATTTTAAAATTTTTATAGATTTTTATATTGGGATACAATGACAGCTAACATGTTTATGATGTTTATTGTTTATTTGTATATTCTATATTCTAGGGAAAGGGGGGTGATTTAAACATTTAGGTTTTTCTTTTTTTTACACATTTTTTTTACAATATTTTAGACCCGAAGGGTACTTTAACCCTTGGGTGTTTGATCGCTTCTACCATATACTGCAAAACTGCAATATTGCAGTATGAGACGGCTATGCTAGTGATAAGGCTGAATGACCAGTGAGTCTAACATTGATCGCCGGCCATCATAGCAACCAATTGCCATCCTCCTATGACCTATGACCCGTGGCTGTCATGGTGACGGATCGCTGTTCCCCGATGACATCACGGGGAGCAACTATCCTCGACAACATGGCGGCGCCTTTTTGAAGCCACCAGCAGCGTTGCTGGCATCGATCGACGACATAGCACCCGCGATCGGTGCTAGCACTGATCGGGGGTGTTATCGGTAGGTCTTTGCTGCAATATGCAGCAAATACTTACCAGCTATGGAGAGGGCTCCTCAGCCCGTGAGCCATCTCCATGCACAGGGACCCGACACACGCCGTACTACTACGGCGCGCGTCGGTAAGGGGTTAAATATAAGTAATTCTGCTGATACCATAATATAAATGTAGAGACTAGACTAGAAATGAGCAGGATTCCTTTATTAGTGCAGGTCCAGGGTTCGGATGTGTCCCACATGACCAGAACATATTGCCTGATTGTCCCCCCTGGTCAATCACAGTCATGGCTAGCAGATAGGGGCGTCCATTTGCCAATTTAGCTGCATGGCCACCAATTGGCAATATGTCCTGGCCGCGCGGGGTGCACCCAAACCCCGTACCTGAACTGCTTCTCCTGATATATCTGTATTTTTTACATTGGCTTAGTTTTTCCAACTATTCTCTTGTCTTGACGAATTGGCTCTCGTTGCTCTGTTGTAAATCCGGACAGTTTACCTCTCCACATTGTGTTTCTGTTTCTCCTGTTTTGTGTGTGCACTCCTAGGGAGGAGTAAAAGCCCAGCACCGATCGTGGGTGTTTTCCCTCTGATCGCCGCCGGCAAAGCTGCCGGCGGCTTCAAAAGGATTGCGGCGCATGGGCGCCGCCATCTTTTCGAGGATCGCCGCTCCCCGTGACGTCATCGGGGAGCTGCGATCCGTCGCCATTGTTGCCTCGGGTCTCACGAAGACCCGAGGCTACTTCGGGTTAACCCATGCATTACAATGTGGTATCAGCACATTGTAATGTATGAGTAGTAAAATACACATATACTGCCATACTGTAGTATGGCAGTATATGATAGGATTGTGCAGACACCCTAGGGTTAAAGTATCCTAGGGAGTCGGAAAAATACTAAAAATAAAAAAAAGTTTAAAAAAAAAAATTATAATAAAAAACTCAAATCACCCCACTTTCCCTAGAACTGATATAAATATAAATAAACAGTAAAAATCATAAACACATTAGGCATCGCCGCGTCCGAAAATGCCCGATCTATCAAAATATGATAACGGTTTTTCACTGCGTTTAATCCCGTAACGGAAAATCGTGCCCAAAGTCGAAAATGGCACTTTTTTTGTCATTTAAAAAAATAAAAAAATTCTATAAAAAGTGATCACAAGGTCGAACAGTCCTAAAATTGATAACATTGTAAACATCATCAAAATCTGCAAAAAACGACACCACCCACAGCTCTGTACACTAAAGTATAAAAAAGTTATTAGCGCCAGAAGATGGCAAAAATTTAATTTTTTTAAATGTATGAAAACATTATAAAACCTATATAAATTTGGTATCCCTGTAATCGCACCGACCCAAAGAATAAAGTAGACATGTTATTTGGGGCGCACAGTGAAATCCATAAGATCCAAGCCCACAAGAAGACGGCACAAATGCGTTTTTTTACCAATTTCACTGCATTTGGAATTTTTTTCCCGCTTCCTAGTACTCGTCATGGAATATTCAATAGCATCTCTATGAAGTGCAATTTGTTACGCAGAAAATAAGCCGTCACACAGCTCTGTACATGGAAAAATAAAAAAGTTATGGATTTTTGATCATGGGGGTGAAAAATGAAAATGAAAAAACAAAAAAGGGCCAGGTCCTGAAAGGGTTAAATGTTTACAATTTTGCACATCAACCTGTTGGGCGTTGAAAGTTTGGGCTGCTTTTTTTCAATTTTTTTTTTCAATTTATTGGTTACGTGGGAGGTCACACGTGCCGTTAACACATGCCTTTGTGTGGGTAGATTTGCCTAACGTTAACATAGCATTTACAAAACCAATGTGTACGCAATGTTAACAAATATGTTTGTTAAATCTATCTTAGTGTATTTGTTAACATCTCATTAACACATGTATTTTCTAAATATTGACAGCAACATAATTAGGCAAATTTCCTCTTTTCAGTTGTTGTGATGCGTTTGAAAATGCATTTATTAACACCATGGGGGTCATTTACTAAGGGCCAAAATCACGTTTTGTTGACGGGTTATCCGAAAATTTCCAATTTGCGACGATTTTCCCTGAATTGCCTGGGGATTTTGGCGCACGCGATCGGATTGTGGCGCATCGGCGCCGGCATGCACGCGACGGAAATGGTGGGGTGTGGCCTTAAGAAAACCCGATGGTTTCGGAAAAACAAAGTGTCGCTGGACACGCGCTTACCTGAACCCACGATAGGACGATGAACTCCAGTGCGTTCCGATGAACTTCAGGGCAGCAGCGACACCTGGTGGACGTCGGAGGAACTACCTTAGTGAATCCCGGCCGGACCCGAATCCTCCGCAGAGAATGGGCTGCTGGATCGCGAATGGACCGGGTAAGTAAATCGGCCCCCATGTGTGACCACAGCCTCATATGTCGTCATATCCCTGGGGTGTGACTAGAGTGCTTAAAAATGTCGTCCATGGCCTAAATCCTTGCAGCACTGGGGTCCTGGGTTCAAGTCTTATCCAGGTCAAACATCTGCAAAGAGGTCTCTCCATGTTTCTGTGGGTTTCTTCCGGATCCTCCAGTTTCCTCCCACACTCCATACTGGTAGGTTGATTAGATTGTGAGCTCCATGGGGACAGGAACCAGTTTGACAAGCTCAGTGCAGTGCTACAAAATCTGTAGGAGATATGTAAATAGAGAATTGTCCACTCCTGTATATAAATATAACCTCCCCCCCTTGCATGGGTTGTGTCCATGTGGATTTGAGACATTTGCTGCAAAAAGTATCAAAAAACAGCCAAAAGTTGCGACTGCCAGGATAGGAAAAACTAAACATGTATCAATAGAAAAAAAAGACATGATCATACATAAAAAATAAGATACATGCTCCCTACTGTGTCCCTCTCTCAATCACATCTTAAATACATAGAAAATATAGCAGTCATTTAGATAATGTGATAATGTAATGTGGTAGGTACCCTGCGCCTTCCTGACACTTGCTAGCAGTAGATAACACATGTATTAGTGTACATATATGGCCTCTTCTTACATCAGAACACTGAATGATATCCTACTTGAAGCAGGTTAAATCACATATTTTGCCTGTCAAAAATAGTGCCTGCTTCTTAAGCTGGCTACATAAATGACACGAAAGGTCTAATACTTCAGAGTCTAATAGTAATTGTAAAATGTCAAAAGTAAGAATCTAAGTGTGGCCTCTTTACAGATAAAAGTCAGAAAACATTTCTCAGAAATCCTATTCTTACATCTGTCCTTGGTATGCTTCAATGTAATTTACCTCCCTAAGTTGCTCCTTCTATCAAAGCAAAATTAATAGTCACCAGAGTTCAGTTGCTGGATGCTCTTGCCAGTTATCACTGTGGTAACAGGATTTATATTCTTTGTCTTTTTCAGGGTCCCTGAATTCTTCCTCCTTCCCTGTAAAACAGTCTTTTTGGACAGGCTTATTAAAATAACAAGATAAATTGCTTACAAGATTCATGATTCTACCATGCAGCCCAATTTCTACACACACGTAATTCATTTAGTGAATGCTTTAGGAGATGGAATGTCTCAGGATCATTGTAGCTCTTTGGTTACTGATAAGGATGCCTTCTACAGACTAGTTATGTGCACATCAGATGCTATGCCATTTGTTTATTGAAACCTTCTCATCAAATAAATGGAATCATGGACTTAAGCTCATTTTACTTAAATTAAATTCCTCCTAAGCTTATATACCCAAGAGGTTCTATGTATAATTGGCATAACAGCCATTGTCACATTTATCTGTGAAAATAATAATTATATATAAGGTAGATACAGTGGTAAAAAATAGTAAAAAACACAATGCTAGAAGCATCTGCTTTATTAACCATAAGCTAATACCTGCACAATATTATTACATTATGTATTTGTATCTTTTATAAATACATTGGACATTACAGGGATTCACAGATTCTTCATAAATCCTACTGCATCCTATGTAAGGCAAACACAACTACTAACTTTGCTGAGTAAAGTGAAGGACTAAAGAAAATGTTTTGATGTCAAGAATTATCTTTAATTTGTCTTTGATGTAAACTGATACCTATATTTTGGCTGACAGTTCTTGACTATTATTGGCCTCTACCCTAGTGATATGTCATATGAGGGAAATATGTTTTTTCTAAGAAAACATGCAAGAAACTGCAGCTGTGTCCTCCTCTCCTTTCTTTATAGTTTTATACTGCACGGACTTGGAGCAGTGGCGTAACTAGGAGAGACAGGGCCGCCTAGCAGACTACAGTATGGGGCCCCCCTTCCCACTTAAAAAATGTACATATTAGTATACTCACACATGCGAGTTACAATCACATATAAATACACTTATGTGCATATACACATACATACAGTGCCATATGCAACATACTCACATACAGTGTATACAGACACAATACAGACATCACACATACTGCTTATATACATCACAGTATATATTATATAAATATTATGCTGGATATGTGCAGTACAATATATTTATAATAATATTCTTTATTGTGTCAGGTCGGATGACGGGGCCCCCTGACACTGCGGGCCCCATAGCAGCTGCTATGGCTGCTACCGCTGTAGTTACGCCCCGGACTTAGAGTTAACTTAGAGGAGTTTTTTTAACATATCCAGCTAGCTTGTAGGCACAAATGGGTAACCACAGGCTTCAGACAACGGAGTTAGTCACCATAGTTGTATATCATCACATGTGCTGCTGAATTATGATTTATGAATTATCAGGAAAATAAATCTCCTGTATTCCAGAAACCAAAGCTTTGTGCTACAACTATTGTAAATATTTACATCCATTTCATTCCTTGCCAATTCATCACACTCAGACAAAGTATTTTACAAAAACAAATTTCTATCCGGGAACTTGTGCGCAGGGAATTCTCATGCAGACATCTGTCACCAACTAAAGTAAAGTCACCAAGCTGGCAGTGTGATTTGTGCCTTAGGTTTTTCTCAATATTGCCTGTACAGTTGCAAGATGTTTTTTGTCTCATCAGGAATAAACATGTGACCAGCAGCATATTGGAGTGTATGTCTAATACTATTTGCCTTCTTTTAATATTATTTGTGCTGCCATATAACAAAATGTTTGGCTCACACTGCCATAGTTAACTTCCCAACACAGCCCTGTTTTCTATTTGTTTGTATGACGTTTCCTGCAATAGCTATAAAACAGTTACAGAAATGATACTACTTTATAGCAGACATAAACACAGGACTATTAGTTGCACAATCTAAATTAAAACTTATGCAATGAAAGTGTAACACCCTATGTAGTGCTAATAACCACAATCCCAGGTGATTTATTCTTACCTAGTGCTTTTTTCTAACTTCATTATCTATTATTGTTGTCACAGAGTGAACAAAAAATTGAATACCCTTGAGGACATTGTTATACCTGCACTATCTCTCTGGTAATTACACAGTAGCTGACTACTCTATGAAAGCTTTAGTTACATGTGGTTGATATAAGGAAATGTTTAATAACAGGTTTACTTTGTGGAATATACAATATTCTCAGACATAAAAATGGGAAAATAATTTTAGACATGATTTTAATCTCAAATGTACAGTATTTTCTGTATAGGTCAAAAGGGGAAAATTTACTTCACTGTTATGGGACTGCAAACTTTTCCCTTGGATAATAATAAAGCACCATCAAAATATGTAGTGCTTTAAAGGAAATCTACCCGTTTGCACTTAATCTTCCCCTCCTCCCCCCGGAGTGTTGGAGGGGATGTGGTAGGAGAGGAACCTTGCTACATACACTATCATCCTGCAAACGAATATCACAATTGTGGGATGCAATCACCAAAGCAGTTTGAAAACTCTCTAATGCACAAATTACTATCCACCCAAAGTTAGCACTTCTTTCTACAGGCCTTGGCACCGACCCATAGAGTGGTAATTACACACCTTCTTATGTCAACCAAGCTGGTTATTCCTTGCCATTGGAAGTCCTCTAACTGCCCATCAGTGGCGGAAGTCTTCGATATTGTCTTCTAAAAAATATTGGCCTACCAGTCGCACACATCTAATGGGTATTATGTTTTCCCTGAAGCTAACCTCCACATTGTCTGAACATTTTTTACCTGTTAGGATATACAGTTCATACCCAGCTAAACATTTGTTACACTTTAGGAATTAGGAGACAACTTGGATACAGAGGTAGGGGCCCACTATTTGACAAATTACAATGAGTTTTTCAGTGTGTGTAGTGACCTAACGAGGTCCTTGTGTACCATGGCCCACTCTAATTACGCACTTGGTTGTTTAGTCCAGAACTAAATAGACATCAACAGGTACCCCTTTCTTGTAAGAAATGGACACAAGCAAGATTAAGATAATAATAAAATTTTTTATCTTTATTAGTTCTTCAATATATATATATATATATATATATATATACATACAAAAACATGGAGGTGCCAGAATGGTTGGCGCTGGTGTGTACATAAACAATGTGACATACAATATGAAACACAGTGGTTCGGCACAGATAAAAAAGCGGACCAGCCTGAACAGAGGAGGAAGATTGATGGTATACATAAAGCGATTAATATGGAGCTGGGCAAAAAGGTGTGTTAAATGTATAATGTCTCCATAGATCACATGTCTAGGAGCAATGCAAAAAGACTCCTGAAAAAGGGGAATATTAGTGTTAAATCTATCTGATAGGTGTGTGCCAGCTCTTACCAGTTAGGGGTGATAAAGCTCCTCTGCCCGGCGTAGGCCGCGTCCCCGACGCGCGTTTCGGCTCTGAATGAGCCTTCGTCTGGGGGGTGTTTCATATTGTATGTCACATTGTTTATGTACACACCAGCGCCAACCATTCTGGCACCTCCATGTTTTTGTATGTATATATATATATATATATATTGAAGTACTA
The DNA here is from genome assembly GCF_040894005.1 of Engystomops pustulosus. Taxonomy (NCBI): domain Eukaryota; kingdom Metazoa; phylum Chordata; class Amphibia; order Anura; family Leptodactylidae; genus Engystomops; species Engystomops pustulosus. The sequence goes on from NC_092413.1 coordinate 107,311,811, forward strand.
ATAAAGATAAAGGGGGTCATTTACTAAGGGCCCGATTCGCGTTTTCCCGACGTGTTACCCGAATATTTCCGATTTGCGCTGATTTCCCCTGTATTGCCCCGGGATTTTGGCGCACGCGATCGGATTGTGGCGCATCAGCGCCGGCATGCATGCAACGTAAATCGGGGGGCGTGGCCGAGCGAAAACCTCACGGATTCGGAAAACCCGCCGCATTTAAAAAAGGAAATGTGTCGCTTGGGACGCGCTCACCTTCACTTGGTCCGGTCCGGTGAATTCCGGCGCGTTCAGATGCTTTTCAGCGCAGCAGCGCCACCTGGTGGACGGCGGAGGAACTACCTTGATGAATCCCGGCCGGACCCGAATCCAGCACAGAGAACGCGCCGCTGGATCGCGAACGGACCGGGTAAGTAAATCTGCCCCAAAATTTTTTATTATTATCTTAATCTTGTTTGTGTCCATTTCCCCTACAAGAAAGGGGTACCTGTTGATGTCACTTTAGGAATTAGCTAAATTGTCTTTCACTTGTGTTGTTTCCAGCTGCGACCAGATAAATATTTGTCTCTGTAAAGATGTCTACTTTCTGTTATAATGCAATGTTATATGTCTCTATAAAATTTTAAAAAATCAATAAAAATTTTTTACATTTAAAAAAAATGGTAGATTCACATTGAAGGCATCAAAACTATAAATTAACATGTGTGTAATTATATACTTATCAAAAATTGTGAAACAACTGCAAATATGTCTTACATTCTAGGTTGTTCATAGTAGCCACCTGTTGCTTTGATTACTGCTTTGTACACTCTGGCATTCCCGTGATGAGCTTTAAGAGGTAGTCACCTATAGTGAGTTCCCATAGATGCTTAGCACTTGTTGTCCCTTTTGCCTTCACTCTGCGGTCCAGCTCACCCCAAACCATCTCGATTAGGTTCAAGTCTGGTGACTGTGAAGGCCAGGTCATCTGGTGTAGCACCCCACCACTCTCCTTCTTGGACAAATAGCCCTTACACAGCCTGGAGGTGTGTTTGGGGTAATTTTTCCTGTTGAAAAAGAAATGATGGTCCAATTAAATGCAAATCGGATGGAATAGCATGCCGCTGCAGGATGCTGGTTCAGTATACCTTCAATTTGGAATAAATCCCCAACAGTGTCCCCGTCAAAGTATCCCCACACCATCAGACCTCCTCCTCTATGCTTCACGGTGGGCACAGGCATATAGAGTCCATTTGTTTTCCTTTTTTGTGTCGCAGAAAGACACAGTGGTTGGAAACAAAGATCTCATATTTGGACTCATCAGACCAAAGCACAGATTTCCACTGGTCTAATGTCCATTCCTTGTGTTCTTTACAAACGCATAGTTGTTGCTATGGTCCTGCCTCACACCAAAGAAACACATTTTGGTATTCAGATTAATTAACTGTGTTCTCTATCGACCTCTTACTTTAACAAATGGGATGGGAAAAATACCTTATAATTATAAGTATTCATTAATGTACATTTTGCCATCGTAATGGTTCAGACGTAGAGTTGTAGTCATGGTCCTAAATTACACCTAAGAAACGCATCTTAGTATGTGGATTAACTAGCAGTGTTTCCTCGTGAGTTCTTTGCCAAATACAACAGATGGATAAAATACCTTATGATTATGAGTATTAACGATGTCCTAATTAGTTTTGTGTCACACACATATTTTTATTTATCAAATATCTAGTGTATATTATTCTATTGTTACACAGTCAAGCTTTGACACAGTTCACATATATACTGCATAGTGACTGTCCTTTTGACATTTTTCCTTTCTTGTTATAACTATGTATTAGTTGGAAGTTTTCTATTATGTATTCCTTGGAATAATATGATGTATACCAATGTTGCAATATAATAATAATTCCTTTATCATATAGCTCAAACAGATTATGCAGCACTGCACAGAGCTTGCCAAATCAGTGCCTGTCCCCATGGGGCTCACAATCTAATCAACCTACCAGTATGTTTTGGAATGTGGGAGAAAACCGGAGGACCCAGATGAAACCCATGCAATCACGGAAAGAACATGCAAACTCTTTGTAGATGTTAACCCTGGGACTTGAACCCAGGTGTCATCTGTGCCAAATATTTGCATTTTATGAGAATTTCGGTAGTGCTTGTTCAGGTGTGTAATAAAGGATAGGAAGTTACATATTTATTCCTACAACAAACACACTTCTTGTGCATTTACCATGAGTAAGGGCACAGGATAGTCCTTGAAACACATAGGTTTTCTGTCAATATACATCATTTTTAGCATACTGGTATACACTCCTGAACAAATGTTTATGCATTTTTAAAGTTTCTACAATAAAAGAAGGCTATATGCTATGCTTAGGCTGGTGCCGGATAATTTGTTTGTGTTGTATTGAAAAGCTGCGGGTTCCATGAGACTGCACTCCAAATTCAATGTGAAAAAAATGGATGGGTGCTTTATTTACCCAATTGCAACATTTCCGACCCTATTAAGAATCCTTTTTCAAGCAGAACATGCCAAAGATGTAGGAGGCTGAGCTGATACAAACTTTATATTTACTGCTTGTGTCCTTTAGCCCAAACAAGTCTCTTCTGCTTGTTGCCTGTCCTTAGCAGTGGTTTTCTCGAGCTATTTTACCATGAAGGCTGCTTCACAGTCTCCTCTTAACAGTTGTAGAGATGTGTCTGCTGCTAGTACTCTGTGTGGCATTGCCCTAGTCTCTAATCTGAGCTCCTGTTAAGCTGCGATTTCTGAGGCTGGCAACTCGGAGGAACTTCAGCAGAGGTGATTCTTGGCCTTCCTTTCCTGGGGTGGTCCTCATGTGAGCCAGTTTCTTTGTAGAGCTTGATGGTTTTTGCAACTGAACTCGGGGACACTTTCAAAGTTTTCGGACTGACTGACATTAATTTCTTAAAGTAATGATGATCACTTGTTTTACGTTACTTAGCTGCTTTTTTTTCTAGCCATAATACAAATTCTACAAGGACTATAAGCTGTGTATCCACCTGACTTCTGCACAACACAACTGATCATTTATAAGGCAAGAAGTCCCACTCATTAAACCTGACAGGGCACCTGTGATGTGAAACCCTTTTCTGGTGACTACCTCTTGAAGCTTATCAAGAGAATGCCAAGAATATGCAAAGCAGTAATAAAAGCAAAATATGGATACTCTGAAGAACCTAGAATTTAAGACATATTTTCAGTTGTTTCACACTTTTTTGTTAAGTATATCAGTCCACATGTGTTAATTCATAGTTTTGATGCCTTCAGTATGAATCTACAATTTTTATGGTCATGAAAATACAGAAAACTCTTTGAATGAGAAGGTGTGTCAAAAGTTTTGGTCTGTACTGTACACCAGCAGGTGACTGGAGTGACTATGCAACTTTTTATGCAACTTTTAAAAAAAGTCATAATTCATAAATCTGACTTGGCACAGTGTTGCCCTAGCAATAGTTCTATGTTTACACCAGAATAGTGAAGTGGTGAAAATAGTCGTGTGCTTCCTGTTAGCAGTGAAAAGTTCCAAATAACCTCAATGCAACTTTTTTGAGCCTTTTTTTTGCCAAAAAAGCCCAGCAAAACCAATGATAAATAACCCCTATAATGTAAGTCCTTAGAAATTTCCTGGATTTCACATCTCATAAATATAATGCATTTTGAATGCCAGTCTTAAAATTCCCCCCACTGGCAGTCTGGAGCCCAAATCCACTAAGAGGTTTTGGCCTCTTACTATATATGGGCACAAACTCCACCCTGTAGCAAGTTCTTAACTGGTGGAGTCTTTTGCTATAGTTTTTCCCTTTTTTTTTTCGGTAGAGACTAAATGTAAATCTGGCAGTCTGGCGTTCACATCCTGTTGCATCCACCCAGCTCCCCGCCCCAACACGTCCAAAGTGGCAAGCAGGTTGGAGAAAAAGCAAAACTGGTGGGGAGGGGGAGATTCATGTGCCTTTTCCCCAAATGAGTCTGTTTGTTATCTATTGCTGTTTTTAGTCTGCATATCGTATCACTAAGTGAAGCCCTGCTATACCCAGTCAAGTGCTAATACTGTATATATCCTTTCCGAATAGTTATAAACTAATGTGACCAACCACTTGGTATTGTATTATTTCATTTTAAATACAGAGGTAATGTTACAGTGTGAACAACCCTTTTTGTTTCTACAAATATTATATTTAGTGTAATGCATTTTCATTTATGATTAGCATTTCATCTTCTTCATTGGAGGTCCACTATATCCACTTATGAAATAACCCTGAAGAAAAAGCGTATGTAGTAAAATTATGTGGAAGTTGGATGGAGGGATCAGATCAGCATCAACCTGCCTTGACCATCTGCCTGCCTCCGTCTATGAGATTGCCTGCTGATTCTGTACCTCGACCTTGGCTGCAACCGCAGACAAGTCGTCCCCTGGGATAGCCTGGAATCAACGTTATGCAAGGATCATTGTAACTTAAATGATTCATAGTTTTGGCTTCTTTCAGAATGTGGGGTAAAAGCTACACAATTACATTTCTAGGTGAACTAGGTGAACTACCAGGAGGTCGTTTTTGAAATGGGACACAATTGGGCACATTTACTTACCCGGTCCCGCAGGGTTCACGAAAGTGCATTGTCCGACGATAATGCACTGTGCCGCTATTCACTAAGATCGTGCACATGATATCCTGCATGTGTTGTTTCCCCACTCACGTCCGACAGAGTTCACCTTCTTCTTCCTGGTTTATGTAAGTGCATTGTCTTGTGACACAATTTTAATGCTAAATCCCACACTTCGATCGCCTGACGGCACTTGCCACAATTTCTGTTGCATTGAAGCCAGCGCAGCGGCATCACAATTCGATTGTGTGCGACCCAATCCCAGTGCAAAACCCTGTTAAATACCTGTCAAAGCCGTGCAAATCACAAAAAAGGTGCAAAGTCCAACGAAAGTGCACGACCCTTAGTAAATAAGCCTCAATGTGCTTGATCCACCAGGAACATCCCTGTGTGGACCCTGTCAGGAAAGTTGGTGACAGCCTTTTAAAGTTCAATCACTCTTTTTTTGTAAATCTCTTACTATATCTGTATCCCTATTCTGGTTTCAGACTCCTGTGCCCTCTCTCGTACCTTATTCATGTAATCTCTGAACAAAACATATATCAGCTTTGATAGATCCTATCTCTTTAAGTATATGCCTTACTGTTGCCAAACATTGCATCATTTGGCTAGATAGATGTTTCATAAAGGGGGATGGGGCTATGAGAGGCTGTGATATATATTAGAGTTTTTTGAGGCAATTGGAACGTAGCTGCAAGTACCCTGCAATTAAAATTCTTTACTCAGATATGTCCATCTATTTGAGATATCTACTCTTTTGACATTTTTCATGATATACGCTTTTTTAACCCCTTCCCGATGCATGGCATAACAGTATGGCGTGGCAGGAAGTGTCATAACGACGCACGGCGTAATATCATGTTCAGAAACGGCACCATACAGAATGGGTGTTAGTTGCATATCGCAGCGGACAATGGTCTGTAACATCCGCGAATGGTGATTCCATCAATCCTATCAATAAGCTAAAGACCCACTAAAATGATGTTTTTTTACAGTGCTTCTCATTTCACAAAAAATAAGCCCTTATTTGTCCAAACTACCAAAAAAATAAATACAGATAACCCCTTCCTGATGTGCGCTGTACACAGGGGCGCACCTACCATGAGGCGAGTTGAGAGACTCGCCTCAGGCGGCAGCGCCTCCTGGTGGACGGTGGGGGCGGCATCAGGCAGGTCACTCACCAGTCACTCACTACTGTGACCGCCAAGATGGCTCCGTCCCCGGCCACCTGGGACGCCCCTTCTGTCAGCGGCCGCCTCCCGACACGCCTCTCCCTGACCCGGCCTGCCTCTCCAGTTCGCGGCCCACATCTTCAATCCGTGGCCCGCCTCTTTCCCGTCCGCGTCCGGCCCACATCTTCAATCCGCGGCCCGCCTCTCCCGTCCGCGCCCCCCCTACCTCTCCCGTCCGCGGCCCGCCCTACCTCTCCCGTCCGCGCCCCCCCTACCTCTCCCGTCCGCGGCCCGCCCTACCTCTCCCATCCGCGGCTCGCCCGCCTCTCCCGTCCGCCTCTCCCGTCCGCGGCCCGCCCGTCTCATCTGTCCGCGGCCCGCCCGCCTCTCCCGCCCGCTGCACACCCGTCTCATCTGTCCGCGGTCCGCCTCACCCGTCATGGTAAGTATGTACCTATTATATCTAAGATGCATATAAATATACATTTGTGTGTATCTATATGTATATATATATATATATATATATATATACTGTGTGTGTGTTTGTGTGTATACTGTATATAAGTGTGTGTATACTGTATGTGTGTGGTGAGTGTGTGTATATGAATGCTATATGAGTATATATGCTGTATATATATGTGTACATGCTGTATGAGTGTGTGTATACTGTGCATGTATATATATATATACATATATATGGCGGCACTCTGTATGTATTATATGGTATATAGGGGCACGCTGTATGTATTGTATGGTATATGGCGGCACGCTGTATGTATTATATGGCATATGGCGGCACGATGTATGTATTATATGGTATATGGCAGCATGCTGTATGTATTATATGGTATATGGCGGCACGCTGTATGTATTATATGGTATATGGTGGCACAGTGTATGTATTATATGATATATGGCAGCACGCTGTATGTATTATATGGTATATGGCGGCACGCTGTATGTATATATATATACATATATATGGCGGCACGCTGTATGTATTATATGGTATATGGCGGCACACTGTATGTATTATATGGTATATGGCGGCACGCTGTATGTATTATATGGTATATGGCAGCACGCTGTATGCATTATATGGCGGTACGCTGTATGTGTTATATGGTATATGGCTGCACGCTGTATGTATTATATGGTATATGGTGGCACGCTGTATGTATTGTATAGTAGATGGAGGCACACTGTATGTATTATATGGCGGTACGCTGTATGTGTTATATGGTATATGGCTGCACGCTGTATGTATTATATGGTATATGGTGGCACGCTGTATGTATTATATGGTATATGGGGGCACGCTGTATGTATTATATGGTATATGGCGGCACGCTGTATGTATTATATGGTATATGGGGGCACACTGTATGTATTATATGGTATATGGTGGCACGCTGTATGTATTATATGGTATATGGCGGCACGCTGTATGTATTATATGGTATATGGCGGCACGCTGTATGTATTATATGGTATATGGCGGCATGCTGTATGTATTATATGGTATATGGGGGCACACTGTATGTATTATATGGTATATGGTGGCACGCTGTATGTATTATATAGTATATGGTGGCACGCTGTATGTATTATATGGTATATGGTGGCACGCTGTATGTATTATATGGCGGTACGCTGTATGTGTTATATGGTATATGGCTGCACGCTGTATGTATTGTATGGTATATGGTGGCACGCTGTATGTATTATATGGTATATGGCGGCACGCTGTATGTATTATATGGTATATGGGGGCACACTGTATGTATTATATGGTATATGGTGGCACGCTGTATGTATTATATGGTATATGGTGGCACGCTGTATGTATTATATGGTATATGGCGGCACGCTGTATGTATTATATGGTATATGGCGGCACGCTGAATGTATTATATGGTATATGGCGGCACGCTGTATGTATTATATGGTATATGGCAGCACACTGTATGTATTATACGGTATATGGCGGCACGCTGTATGTATTATATGGTATATGGCGGCACACTGTATGTATTATTTGGTATATGGCAGCACGCTGTATGTATTATATGTTATATGGGGGCACGCTGTATGTATTATATGGTATATGGCAGCACACTGTATGTATTATTTGGTATATGGCAGCACGCTGTATGTGTTATATGGTATATGGCGGCACGCTGTATGTATTATATGGTATATGGGGGCACGCTGTATGTATTATATGGTATATGGGGGCACGCTGTATGTATTATATGGTATATGGCAGCACACTGTATGTATTATTTGGTATATGGCAGCACGCTGTATGTATTATATGGTATATGGGGGCACGCTGTATGTATTATATGCTATATGGGGGCACGCTGTATGTATTATATGGTATATGGCAGCACACTGTATGTATTATTTGGTATATGGCAGCACGCTGTATGTGTTATATGGTATATGGCGGCACGCTGTATGTATTATATGGTATATGGGGGCACGCTGTATGTATTATATGGTATATGGGGGCACGCTGTATGTATTATATGGTATATGGCAGCACACTGTATGTATTATTTGGTATATGGCAGCACGCTGTATGTATTATATGGTATATGGGGGCACGCTGTATGTATTATATGCTATATGGCGGCACACTGGATCTATTATATATTACATGGAGGACGCTGGATGTATTTTATAATATATGGAGGCATGATGAATTGATTTTATATTATATGGCGGATTGTTGTATGTATTTTGTTCTTTGTGGTAGCTCGCTTTGTTTACTATTACCGTATTTATTATTTATTGTTTATTATTATATAGTACATGGGAATCTCTATGTATTTTGCATTGCTTCATTTTCGAATTAAACCAATATGATCCGGTCGGGTCCTGATGCTCCTTGATATATTACTTATATGGAGTGGGGGGGGGGGCGTCATTCTATAGCTCGCCTCAGGCAGCAGGAAGTCTAGGTTCACCCCTGGCTGTACATCAAAATAAACCCCTTCCTGATGTGTGCTGCAATACAATGGTGTGGCAGGAAATTACTTCAGACACAGTGATCGGGGCAAGATGGCAGCCGTTCCTGACGGCCATCCATCCTGCCCTGTGGAGGGGTTTCCCCCCATGATCGCTGCTTTTGGCTCATCAATGCAGACCAGCCAATAGCAGCTATTTTACTTATGACTTCAGTAATACCAATTACTGTGTCTATAGGGCGAGGTGTTGGCCATTCCTAATAGCCACCAATTTTGCCTGGCGGTCCAGAGGGGTTTTGCTGCCTCCCTCTGTTCATGTCTGCCGCTATTGGCTGGTCGATTTGGACCAGCCAATAGCAGCAATATTCGTCACAATGAGCATCACTAGGGTGAATAAGAGCAACACACGGAGACAATTATTGCTGTCTAGGACAGCACTAATCATCAGTGGTAGCATCCATGTCTGGTGGCATCATGCCATTTCCCAGAGAGCTCTGATTGACCTATCAGTGCACCCACTGCTGGATAAGGGTTACCAATTTGTATATGGATAACTTTTGTCCCAGCGTTCCACTATTCCTATCCCTCATTTCAGTCTTAAAGAGGTATTCTCATTTTGGCAATGATATTGTTTGTATGATAAAAACTTATACATTTTCCCTATATATTTTCTTTATCAGTTGCTTAAGGTTTTTTAGATCTCTTAGCTTGCTGTCCTTCTTTAGAAAGCTTCATTGTTTACTTCCATTGGACAGACCATGGACACACAGGTTCATGCCTCATTAGTATGAAAGAGTAATCAGAGCTGTGTGTTACAATGAGCTGTGCAGCTGTGTTACCATGGTCAGATTTCTATCCACTAGAAAAAACAATGGAGCTTTCTGTGGAAGGACAGCAAGCAGATATCTAGAAAACCATTAGGAATTGATGCAGAGAGTATATTGGAAAAGTGTCTAACTTTTTACTATACAAACAATAACATTTATTTGCTGAAATGACAATACCCCTTTAAAGATCTCCTACTAGCTGACCACTGATACGAGTGACAGTACTAACAGTACAGGGCCATCTGCCCTAACTCTTTCTGCCCATCTCACTTCACACTCTCCGACACACCCAATGTGGCATGCAGGTCATAGAAGTCTGACAACTGGCAGGGATGGGGAGATTCATGTTCTTTCTCCACCAGATAACTGTCAGAGAAGGCATAATGAATCTCTTCCATTGCAGAGTGTGAATCTATAATAGTTTGGTCCATAAATTAGGTTTTTTTACATACCTTCCACAGAAAAAAGTTTTTCTTTGGATAATAATCGGTTAACTCAGTGGAAAAATGATAAAATATGGTAATACATTACACTCAGCTGAGGAAAAAGCTTCCAGACAGAAGTAGAAGAATGCTCCATTACAAAAAGTGTTATATAAGCAAACAATTATCTTTTGTTTTTGGCAATGTGTGTAAAATTTCTATTATAGATACATTGTTTAGCTATTATGCTAAGCTAGGTATGAATTAATTACAAAGGTAATAAGATGTTTAATTCAGTGCACCTTTAGACTGTCTAGTCTATGCTTACACTACTGCTCAACCAGCTGTATAACCCTCAACCGGCTCCATAGACAAAAAAAAACTGTTATGCGATGCAAAAAGAATAGACTTTCCCCCACATTAGTTTCTATTCTAAATTTTTGCAAAATTTCAAAACATAAAAAAAATATAGGAATATGGTATTGCCATAATGATACTGACCCACAGATTACAGTTAACAAATTAATTAGGCTAACTACCACTTTTCCCTTAATGGGACCCCCACCAAATGTGGGCGATTCGGGTTGTCACTCTGCCATAGACGATCGCATGTAAACAAAAATGGCGGCGTCCTACCACGACAGCCACGCAGTGTAGCAGGGCGCCACCATCCGACACCGCAAGGGAAGATGAGGACGGCATGCATTGGGGGAATGATGGAAGGTGAGTACACAGTATACAGTGATTACTGGGGGAGCTATATACAGTGATTGCTGGGGAGCTGTATATTGTGATTGCTAGGGAAGCTGTATACAGTGATTGCTGGGGAAGCTGTATACAGTGATTGCTGGGGGAGCTGTATACAGTGATTGCTGGGGGAGCTGTATACAGTGATTGCTGGGGGAGCTGTATATAGTGATTACTTGGGGGCTGTATACAGTGATTGCTGGGAGAGCTGTATATAGTGATGTCTGGGGATGTATATAGTGAATACTGGGTGCTGTATATAGTTATTGCTGGGGAGTGGTACAGCGATTGCTGTTCCCTGATGGACTACATTCAATGGGGGCCTCCAACATGTTTTGCGCCCAGGGACCCCCACCAACCTTAATGTGGCCCTGATTGACCTCCCGTTGTGACCCCAGATCTGTTCCCGATTATGCTCTTCCACCGCAAGCCCTGAGCTCCTGCTCCATCTCTGACCCTGAACTTTTGCCACCTGTCTTGACCTCCAGCCTGTCCCAGACCTCGAGTCACACCTGTGGAACAACCTGGTGGTACCACGCCACATCAAGTCCAATCCGCTTTGCGGCATGCTTTGGTGAAGACTGGGTGCCACTTAGATTCCAGTCCCAGGTGTCAGCCTGTGTCATTGTCCGCGGTGGTCCAGGGGGTTCACTACCCCAGAAGCCTGACAGTTACCCCAGAAGCCTGACATAGAGGGCTTTAAATTTTATATATATATTTGTCATGCTTTGTGCAGTGCTGCGTAATCTGTTAGCGCTATATAAATAAAGAATTATTATTGTATTCAAAATTTCAGTGAAAGGAGAAATAATAACCAAAAACATCTATTACAAAATGTCCTTAAAAATACTGAAAATTGCTTATCAATTAGTAACATATATACTCAAGTATAAGCCAACCCGAGTATGAGCCAAGATACCTAATTTTATTGTTAAAAAACTGGTAAAAATAATGACTTGAGTATAAGCCTAGGGTGGAAAATGCATTGTTCATTTAGCTAGCCCCCTACCCCCACTATATAGCCATCCAGCTCTTGCCCTCCAGTATATAGTTAGCCATCCCGATACCCACCAGTATATAGTCAGCTAGTCCATGACCCCATGATTAAAAAAGGTCAGTGCTCAAATTTTTAAGGTAACAGTTCACATTCAATAGGTAATCTCACCACCTTCCCTTCAGTTAGAAATTGAGGATCTCTTAGGTTTCTTGCTCTTTTCTCCATTCCCCAAACACCGGATTCCAGTGCACCCCTGTGTCACTCCCATGCCCATGGTGCACTATTGGTCCTGTGCCAGAGGATAAATGGATAGATAGTGCAGATTTCCAAGGTTAAAGAAAGATGCTTTATTGTATATAGTCACAAATTGGAGTTAAAAAGCGCACAAAAGCAGATATGCCCCGGAACAAGCCTGAAGAGGCGAAATCTGGGTCGGGCAAGGTGTTTGGCATTTTTATACTGGGATATGCGCGCTTTTTAACTCCTATTTGTGAGTATAAACAATAAAGCATCTTTCTATAACCTTGGAAATCTGCACTATCTATCCGTTTATCCTCTGGCACAGGACCGATAGTGCACCACGGGCAATGGAGTGACACAGGGGTGCACTGGAATCCGGAACGGAGAAAAGAGAAAGAAACCTAGGAGACCCTCAGTTTGTAACTGATGGGGAAGGTAGTGAGATTGGATGACCTATTGAATATGAATTGTTAGCTTAAAGAGTTGAGCACTGACCTTTTTTAATCATGTGAATTGGTTGCCATAGTGAGAGAGCGCCGGTTTAGTGGCTCCTCTGACTTTTTTTTACCCTTGTTTTTTCGGAAGTCGATTATTTGTATTATCTAACTTGTTGAAGTCCATGACCCCAGCCCATACAAACATTATATAGACAGCCACTTCATGCTCCCAGTATATAGCCAGCCAGCCCCCTGCCCCTAGTATCTAGCCAGCCAGCACCCTTCCCCAGTATATAGCCAGCCTGCCCTCTGCCCCCAGTATATAGCCTGCCAGCCCCTACCCCAAGTATATAGCCAGCTCAGGACCACAGCTAGTGCAAAGCAAAGCTAAACTGAGAAGGATAGCAAAGAAACTGCTACATATACTGTAAGTTATCAAGATAATAGGCAAAGTTGTTTTACATGCCATGAGCTAATGATTTGTGTTGTGCTTTAAATAAAGAAAATGAACTAACACTTTTTGTAAGCTGTCTTTCTTTGTTGAATTATTTCCACAGCTGACTATAATTTATGGATATAAATTTTATTAATCATATTAACTATCAACTATAGAAATATTGTATAATACTGTAAAAAAGTATACATACTCACGCTCCAGGAAAAAGGCGCAAGACAGTATGATGTTGTGCTTTCTTTGAAGGGAACAAGATGAATTCTTGACAGCACAGACCAAGGGATTTCTTAACCCTGTCAAAAAAACTAAAGTAAACATGACAGACAAGAGCAAGTCAAGAAAACATAGAATGAGAAGAAACCACAATTTTTTTCCCAAGTCCAAAATTTATATTCCTCTTTTGTCAGCCTACTGCATATCGAGCTTCAAAAGTAATTTTTTTATCATGTTTAAATGTTAATTTTAGACTAATTTCATTATTGCCATATAGAAAAGAATTTTCATACTTGATCCCAAAGGCATAAGTAGTGGAAATGGTGATCATTGGAGTAATTTCATTGGTATTAGACCCCAGCCAAACTGGGGAAACTACCTCCTTCCTGGTGAAAACTACCTCCTTCCTGGTGAGAATTATGGCCAGAACTAACATTTCAATGCATATATTCTCATGTATATATATTTATTATTTCAGTGTATTATGAAGCTTATATGAACACAGCTAAGCTTCCATTTTGTTTGCTAAACAAATATGTTATGATCTATGCCATCCGTTACACACTTTTCCTGGCCTCAGAACAAATTTAGAAAGTCAATTGTTATTGTGTTTAGACCCCATAATAGGCCTTAAGTTAGTGAGAGGTATTCCATGATGCAAATCAAGCATCCAGATGGCTTGGACATGATCCTAAAGTAGTCTAACTTGAGTACAATTTATAAAAAAAAAGTATACGCACCTCCAAATTTCTTCCCTCTTATGGTGAAGTTATATAACAGTGTTTAAGACTCATCCCACTAAGTCGACAAATAAGTTAATCAAATATAGGATTAAGGCTGCATTCAGATGAACGTGTGGGCACACAGCGGCGCCGGGAGAGGAAGAGGGCATGGGCGCTGATTACTCCCGCCCATTTCCATAGAGAAATATGGAGCATGGTGACGTATTCTGGGGAAAGATAAGATGTCCTATCTTTTCCATGGGTACGGAACAGTACGATGCTGCACCGTCTTGCTCCAAAAGCGCCGTGCGCCCATTGCCGGCCTATGGGGGACGTCCTACAACGATCGTCTGAACGCAGAGTAAACCTCCCAAACCATGTTTCCACACTCATGTATCATTTTTACCATGCACCATCTATTGGACCTTAGAGAGAACTCATAGGGGCAGATTTACTTACCCGGTCCTGTCGCGATCCAGCGGCGCGTTCTGTGTGGAGAATTCGGGTCTACTGGCGATTCACTAAGGCAGTTCCTCCGACGTCCACCAGGTGTCGCTCTGCGCTGAAGTTCATCGGAGTTCACTGGACTTCACCAAGCCGGGCCGAGTGCAGGTAAGTGTGTGTCCAGCAACAATTTTTTTTTAAATGCGCCGGTTTCTACGAATCCGTCAGGTTTTCGTTCGGCCACGCCCCACGATTTCCGTCGCATGCACGCCGGTGATGATGCGCCACAATCCGATCATGTGCGCCAAAAACCCAGGGCAATTCAGGGAAAATCGGTGCAAAACGGAAAAATTTGGGTAACCCGCTGTAAAAACGAGATTTGGGCCCCATTGTCTCAAGCTGAAACTCACCCACTTTGACACACCCACAGGAAAGACAAATCTCCTCAAGGGGGAACTTCTTCAGACCTAAGAGGTAACCTGTTAGACCCACCCCTTTACATAAACACACCCCTAAAAAGTACCCAATCCTAGATATTTCATCCACATTCAAATAATTACAAGTGTTCACAGATTCTTGTTTTTACTTTCCTCTGCGTCCTCTCTATATATGTTTGCAGAGCCCCTGAGGCAATGTTCACATGTGGTGTTTCGTTTGAAATCCAAAGCCTCCACCTGCAACAACATGTTGAGGTAATATTGTATTTCCTTTTGCATTTAGCACGTTAGAAGGATTTCATTTCAAAATGTAACCAAAATCCCATATGTGGATGCGACCTCAGGTACCACAAACCTGTTATGTCAGAGAATGACTCCAGTTTATAAACTTTTTATCATGTGGTATAGGGGACATTTTAGCTGTATAAAGCTGTATAAGGGCTTGTTTTCTGCGTAACAAATTGTACTTCCTATTGACAGTATTTTAGTGCTACGTACTGGAAATTGAAAAAAAAATCCAAAATGGGGTAACATTGAAAGAAACTGCATTTGCACAATTTTCTTGTGGGCTCCTTTCACTGTCTTTCTCTGTACACTCCTAATGACATCTCTAATTTATTCTTTGGCTCGGTAGAATCACAGGGATACCAAGTTTATATAGATTTTATTATGTGTTAATAGATTTCAAAAACTGAAAATTTTTTCATTCATTCTGCCATATTCTGACGTTCTGCCATATTTTGCCATATTCTGGCACGTTTTCATACTTAGGTGTACAGTGGTGAAGTTTTCATTGCTACCATTTTCGGGACAGTGCAACCTTTTTATCACTTTTATTAAATAGTGATTCAGACATTTGGGTGTGTTTTACCACTACTGGGTTTACCACTGGTTATAACTGTGTTTATGTTTTTATAGACTGGAAATTATTGGACGTGGTTATAACTTATATGTTGTGTTTTTTTTTTTTTTACTTTTTTTTCAATTGAATAATACTTCCACTTTTCTAAAGTGTTTTTGGGCTTTTTCAGGACTTATCCAAATAATTGATACAAATAATTTATCAATATTATTCTAAATTCTTATAATTGGCTTTATTTTGAAATGTAAGTATTTGGTTATCCAAAGTTAATATGAAATATTAAAAAAATATGCAAGTAGATACCAAGGTGAACAATCTAAAGAGCTCTATAAACATGAATTGAAAGATAAAAAGGAATTTAAAAATGTAAATAATTCAGATTTCTCCCAGTACCTGGTTTGGGTTATTGTGTAATTGGCAGTTACTTTTTATTCAGATCTGTACTGTACATTCCATGTTTTGCAGCTTTGTCGCTTCGTGGGAAGAATTGAATTTTGACAATAATTATAGATACATACTTGTAATGAGCAGTTTGTGAGTTCACACGATTCTATGTTTCCTATTCTATATAATTTATCTCTATTGATTCCTTAACTTAATTTTCTCTGCACAGAATTCAATTTCAAAAGACAGTAAAGCACAACTCTATTTCAAGTAATTACATTGGATTCAATATTTTACAGTTTCATTGTGGTTAATTCATTTTAATTTTCTATTTATAGCACAGATCCAAGTGACACAACAGTGTTCAGAATGTTACCTTTTATGAGCTTATTTAGTCAATATATGTTATATGGTATAAGACCTGAGACTAATAACGTGCTAATTGTAAAATCTTAGAACGTACAATAGAGAGCTCAACTTCAAATCAAACTCACACAATAAAGGAGATACACTCACCGGCCACTTTATTAGGTACACCTGTCCAACTGCTCGTTAACACTTAATTTCTAATCAGCCAATCACATGACATGCATTTAGCCATGTAGACATGGTCAAGACAATCTCCTGCAGTTCAAACCGAGCATCAGTATGGGGAAGAAAGGTGATTTGAGTGCCTTTGAACGTGGCATGGTTGTTGGTGCCAGAAGGGCTGGTCTGAGTATTTCAGAAACTGCTGATCTACTGGGATTTTCACGCACAACCATCTCTAGGGTTTACAGAGAATGGTCCGAAAAGGAAAAAACATCCAGTCAGTGGCAGTTCTGTGGGCGGAAATGCCTTGTTGATGCCAGAGGTCAGAGGAGAATGGGCATTCTGCTTCAAACATTTAGAAAGGCAACAGTGACTCAAATCGCCACCCGTTACAACCAAGGTAGGCAGAAGAGCATCTCTGAACGCACAGTACATCGAACTTTGAGGCAGATGGGCTACAGCAGCAGAAGACCACACCGGGTGCCACTCCTTTCAGCTAAGAACAGGAAACTGAGGCTACAATTTTCACAAGCTCATCGAAATTGAACAGTAGAAGATTGGAAAAACGTTGCCTGGTCTGATGAGTCTCGATTTCTGCTGCGACATTCGGATGGTAGGGTCAGAATTTGGCATCAACAACATGAAAGCGTGGATCCATCCTGCCTTGTATCAACGTTCAGGCTGGTGGTGGTGGTGTCATGATGTGGGGAATATTTTCCTGGCACTCTTTGGGCCCCTTTGAGTATCGTTGCAACGCCACAGCCTACCTGAATATTGTTGCTGACCATGTCCATCCCTTTATGACCACAATGTACCCAACATCTGATGGCTACTTTCAGCAGGATAATGCGCCATGTCATAAAGCTGGAATAATCTCAGACTGGTTTCTTGAACATGACAATGAGTTCACTGTACTCAAATGGCCTCCACAGTCACCAGATCTCAATCCAATAGAGCATCTTTGGGATGTGGAACGGGAGATTCGCATCATGGATGTGCAGCCGACAAATCTGCGGCAGCTGTGTGATGCCATCATGTCAATATGGACCAAAATCTCTGAGGAATGCTTCCAGCACCTTGTTGAATGGTGGGTGAGTGTATATTATGGTAATCCACACAATATACAGCAAAAACTTAGTAAAGCTGCTTACTAGAGAAGGGTGAATTTTTTAAAATTCGTTTCGACCCGATTCGCCGGATTTTCCGAAAAAATTTGATTCGACCCGAATCGAATCAAAACGATTCACGTGAAAAAACAGGCATTTATTGGCTGCAGAGAGAATGTAGGGCGTTGTGCCATGCTTAAATATGCATAGGGAGCGTGGTTTGGTCTTCAAACAATGCTATGTTTTAGTATGACACGCACATGACAGCCGTGGCTCTTAGAATCACTTCACTCTTCACTTCCATGTGCACTTACATAGGCTAACTTCCCCAAATAAGTGAAGCGGGAACGCAGCCTGACAAGATAACGTCTGTGCCAGCTCAAAAGGACTGAGCTGAGGGACATGATCTCACTATAACATCAAAGAGTAGACTCTTTTTACACTGAGTGGCACAATGATATAGTGTGTTGGTGGCATCAAAAGCATTAGCAGGAGCCCGCAGAGTGGCACAATGATATAGTGTGAAGGTGGCATCAGTAGCAGCAGGAGCCCGCAGAGTGGCACAATGATATAGTGTGAAGGTGGCATTAGAAGCAGCAGGAGCCTGCAGAGTGGCACAATGATATAGTGCGTTGGTGGCATCAGTAGCAGCAGCAGCAGGAGCCCGCAGAGTGGCACAATGATATAGAGTGAAGGTGGCATCAGTAGCAGGAGCAGGAGGAGGAGCCCACAGAGTGGCACAATGATATAGTGTGTTGATGGCATCAAAAGCATTAGCAGGAGCCCGCAGAGTGGCACAATGATATAGTGTGAAGGTGGCATCAGTAGCAGCAGGAGCCCGCAGAGTGGCACAATGATATAGTGTGAAGGTGGCATTAGAAGCAGCAGGAGCCTGCAGAGTGGCACAATGATATAGTGCGTTGGTGGCATCAGTAGCAGCAGCAGCAGGAGCCCGCAGAGTGGCACAATGATATAGAGTGAAGGTGGCATCAGTAGCAGCAGGAGGAGGAGCCCACAGAGTGGCACAATGATATAGCTTGTTGGTGGCATCAAAAGCAGAAGAAGCCCGCAGAGTGGCACAATGATATAATGTGAAGGTGACATCCAAAGCAGCAGGAGCCCGCAGAGTGGCAAAATGATATAGTGTGTTGGTGGCATCAAAAGCAGAAGCAGGAGCCCGCATAGTGGCACAATGATATAGTGTGAAGGTGGCATCAGTAGCAGCAGGAGCCCGCAGAGTGGCACAATGATATAGTGTGAAAGTGGCATCCGAAGCAGCAGGAGCCCGCAGAGTGGCAAAATGATATAGTGTGTTGTTGGCATCAAAAGCAGAAGCAGGAGCCCGCAGAGAGGCACAATGATATAGTGTGAAGGTGGCATCAGTAGCAGCAGGAGCCCGCAGATTGGCACCATGATATAGTGTGAAGGTGGCATCAGAAGGAGTAAGAGCGGCAGAGTGGCACAATGATATAGTGTGTTGGTGGCATCATAAGCAACAGAAACAGGAGCCCGCAGAGTGGCACAATGATATAGTGTGAAGGTGGCATCAGTAGCAGCAGCAGCAGGAGGAGCCCACAGAGTGGCACAATGATATAGTGTGTTGGTGGCACCAGAAGCAGCAGGAGCCCGCAGAGTGGCACAATGATATAGTGTGAAAGTGGCATCCGAAGCAGCAGGAGCCCGCAGAGTGGCAAAATGATATAGTGTGTTGTTGGCATCAAAAGCAGAAGCAGGAGCCCGCAGAGTGGCACAATGATATAGTGTGAAGGTGGCATCAGTAGCAGCAGGAGCCCGCAGATTGGCACCATGATATAGTGTGAAGGTGGCATCAGAAGGAGTAAGAGTGGCAGAGTGGCACAATGATATAGTGTGTTGGTGGCATCATAAGCAACAGCAACAGGAGCCCGCAGAGTGGCACAATTATATAGTGTGAAGGTGGCATCAGTAGCAGCAGCAGCAGGAGGAGCCCACAGAGTGGCACAATGATATAGTGTGTTGGTGGCACCAGAAGCAGCAGGAGCCCGCAGAGTGGCACAATGATATAGTGTAAAGGTGGCATCATAAGCAGCAGGAGCCTGCAGAGTGGCACAATGATAAAGTGTGTTGGTGGCATCAGTAGCAGTAGCAGCAGCAGGAGCCCGCAGAGTGGCACAATGATATAGTGTGAAGGTGCATCAGAAGCAGCAAGAGTGGCAGAGTGGCACAATGATACAGTGTGTTGGTGGCATCAAAAGCAGCAGGAGCCCGCAGAGTGGCACAATGATATAGTGTGGAGGTGGCATCAGAAGCAGCAGGAGCCCGCAGAGTGGCACAATGATATAGTGTGAAGGTGGCATCAGAAGCAGTAGCAGCAGCAGGAGCCCGCAGAGTGGCACAATGATATAGTGTGAAGGTGGCATCAGAAGCAGCAGCAGCAGGAGCCCGCAGAGTGGCACAATGATATAGTGTGTAGGTGGCATCAGAAGCAGCAGGAGCCTGCAGAGTGGCACCATGATATAGTGTGGAGGTGGCGGACAATTCCAGTCCCTGGTAGGAGGCAGATGGTGCAACTAGCAGCAGATGTGTGGCATCAGGCGGGTGGCATCATCAGAATAGTAGCTGAGGCAGGGAGTTAGGACTCTGACTCATTTCTCAACGTTTGGAGGAGGCGTCATGGCTGATCTAATCTGCATTAAGCATTGGTGAGTTGAAATCCTGGCCGATCCCCAGCTCCCTACAGCAGCCGTAGTAGTAGTACGTGAGCAATGACTGCCAGGAATCCCCCGGTCAGACCTGACAGAGGATGGACAATGGCGCACATAGGCAGCGGCCAACTGTGTGCTCAGTATTTCTCTATAGTATGCCAGTTGTTCCTTCTTCTCAGCAGCAGGAAAAAAGTCACCCGTTTTGGACCGGTAGCGAGGGTCCAAGAGGGTGGAGAGCAAAAAGTCATCCCTATGCCAGAAGTTGACTACTCGGCTGTCACTAGTTAGGCAAAGCAGCATGCTGCGGGCCATCTGCACAAGTGACTCTGAGGGACTCCCGTTCTCCATATTCACAGTATACAGCCACGGTGCTTCTGGGTCATCTGCCTCGTCTTCTACCTCCTCCGGATGCTCCTGCTCCTCCTCTAGAAAGACCACAAATTGCACCAGACTCTGCTTGTGCTCCAATGTCCTCCTCCTCCAGTTCAGCCCCCACCGGACTCATGTGGCCATGAGATGCAGTCTCCACTTCTCCAGTGCCCTGACCAGACATATTTTGCAGCATGAGTTTCAGGACATGAAGCAGTGGAATGACGTTATTCATCCCGCAGTCCTGGCGACTGAAAATAACGTGGCCTCTTCAAAAGGCCTGAGCAAACGGCAGGTGTCACGCATGAGCTGCCAGTGGCTGACATCAAAGTTACACAGGGGAGTACTACGGTCCGCTTGCATCATCACAAAGTCATTAATGGCTTTTCTCTGTTCATACAGGCGGTCTAACATATGGAGGCTGGAATTCCAACGGGTGGAAACGTCGCATATCAGACTATGTTGGGGTAGGCCCTTCTGGCGCTGCAACTCAAAGAGGGTGTGCTTGGCGTTGTAAGAATGGCGTTGTAAGTGCGTGCACAGTGTCCTGGCCATTTTTAGAATGTCTTGCAGATGGGTGTAAGACTTCAGGAGCTTGTTGACTACCAGATTGAACACGTGTACCATGCAGGGCGCATTGACCATCCCTCCTCGATGCAGTGCGGACACCATGTTCCTCCCATTGTCTGTCACCATGGTTCCGATTTTTAATTGTCACAGAGAAAGCCACACATTGATTTCTTCATGCATGATGCAGAGCAGTTCCTCCCCTGTGTGACTTCGTTCGCCCAGGCAAACCAGGTGTAGAACTGCGTGACACCGCTGTGCCCTGCACATGTGGTATGATGGAGCGGCACTTGTGGAGGCTGAGGTGGTGTTGGAGAAGGAGGAGGCGGACACTGGCACAGGAGCAGCAGTTTGACAACGTGGAGGAGAAAGCGCCGTCTCTTGTTGAAGTTGTTGGTGTGGCTGGGCGGGAAGCACATTCACCCAGTGGGCCGTAAAGGACATATACTGGCCCTGACCATAATTACAGCTCCACACGTCCGTGCTGCCGTGCACCTTGGAAGAAACTAATAAGCTCAAAGACTGGCCCACCTTATGTTGTACATATTGGTGAAGGGCTGGCACAGCCTTTTTGGAAAACAAATTGTGGCTTGGAACTCTCCACCTCGGTTCGGCACAAGCCATTCTCTGAAGGGTGCAGAGTCCACGACTTGGAAAGGGAGAAACTGCAGTACCAACAACTTTGACAAGAGCACGGTCAGCTTCTGCACCTTAGGATGGCTGGACACATAGAGTTGTCTTTTTGTAATCGCCTCGCTCAACGACTGCTGGCGCCATGCGTAGCAAGGAGCAGGAGCATCTGGACCAGGAGATGATGTCAAAGACAAACAGCTCCCTTCGGCAGAGGTGCTGGAGCCTTGACTTGCTGAAACAGCATGTGTGCCACTAGGTGCTGCTGCTGTTGCTGCGCCTGCAGGATGGACCGCATCTGATACCCGTTTCTCCCAGGCCATTGGATGGTGACGCTGCATGTGTTGGCGCAGGGCCATGGTGCCTGACAGGCGCTGACCTGCTCCTGGGCCATGCCAACTAATTGTTGCATCAGAGGAACCTATGGACTCTTGGCTGGGGTTGTCAGATGTTATATTTGAGGAATTGGATGACCTAGTCAACCATTCAACAACCTTTGGGTTGTTGATCAACACACTGCCACTAGATGACAACGGCAATTCTGGCCTCACAGAGTCACCCCTGCTGCGACATCCCCTTACTGTGCTGCCACCTCTGCCTGCTCCACCTGCCACCTTTCTGTCTGACATAGTGGTTTATAAACTACGTGGATTTGACAAGTAAATCTGGCCGTAAACTAGAGCCCCAAAAGGTATTGCAATGTGCGTTATACAGATACCCCACAACTGACAGTGTAATTTCAGCGAAAATCACTGTATAAACTATGTGGATTTCACACGTAAATCTGGCTGTAAACTAGAGCCCCCAAAAGGTATTGCAATGTGCGTTATACAGATACCCCACAACTGACAGTGTAATTTCAGCGAAAATCACTGTATAAACTATGTGGATTTCACACGTAAATCTGGCTGTAAACTAGAGCCCCCAAAAGGTATTGCAATGTGCGTTATACAGATACCCCACAACTGACAGTGTAATTTCAGCGAAAATCACTGTATAAACTATGTGGATTTCACACGTAAATCTGGCTGTAAACTAGAGCCCCCAAAAGGTATTGCAATGTGCGTTATACAGATACCCCACAACTGACAGTGTAATTTCAGCGAAAATCACTGTATAAACTATTTGGATTTCACATGTAAATCTGGCTGTAAACTAGAGCCCCCAAAAGGTATTGCAATGTGCGTTATACAGATACCCCACAACTGACAGTGTAATTTCAGCGAAAATCACTGTATAAACTATGTGGATTTCACACGTAAATCTGGCTGTAAACTAGAGCCCCCAAAAGGTATTGCAATGTGCGTTATACAGATACCCCACAACTGACAGCTCACTACTGCAGATGCATGAATGTCAAACAGATTTCTTCCTATTCGATTTTGTCACTAAATAGAACTGCTATTTGGGGTATACAGATCCCCCTTAGAGAACAGCGAGGGATTGCAGCAAGAATTGCACAGCACAATAGCAGCAGCTGGACGCTACAACATGAAGTGTGAAGTGCTGAGATTGAAAATGGCTGGATTTTATAGGGCTGTGTGACATCACATAAGCCTGCCGGTCGCTGATTGGCCTACAGGTCTGCAGATGTCATTGGGGGTGTTCCTTTCTCCTTCCCAGAGTTCTCTGCCCCATGTAACACGTTGTTCTCGCGCCCATTTAGCAGAAACATTAGGGGAAAAAAAACAACTTCGTTCTTGCGAATCAGCATAAATTTCGGCTTTGTGGTGAATCAAATTTTTCCTTAAATTCTAACCAAAGTTAGAATCATTAGAATCGATTTGCCCATCTCTACTGCTTACATTGCTAAAAATGGTAAACATGTTTCAGCCTATTTTTTTTTTACAAAATATAATATTCAAAAGTTTAAATATGTATTATCACACGACATAGTACTAATTGATTAAATAAAATGTAAATTTTGTAAAGTCCGTTTTTTGTCTTCATTACACTATAACGCAATGCCAAATTGTTGCTGTTTCAGGCTAACACTACAGCATGGGGCATTTCCTGAACAGGTTTGGAGTTGTGATGTAAATATTTCCCTGATATATATCAGATCTTTCTCAAAAATATGTCTCCATCATCTCTACACAGCTTTCCATGTTGCCCACAGCAACCAATTAGAGTACGGCTTTGGTTTTCCTTGTTTCTCCAAGGTGTTATGTAAAAAATTCCTCGTGATGTTCTTATTTTGGCTCTTATTTTAGTATAAAAATAAGCAATTTCAGAAACTCATTTTAGTGGAGTAATAATTTACCAAGATTCTTTTTTGAGACTTTCTCATATTTTTGTAATCAATTCCATTGAGTTTACGTAAGTCTAGAAGACTGTCCCAAAGCTATTCAGATTACTTCAATCTATTTAGCATTTCTATACCGTTAATATGCAATCTACATGAATTAGGCAGCTTGGTTGCGCTTGAAGTGCTATTTTGAGTTTGTCTATTCTCATATATTGAACAAAGTGAAGTTACACAGATGCCATCCTCTTTGAAATGATGTGAGTCTGTGGAGTATTGCATCACAGTCAGATAAGAATATCACCTTGGGCTTTTTAATCCTACCTGGTGTTCAAGATATGTGTGCAATAACGTACAATTATTTTCACTATAATGTGCCAGAGGGGCAAATACATGCTTAACAATGTATGCAGGTTCAGAAATCAGAACAGCGCTGACAGCAAAATACTGCAGTCTTCATAACTCACATAAAGTTTTATGATAGCCTAGAATTTTAAAATATTTAGTTGTGGGTGTTATTTATTACGATTCAATCTTTACAATGAAAAAAAAATATTTTCAAATACTGATCTTTTTAATTATGTTTTTTTAAGTCAATATATATTTGTAATATTTAATGCAACAGATGGCACAAAAATTGTAGCACTCTCATCCAGATTCATTGCCTTAACAATTATGGGAAGAAGCCCCATGATATTTAGGGTGCCTTCTCTTTCCCCAAAATATTAGTATTAACTAACGGATATATAAAGAACAATTTAACAGGTACATTCATTAAATTTTTTGTAAGTACCCATTTAATACAGGGACACAAATATTTAGATTCTATAGTCCTACACTGTGAGAAGTGAATATGGTCCATTTGAATCCAGTCACATCTTTTACTATTGTAGTGATATTTGAGGGATTTCTCCAAATAACTCAGTGGTCTTTTCCATACAGAAATGTGGTGTGAGAATATTAAAACCATGGTAGCTGCATTTTTCTTCTCAATCCTCTTTTATTTATCTATTTTTCACCTATTGATATTTTTAGCATTAAATGGAAACTGTCACGAGATTCTCATAGCCCTATACTAGTTGCTGCCCAAACTGTTTTAACTAAAAAATTTATAGTTCAATCCATAGAAAATTAACTTTGTAAGCCTACCTGACATCCTGCCAGAAAATATGTCTACCACAGATAGATTCACATGTCTGGAAAGTGGTTGACTTAAGCAAAGTAGAAAAATGGCAGATGTGACAATTTTGAGATATTTTAAGTCAGAAGACTGTCAGGATCAGTGGTAGTGGATCCTCTGTACCACCGCAGATGATGAAGTAAGCCGATACCTGGGACCAGAGTCTAAGTGGTACCCTGTTTTCACCAGAGCCTGCCACAAAGCAGGTTGGACTTGTTGCTGCGTGGTACCACTAGTTCGTTCCGCAGGCGTGACATTGTCCGCGGTGGCGGCCAAGGCGAAGCACAGAATTGTAAGGCAAGCTCGTGATCGGGGACATGCAGGAGGTCTTGACATGCAGCACAGGATCAGAGTCGGGGAAATACTGGTCAGGAAAGACAGCATGGGAATGCTGAAACACAGCAAATCGCATGAAAAAGCTTTCTTAGAGGCACTAGGCACAAAGATCTGGCAGGGTGTGCAGGGAGAGGTAGGTTTATATACAATTCTGGGAAATGGGAAGTGCACGGCCGAATATCGGGATAAGTAGTGGGGACAGGTAAGAAGCGTGAGCGCTGCGCCAGCGCACATGGGGGGCAACGGGTGAGCCTACAATCTGAGATATGGGTCACAGGAGAACCCGTGACAAAGACTAGTATGACTGTAATGCTACAGCACCACTACCATTATTTATCGCTTAAGAGGCATCTTAAATGCTATGGAGCCATTTCGTTATTATTATTTTAGATTCACAAGGTTTATTTTTTGTTTAAAGAAAAATAATTTTAATTGCTCATTTTATGTTGGGCGTTATGTAATAAAGAAGCCCTTCTACCAAAAATTTACAAAGACAGCTTTTTTATCTACTATTCTTTCTGTTGACAAGGAGTGACAAGGAGAAAAGGAGAAAAGACTCAAGGGCATGATACATGCAACAGTATACATGCATACATGCATGTATAGTCTGTGCTCAGTATCATATGATTATATGAATGCCACTTGTTCCGGTCTGCTGCTGAACATCTGATAACAAAAGATCTCTTTAGATATGGTCCACAATCTGTTACTCTAACTATTCATAGTTACTAATGAAACCACAAATGTCATGCAAAAGCTAAATAAACATATTTGTAGAGGTATACATTACAAAATTTAATGAACAGCAGAGTGTAAACTTTCCTAATGGCCCCCTCTTTCAATGGAAACTTTTCACAATACAAAAGACACCGCAGTCTGCAGGCAACATGTAAGTCACCAACAGGGTACCTAGTTAATATTCCAAACTGTGTTCATTTTACCATGCAAAACACTACATAAGCTTGTTCTGAAATGACATGAGAATCAAGACACCATGATAATTTGGCAAAATAACTTAAAGACAAGTCATGCATAGAAAATTGACTGAAACAGATGGGAGAACACCAATGTGACTCTCATTCAGCTATAATACACCTGTTATTTGGCCACTGTAAAATCTAAAAGCTAGTTACAATTGTTTGTTACATCTTTTGTTGCTTAAACAAGCATTTAAACGTTAAATGTTTTTCCAGGCTTTCGTTATCAATACATATTGATGTGTACTGACTCCAAGGAGGCTCTCAGGGCTAAGTGAAGGGACTGCAGCACAGAAAGTTATAGGTTTGGTAGTGGCTATACAAAGTGCTGAGGTGCAGTGATCTTTAAGACTCAGTTTGAAAAGGCCCACCACTATAGGAATTAGTTATACCTGCCAAATAAAAGAGGAAACCCGCATGCACCTTTAGTCAGTTGAACAATTTTAAAATTGGGACATCTAGTTCTAGAACTAGAATTCAATCAATTTAGCAACCCTAGAAAGGTTCCTTAAATCTTTATTATTATATTAACTATCAAGAACTTCTACGACAGAATCCATGAACAGGTCATCTGAATATACAGTTCCTGTACTGTATTATAAAATACACCAAAGATTGTATAGCATTTGTGTTTGGTACTGAGTAGAGATGAGCGAACATACTCGTCCGAGCTTGATGCTCGATCGAGCATTAGCGTACTCGAACTGCTTCGCCCGCTCGAGAAAATGGCATCTCCCGCCGTTGTGATTTTTGGCGGCCAGAAACAGAGCCAATCACAATCCAGGAGACTCTGCACTCCACCCAGCATGACGTGGTACCCTTACACGTCGATAGCAGTGGTTGGCTGGCCTGATCAGGTGACCCTGGAATAGACTAGTCCCTGCCCGCGTTTGCTCGTATCATTCTCTGTCTGGATGCCGCTAGGGAGAGAGCTGCTGCTGGTCAGGGAAAGCGTTAGGCCTCTTCCACACTAGCATTGCGTTTCACGTCAGGGTGCAATGCGTGAAAAACTGACGTTTTTGGCTGCGTTTTTGTTCCATTTTACCTTGGAGTAATTAGCGTTTTTGCGCTTTTCACGCGCGTGTTGTTAGCGTTTTTTTGCGTTTTCGGCGCATTTTTGACGCGCGATTCAATGGGAGACTCGAGCATTTTTCAAAGGGACCATGGTTTGGGATTAAAATGTGTTATTTAATTGAAAAATAATGTCTTCTGATAAATTGCAAACATCTGCGATCTATTCTTCACTGTTCCGCGCGTATATTATCTCCCGACAAGTTAGCAGATGTAAAGAACAGTGAAGAATAGAATAAAATCATTGTACACAGTGAACACAGTGAACACAGGATCATTTAAGAGAAAAACACAGTGCAGAACACAGTGCAGAATAGATTACAGATGTTCGGCACATCTGCTTACTTGTCGGGAGATACGCGCGGAACGGCGCGAACAAAATAGCATGTGAAGAACAATATATATGTGTGTGAAGAACACATTGCAGATGTTTAAATACATCTGCAATGTGTTCTTCACACATATATATTGTTCTTCACATGCTATTTTGGGCGCAACGTTCCGCGCGTATCTTCCGACAAGTAAGCAGATGTGCCGAACACATGACGCACTATTTTGGCGCACTATTCTGCGCGTGACACGCAAAAATAGAGCATGCTGCGATTTTGACGCGCGTGAAAACGAACGCAAGCACGCGCGTTAAAAACAACGCTAATGGAGAAAGACCCATTGAATACAATGGGACAGAGTGCAATGCGAGTTCTGCGCGTCAAATGCACGCGCAGAACTCGCGCGTGAAAAACGCCAGTGTAGAAGGGGCTTTAGGGTGTTCTATTAGAATAGTGTTAGGCAGGAGTGATTCTACAAGAACCCAACAGCCCTTCTTAGGGCTACAATAACGTTTTATTTTACTTTTTTTGTTTGCTTGTGGCTGGGCTTGCTGCCATTAGTAGTGCAGCTAGTACCATATTGTGAGTAATTTGCAGGGAGACTTGCTACCGTTGTGTTTAGCTCTTAGTGACACACATATCCACCTTAAACACCGAAGTGGGACAATTTATTAGGGGTTTGATTTGAATTAGGCACAGTCTGCTGATTTATTTTTTTTTTACATTTATTTTTTTTTATAACTCAAAGTAATCTGGCAAAGCAGTGTGCTTTCAGTGTAGGCTAGAAAATAGCCATAGGAGAACCCCACCGGCTTACTTAGGCCTACAATAGCGTTATATTTTACTTTTTTTGGTTTGCTTGTGGCTGGGCTTGCTAGCATTAGTAGTACAGCTAGTACCATATTGTTAGGAATTTGCTGGGAGACTTGCGACTGTTGTGTTTAGCTCTTAGTGATACACATATCCACCTCAAACACCGAAGTGGGACAATTTATTAGGGGTTTGATTTGAATTAGCTACAGTCTGCTGATTTATCTATTTTTTACGTTTAATTCTTTTTATAACTCATCTATAAGTCATCAGGCACAGCACAAAATCCAGTTGTGGGCTGTCAGTGTAGGTTAGAAACTAGCTATAGCAATAGGATAGCATCGTTTTGTTTTTTAAAAAAAATAAAAAAAATAAACACACAAAAAAAAAAAAAAATTTAAAGTTTACACTTTAATTTGGAAAATGTTTAACCCAAGGACTAGGGGTAGAGGACGAGGGCGTGGACGTGGGCGTCCAACTACTGCAGGGGTCAGAGGCCGTGGTCCTGGGCGGGGTGAGACACCACCTGCTGATGAGGGAGCAGGGGAACGCCACAGAGCTACACTCCCTAGGTTCATCGTGTCTCAAGTTACTGGGACTCGTGGTAGAGCACTGTTGAGGCCAGAACAGTGCGAAGAGGTGATGTCGTGGATTGCGGACAATGCTTCTAGCCATTTGTCATCCTGTCAGTCTTCCACGCAGTCCACCCATGTCACCGAAATCGGCACTCCTCCAGCTCCTCCACCTCAGCCTTCCCCCCAGTCTGCCCCCTCCCAGCAAAATTTGGCATTTGAACCGGCATACTCTGAGGAACTGTTTTCTGGACCCTTCCCACAGTCACAAACCACTTGTCCGGTTGCTGCTGAGCTATTTTCCGATGCCCAGGTTTTCCACCGGTCGCAGTCTGTGGGTGATGATGACATTATTGACGTAGTGGAAGAAGTGTATACAGAGGTGTCGGTCGATGAGGAGACACGGTTGTCAGACAGTGGTGAAGTTGTTGTCAGGGCAGGAAGTCCGAGGGGGGAGCAGACTGAGGGATCGGAGGATGATGAGGTGACAGACCCAAGCTGGGTTGATAGGCCCGGGAGAACACAGTGCTTCTGAGACGGAGGCAAGTCCTATAGCAGAACAGGTTGGAAGAGGCAGTGGTGGGGCCAGACGGAGAGGCAGGGCCAGAGCTGGTGCATCAGCGCCAAATGTTTCCCGTAGTCAAGCTCCCGTGGAGAGGGCTAGATTTTCAGAAGTCTGGAGGTTCTTTAAAGAAACACCGGATGACCGACGGACTGTGGTGTGCAACCTGTGCCAAACCAGGATCAGCAGGGGTTCCACCACTACTAGCTTAACTACTACCAGTATGCGCAGGCATATGAATGCTAAACACCCCACTCAATGGCACCAAGCCCGTTCACCTCCGGCCGGGCACACCACTGCTCCTTCCCCTGTGTCATCTGCTAGTCAGCCCCCTGCCCAGGACCACGGCCCAAACACCTCCCGTGCGAAAACCCCATCTTCGCCTCCACGATCCTCCACAGCATCCACCAGCGTTCAGCTCTCCATACCCCAGACGCTGGAGCGCAAAAGGAAGTATAGTGCAACCCACCCACATGCCCAAGCCCTCAACGTCCACATCTCCAAACTGCTTAGCCTGGAGATGCTGCCCTATAGGCTGGTAGAGACCGAGGCCTTTCGCAACCTCTTGGCGGCGGCCGCCCCTCGGTATTCGGTCCCCAGCCGCCACTACTTTTCCTGATGTGCCATCCCAGCCCTGCACAAGCACGTGTCAGAGAACATCATCCGTGCCCTGAACAACGCCGTTTCTGACAAGGTCCACCTGACCACGGACACGTGGACAAGTGCTGCCAGGCAGGGCCACTATATTTTGCTGACGGCACATTGGGTTAACTTGGTGGAGGCTGGGACCGAGTCTGACCCTGGGGCTGGTCATATACTGCCGGCGCCGAGGATTGCGGTGCCTACCTCGGTCCAGGTCTCAAAGGCCTACTATGCCTCCTCCACCTCCTCCTCCGAATTACCATCCGTGGGCATGGCGCCATCAGTTGGTAGCTCTAGGCACAGCAGCAGTGCCATCGCTAAGCGACAGCAGGTGGTGCTCAAACTGCTGAGCCTAGGCGATAAAAGGCACACCGCCCAAGAGCAATTACAGGGCATCACAGCGCAGACTGATCTGTGGCTGGCACCGCTGAACCTGAAGCCAGGCATGGTTGTGTGTGACAATGGCCGTAACCTGTTGGCGGCTCTGCAACTCGGCAGACTGACACATGTGCCATGCCTGGCCCATGTGTTAAATCTCATAGTTCAGCGTTTCCTCAAGACATACCCCAATCTGTCTGATTTGCTCACGAAGGTGCGCCGCATCTGTGCGCATTTCAGGAAGTCCAGCACAGATGCTGCCACCCTCAGGGCAGCGCAGCGCCGCTTCCAACTGCCCGCTCACCTACTGTTGTGCGAAGTGCCCACGAGGTGGAATTCAACATTAACCATGTTATCCAGAGTTTACCAGCAGCGCAGAGCGATTGTAGACTGCCAGATGTCAACTTCCACCAGAACTGGTAGTCAGGTCAGTCAGCTTCCTCAAGTCTACAATGAGGAGTGGACGTGGATGTCTGATATCTGTCAGGTGCTGAGTAACTTTGAGGAGTCAACACAGATGGTCAGTGGCGATGCCGCCATCATCAGCCTCACCATCCCGCTGCTTGGCCTGTTGAAATACTCTCTGGTCAGCATGAAGTCGGAAGCTTTGCGCTCGTCACAAGAGATGGGGGAAGAAGATTCCCTTGTTGATAGCCAAAGCACCCTTAGGTCTTTTTCTCAGCGCATATCGGAGGAGGCGGAGGAGGATGAGGAGGAAGAGGAGGAGAATGTTGGCGAGACAGAAGAGGGGACCATTGTTCAGTCCTTCACTGTTCAGCGTGTATGGGCAGAAGAAGAGGAGTTGGAGGAGGAGGAAATGGAGAGTCAGGCCAGTGAGGGGAGTGAATTCTTGCGCGTTGGGACTCTGTCGCATATGGCAGATTTAATGCTAGGCTGCCTATCCCGTGACCCTCGCGTTCAAAGAATTTATTCCAGCACCGATTACTGGGTATTCACTCTCCTGGACCCACGGTACAAGCAAAATCTTTCCACTCTCATCCCTGGAGAGGAAAGGAGTGTGAGAATGCATGAATACCAGCAGGCCCTGGTGCACAAGCTGAAACAGTATTTCCCTTCTGACAGCGCTAGCGGCAGAGGGCGTACTTCTGCGGGACAAGTAGTGAGGGAGAGTAGGCGAGTAGGCAGCTTGTCCAGCACTGGCAGGGGTACGCTTTACAAGGCCTTTGCCAGTTTTATGTCACCCCAGCAAGACACTGTCACCTGTCCCCAGTCTCGGCAGAGTAGGGCTGATCTTTACAGAAAGATGGTGAGGGAGTACGTAGTTGACCATACCATCGTCCTAAATGATCACACAGCTCCCTACAACTACTGGGTTTCAAAGCTGGACATGTGGCATGAACTGGCGCTGTACGCCTTGGAGGTTCTTGCCTGCCCTGCCGCTAGCGTGTTGTCCGAGCGGGTTTTCAGTGCAGCTGGGGGCATCATCACCGATAAGCGTACATGCCTGTCGACTGACAGCGCTTACAGGCTGACGCTTATCAAGATGAATAAAGCCTGGATTTCTCCTGATTTTCATTCTCCACCAGGAGAAAGAAGCTCAACCTGAATAATGTATGCACTCCTCCTCCTCATTGTCCTCCTTCTCCTCCTCTTTGTACACTAAAGCAGAGGAAACTGGCTATTTTTTGCCAGGGCCAACTGGCTCTAGCTATAGTACTCTATGTATTTAATTTTTTTGGAGGGCCACCTACCCGGTCCTCTGTTTTAAACAATTTTTGGGACTGCCACATACAGGCACTCAATCTATTTAATTTTTCTGGAGGACCACCTACCTGCTCCTCTGGTTTGAAAACTTTTTTGGACTGCCACATACAGGCACTCAATTTATTTAATTTTTCTGGAGGACCACCTACCTGCTCCTCTGGTTTGAAAACTTTTTTGGACTGCCACATACAGGCACTATCCAAATTAAATTGTCTCCATAGCAGCCTCCACACGTCGTCTTTTTAGCTGCCTCCACACGTTGTCTCCATTGCTACCTCCACACGTCATCGCCATAGCTGCCTCCAAAAGTCGTCCATATAACTGCCTCCATACATGGTCTCCTTATCAAACGAGCTGTGTCAAGCTGAATTTTGGGTTGTTTTCATGGCTTCCACATCAAACTTGTTAACTTTGTCTCCACCCTGCTGTGTAATCCACAAAATATACTGACAAACTTTTATCATTTACCTCCTTGCGGCTCTGTTTACATTCCCCTCACCCGCCATATCCCAAACTTATAAGAACACTACTACACTTGATCTTATACAAAAGGTTCTTAGAAGTGCTGTTTGGGGAGTAGCCGAGAGACAGGGGCTTGGATAGGCGAAAGCTCGCCTGGCAGCGGAGCGCCAGTTCCATCCTAAGATCCAACTAACATAGTTTTAACTGCAGCACCTTTAATCTACTACTAGTTCACTGCCTCCATACATCGTCCCCTTATCTGTCGCCGCCATGCTGGAGACCTGAAGTTGCAATCATAGCAGCGCAATATGGATGCCCCATACTGTCGCTCTTAATGATGGAACCATTTCCGAAAAAACAATTAAAAATAGAACCACTATGCTATTCCATTATTCCTAGGTGAAATATTCAAACGACCCGGCCTGCTTTGAAATGTATAATTTTTTCAAAGTAAACGCTTTTGGGTGGGGAGGAGCCAAGAGACAGGGGCTTGGACTGGCGAAAGCTCGCCTGGCAGTGGACCGCCAGCTCCATCCCAAGATTAGGCAGCCTCAGAGGCTGCCCCTGCTGTTTCCTGTCCATTTTGCCTCCACGATCCTCCACAGCGTCCACCAATGTCTCATTTCAACTCTCTATACCCCAGACGCTGGTGCACGAGAGGATATGCAGCACATCATCCCCTTATCAAACGAGCTGTGTCAGGCAGAATTTTCAGGTGTTTCACCAGATACATAGTGGAACTCGGCCCATCTGTCGCCGCCATGCTGGAGACCTGAAGTTGCAATCATAGCAGCGCAATATGAATGCCCCATACTGTCGCTCTTAATCATGGAAATCGTCTCCATGGCTGCCTCCACATGTCGTCCCCTTACCAAAAGAGCTGTGTCAGGCTCATTTTTCGGGTGTTTCACCAGATACGTTGTGGAACTTGGTCACTATGTCGCCGCCACCATGCTATGTTATCGACTAAATATACCGTCAACCTTTTGTTCACATAGGAAATCATTTCAGCGCTTCTTGCTCACCTCCTTTGGTTCCTCTCTGCCACCCATTGGTTTGAAGCCTGAGTCCATTTAGGGTATGTCGCCATGACACTCTCTTGCCTGCCGCTGCTGCTGCTGACTCTGCATGCCGTCCCCTATAGCAGTGATGGCAAACCTTTTAGAGGCTGAGTGCCCAAACTACAACAAAGACACGTTTATTTATCGCAAAGTGCCAACACAGAAATTTAATTTGTGATTTATACTCCCTTCACTGTCACAGTTTTCATTGATACCAGCCCCCTGAGGACACCAATAAAGCAGAAAATAGTCCCAGGTACAGCTGTCACTTTAAAATACCTCTGTGCACAGCAAGTCCTGGGCTGTCTGGGACTGCAGGAAGATACCTGGAGTCATCTCTGGTGATGGCCTGAGTGCCCACAGAAAGGGCTCTGAGTGCCACCTCTGGCACCAGTGCCATAGGTTAGCCATCACTGCCCTATAGTGTCAGGGTCAATTATTGCATGTTTTAGATGCTATCTAGCCTCATTCGGTCAATCTGTCATGGCCATGCTGTTGCCTATAATTTTGGCATAATGGTACGATTCAGCAGCCTCAGAGGCATCCATGCATGCTGCCCCTGCTGTTTCCTGTCCATTTCCGTGGTGTTTCCATCCTTTTCTGAGGTTCCCAGGTGTTTGGCCAAGCTTCCCTGTGCAGAGCCTTGGTCCCCTTGAAAAATGCTCGAATCTCCCATTGACTTCAATGGGGCTCGTTATTCGAGACGAGCACTCGAGCATCGGGAAAAGTACGTCTCGAATAACGAGTACCCGAGCATTTTAGTGCTCGCTCATCTCTAGTACTGAGCCCTTGAGCTGCATACAGTTCTTGTGACCAATGAATGTGGTGACACAGACCCTTAAAGCAGAAGTGGCAATCCCTGTAGCCAAATCAATGATATTATAACACTTTAACTATTTTACCTATACTGCCCTAATTACTTTATATATAATGGTCAAAATACTGTATATATAGACATGGCTGAAAAAAAAAAAGACTGCCATGGGCACTGGGCTTTATGAATATTATTAAATGTATATATATATATGATAAAGTGGCCGGTGAGTGTATATATATATATATATATATAGGTATATATATATATACACTCACCGGTTACTTTATTAGGTACACCTGTCCAACTGCTCGTTAACACTTAATTTCTAATCAGCCAATCACATGGCGGCAACTCAGTGCATTTAGGCATGTAGACATGGTCAAGACAATCTCCTGCAGTTCAAACCGAGCATCAGTATGGGGAAGAAAGGTGATTTGAGTGCCTTTGAAAGTGGCATGGTTGTTGGTGCCAGAAGGGCTGGTCTGAGTATTTCAGAAACTGCTGATCTACAGGGATTTTCACGCACAACCATCTCTAGGGTTTACAGAGAATGGTCCGAAAAAGAAAAAACATCCAGTGAGCGGCAGTTCTGTGGGCGGAAATGCCTTGTTGATGCCAGAGGTCAGAGGAGAATGGGCAGACTGGTTCGAGCTGATAGAAAGGCAACAGTGACTCAAATCGCCACCCATTACAACCAAGGTAGGCAGAAGAGCATCTCTGAACGCACAGTACGTCGAACTTTGAGGCAGATGGGCTACAGCAGCAGAAGACCACACAGGGTGCCACTCCTTTCAGCTAAGAACAGGAAACTGAGGCTACAATTTTCACAAGCTCATCGAAATTGGACAGTAGAAGATTGGAAAAACGTTGCGTTGTCTGATGAGTCTCGATTTCTGCTGCAACATTCGGATGGTAGGGTCAGAATTTGGCGTCAACAACATGAAAGCGTGGATCCATCCTGCCTTGTATCAACGGTTCAGGCTGGTGGTGGTGGTGTCATGGTGTGGGGAATATTTTCTTGGCGCTCTTTGGGCCCCTTGGTACCAATTGAGCATCGTTGCAACGCCACAGCCTACCTGAGTATTGTTGCTGACCATGTCCATCCCTTTATGACCACAATGTACCCAACATCTGATGGCTACTTTCAGCAGGATAATGTGCCATGTCATAAAGCTGGAATCATCTCAGACTGGTTTCTTGAACATGACAATGAGTTCACTGTACTCAAATGGCCTCCACAGTCACCAGACCACAGTCCAATAGAGCATCTTTGGGATGTGGTGGAACGGGAGATTCGCATCATGGATGTGCAGCCGACAAATCTGCGGCAACTGTGTGATGCCATCATGTCAATATGGACCAAAATCTCTGAGGAATGCTTCCAGCACCTTGTTGAATCTATGCCACGAAGAATTGAGGCAGTTCTGAAGGCAAAAGGGGGTCCAACCCGTTACTAGCATGGTGTACCTAATAAAGTGGCCGGTGAGTGTTTATATATATTATATCCTAAGAAAAGGCAGCACTCCAAATTTCAAAAGTGAAATTTCAAGTGGATTTATTCATAGCACACCGCAATGTTTCAGCCTCTATTAAAGCCTTTGTCAAGCAATATCAAAATGTTACATCGAAATAAAGGAAGTGACCTCAGTGAGGCCAATTAATCAATTGCATAAATATGGATCCAAATTTCCATACATTACAATGAGTGAAAGTGAATCAATGTTTCCATAATTCATCTATTATTATGTATATATCAAGGTGATAATAATACACCATCAAAATGCTTTTATATATTATAAAATGAACATGTGCAGCAATTAAATAGTTAAAAATACCACAGGAGTATACATTCATTATTTTAGCTACACCATGTTTGGCGTCCCTTTGTAGCTAATGCGCATGTCCAGAAAGCCAACCGTGTACATAGTAACTACTGATAGCTTTAATACCGGCACATGCGTATACCTACCGGACCTGTCACTTGGCCAAAAATAATTAAATAGCACTACGCTCATACACACATGTTTTCTCAGCCTTTTAGTCCCTACGCACGGCTAGGACTACCAAATTGGATTACAACGCACATACAATGCATCCAGGTTTATATTAAATGTACATTCCAAGGGGATCATAGATGAATCTCCATGGTCCACTCTTATCTCCTTAGTAATATCACTGCCAACAGGTCCATACCTGTTTCTAACAATCCTATTTATAACCTTATACTGAATAAAGTATCTATACACTATTGTGGTTCCTGTTTCATTATTAAATGCTATATGGAAAATAAGCATTAATACATAAAGAATGCTTTAGAAAATAAATATACAAAAAAAAAAGAAAATTTCAGATCTCTTCTCTTTCATGTGGATTTGGTATATATCCGGAAAATAGAAAAGGGACAATCTTAAGTTCAAAATTTACAAAAACACCTACCACACAGTTGAAGAGTAATAAAATACTGAGTCTCGGCAAGGCAAGCTACTTTACCCCTACCAATAAAAAATCGACATAATGGCCTCTAGGATGCAATGTATCAAGTCTAAAAATCCATTCCAATTCTTTTTGTTGTAATTTAGCTAGTCTGTCTCCACCTCTCCGAAGGGGGGAGGGGTATATGGTCAATAAGTCCAAATCTCAATTGCTCCTCTGTGTGTTTTGCTTCTGCAAAAAATGAGAAACAGGAAGATCCTTCCTTTTCTGTCTAATTGTATACCTATGATGATTATATGTGTCTTAAAATCCAAAGATGTCACTCCTATGTATTGTAAATTACAAAGACAAGTTACCCCTATGTATAGTACAGTGATGGCGAACCTTTTAGCGGCCGAGTGCCCAAAAAGCAACCCAAACCCCCCCCCTTATTTATCGCGAGGTGCCAACCAAAAATGAAAGCAGTAACTTATTGCTCCACGTTCTTCAACAACTCTCAATCATATTGGCCTCCTGAGGACAGCAACACAGTAGAAAGATGGAAAATTTGCATCATTTTAGCCAGTGTCCCTCTGTACACAGAGAATCGTGGGGCCAGCAGGAGGTCCTCCAAAGATAATTCAGCACTGTCTATTCATTCTCCCTCTTCCTACAGTCCCTAGTAACGAAGTAAGTATCAAAATTTGTCTGAAAGCAGCATCTTTTAAGTTGCTAGGAACTGCAGAAAGATTCTTTGAGACCTGTCTGGTGTGCTGGGGTGATGGCCCGGGTGCCCACAGAAAGGGCTCTGAGTGCCGCCTCTGGCACCCGTGCCATAGGTTCGCCATCACTGGTATAGTAAATTACAAAGACAAGTTACCCCTATGTATAGTATATTACAAAGACAAGTTAACATATATATAACCAAACAACTATCACATGTCAGAAAAGTATTAATCTTATATGTAACATTTGTCACCGGGTGACTAAATCTCTCACCCTTCAGCATCAAACTACAATTGATACATGATAGACAAGGGAAGCTACCATTTCGTTCTCTCCCAGCAAGTGTGACTTGTTTAACACTCTTGGACTCATTGGACCCATTGCCACTCTTAAGTACAGTCCAGTGCTTATGTATAATTGCAGCAATCATTTTGCTATCTTCTGAATAAGTAGATACTAATGGAATCACATAAGGAGGCTTTGTTACAATTGTTTGCCACAATTTTCTTAGGGTATCCCATTTCTCTAAACCTGTTAGTCCTGTTATCAATTTGCTCTTCTTGTCTCTCCTCCTCACTGACTACTTGCTCAACTTGTGAAATTGTGAATATGGTAAGGAATCAATCATTGAACGTGGATGGTGACTATTACATTTCAACAATCGATTCTTATCAGTTGGTTTAATATAGAGATCTGACTTGATTCTATTGTCTTCAAGCTGGACTAATACATCGACTCATTTAGGGGGTATGGAGCGCGTATTTGTCAGGTTTCCCGACGATTTCCGTTTTGCGCCGCATAGCGCCAGGGATTATGTCGTGTAACCAGATTGGGGGGGCTGCCGGACAATCCGACGGATTCGGACTAAGCGCGGGATTTAACATTTAGAATTGTGTCGCAAGACACCCACTGACAAGCACTGGGAAGAAGAAGGTGAACTCCGGCGGACCTCGGTGTGGAAAAGGCGGATGCAGGAACTCAGGTGCACAAGCTTCGTGAATTGCGCCGGACTTCCTCTTCGTCGGACCGTCCGAATCGGGGATCATGACAGGACCAGGTAAGTAAATTTGCCCCATTGTATTTCAAGTTTAGAGATTATAATAGCAAACTTTACCTCATTATCCACTGTATTTAGATATGTATGGAATTGTCCTAGTTCCTCATCTGTCCCGGTCCACATAATAAATATATATATTATGCCAAATTATTAATTCAGATATGGTGCAACCCCACAATAAATCCCTCCCCTGGGGCTCAAAATTGGGAGAATGTAAAAAAAGAGCTTTCCTATACAAGCACACACCCACGTTCTCAATAATATCTTCCATCTGCTGCACAGGGGAAAGGGTTTTCTTTTGAGAGTATTGCGGTGGAGTTGCAGAGTCAGGCCCCGGGGCTGGACCGTGGTCCAGATAAAATTTGAAGGCAAGAAAAGAAAAAAACGGGGTCAAATAGATAGACGCGCTACGTCCAAATAAAAGTGATAAGGGCTTTTATTGGTGTTGTGACAACGCATTTCGACACCGTAACGGCGTCTTCATCAGGTCTAAAAACTATGTAGGTAGGTTACATGACATAAGACAAAAACAGAAAGCAAAACATAACATAACATAATTAGTATCATTGTCTTAACCCCTAGGCGCACCACGACGTTATACTATGTCCCCGGGGCTACATGCCAAGCGCACCGGGACGTAGTATAACGTCCTGCTTCGGGCACCGGCTCACGAACAGAGCCGGCACCAGAAGCAGCGGCTGTCAGCTGTCTATCACAGCTGACAGCCTGCGCTAACACCCGCGATCGGAGCCGACTCCGATCGTGGGTGTTAACCCCTTACACGCTACGGTCAAGCGTGTAAGGGTGTTTGCGCTATGGATCGGATCCCCCGCGCCGCTTACCGGGGGATCTGATCCACTTCTTGCCATGTGCCCAGGAGCTGCCCGGTCCTGTCATAGCATGCGCGAGCATGCCGGACAAATTACACTGCTCTACAATAAAATAGTATTGTAGAGCAGGGTATTGAACTTGAACCAGCGATCAGAGCATCACTGGTTCAAGTTCAAGTATGTATAAGTAAAAAAAAAGTGAAAAACACTTAACACTACACATTAGAATAAATAAAAAATAAATACATTAAAATATAAGCCCCTAAAATGTCACTTTCCCATAAAAACACTTAAAGGACACCTGTCATCAGGTCTGTGTCACTTGTCCTGTCACTACTACCTGTTGGAGCAGCTCACAAGGATCCCATCCCAGCCTTTATCTAGTTATTTCATACATTATTCATTGTAAAATCATCTATTTTTTATCATGTAAATGAGGCTGGTCACATGGTCAGAGACAGTGATGTCACCCCTGTTACCCCTCCCCTCTCCTCTCCCTGCTCATGTCTGTGTGTAATGTATAGTAAAGCATTGCTAGTGTGTGTGCTGCATCTGCTGACATGCTGCATCCTCCTAATATACAGGTGAGAGACACAGACATCAGCTACACATGAATCTGACATGTTCTGCTGTAAAATGACTGCCTGGATCTGCTGTATCTCTCCTAAACACACACACATGCACACACAGGCTGCAGGGGGTGTGGCCACCAGCACCAGGAAGCACATCATTATACAGCCTCACATCATTATACAGGCTGTCAGTCATGCACTGGGGGTGTGGCTGTGCCTCCCACTCATGAGTAAGGTGGACAGCTTGAATATGCTAATGCTTCATTGGACATTTCACAGGTCATTTTCATACAGCTTTAGGACCTCAGTGCTTAGGTTTACAGGCATGTAGAGGGACAATGAAGGGATAGAGGCAATGCTCTCTAATGGCAGTTTATGAAAATATATTTAGTTTAGGGGGGTTATTTTGCATGACGGGTTCTCTTTAATAAAGTATAAAAAACTCAACACCCCCCCCCCCCCACACACACACACATATTTGGTATTGCCGCGTCCGTAACAATCTGTATAATAAAACAGAATCGTTACTGGACCTGCACGGTAAACGCCGGTGAAAAAAAAAATGCAAAAACATTCCGAAAAAAGATCATTTTTAATTAATACCCTATAAAAAATGCTCTAAAAAGTGATTTAAAAAATGTTATGCACTCTTAAATAAGCCCCCTCAGAAGAACAACTCTTCTCGCAAAAAATAAGCCCTTAACCAGATTTGTCAGCCGAAAAATCTGGTTAAGGGCTTATTTTTTGCGAGAAGAGTAAAAAAGTTATGCATATGAAAAGATGGTGATGCAAAAATGAACAAGATTTTCTCCAAATTAGTTTTTATTCAGTACAATTGATACACAAAACCCCCACATATTTAGTATCCCTGCGTCCGTAACAATCTGCATAATAAAACAGGATCATTAGAACCGCAAAGTGAACCCCATAAAAAAAAAAAAACTCAAAAAGCTCAAAAAAAAGATAATTTTCAATTAATACCCTATTAAAAAATGCTTTAAAAAGTTATTTAAAAATGTTATGCACTCTAAAATAAGACCACTAAAAAGAACAATTCTTCTCGCAAAAAATAAGCCCTTAAACAGATTTGTGAGGCGAAAAATAAAAAAGTTATGCATATGAAAGACGGTGATGCTAAAATTAACAACATTTTTGCCAAATTAATTTTTATTCAGTAAAATTGGAAAAAAATAAAAAATCTATATAAACGAGGTCTTTTCGTAATTGTGGCGACCCATAGAATAAAAATAATATACTATTTTTTTGGTATGGTTAACAACCAAAAAAAAAAAAGCATAAAAATTTTCCTAAAAATTGATGATTTTCATTTCCTCCACCAACAAAGAGTTAATAAAATCTCACCAATTAGCTATAGAGGCCCCAAAATTACCTACCAGAAAAGTGCATCTCATGTGGCAAAAGAAATAAGCCCCTATAGGTCAACATTAAAAAAAGAAAAAAAATTATAGCCTGTACAATGTGACATAGCAAATCTGATCTGGATTCCTTCCCTTTTATGCCCGGCCGTGCGCCCAAACAGCAGGTTACCAGCACATATGGGGTATCCGTGTACTTGGGAGAAATTGGGTATCAAACTTTGTGGAGCCTTTTTTCATTTAATCCATTGTAAATGTTAAATTTCCCACCCAAAATGAGTGTATTGTGAAAAAATATTACAATTTGCAGACTGCACCTCCATTTTGTTTCAACCCCTATAAAACACCTAAAGGGTTAACAAACTTCTTAAAAGTGTTTTTTCATACGTTGAGGGGTGTAGTTTCCATAATGTGGTAATTTATGAGTTTAGCTATTATTTAGGCCTCTCAGTGTCAATTAGAATTTGAGCAGGTTCATCTAAATATGGGTTCTGGTGATTTTACAAAAAAATGTGAAAAATGATACCTAAATTCTGAGCCTTATAACATTCTAGTAAAATATGTGGAATCTTAAAAAACAATACCAACATAAAGCAGACATTTGGGAAATGTAAGTTATGAAATTATTTGGGTGCTATGACTATCTGCATCAAAAGTAGAAAATTTAGAACGTTGAAAATAAAGAATTTTTCCAAATTTTGTTTTTTTTTTCTAATTTGAAGTACAATGTGTCACATTCTCAAAATCCTCTGGATATCTTATAGCGTCCCAAAGCTATAAGCACTTATAGTGACACAGGCCAGATTTGAAAAATGGGGCCGTGTCCTTAAGGCCAAAAGAGGCTGAGTCCCCTAGGGGTTAATTTGTATGATTGGTATGTTATATTATGTTTTGCTTTCTGTTTTTGTCTTTGTCTTATGTCATGTAACCTACCTACATAGTTTTTAGACCTGATGAAGATGCGGTTTTTTTCTTTTATTGCCTTCATCTGCTGCAGTGGGGTGACTTAAGGAGCACAATAGCACCATTATGTCATTATGCTGTCTGAAAAAGGCTCTCTGCTGGTCGAACCTCAATGGTATCATTGATCCTGACCTTCATGATCCACCTTGCTGCCAACTCTCCCTGGGGTCAATTGAGCAGCCTTCCCCAATAAAGTCCAAATTACTGACTAATTCCGCACCACAAATTCTGATATATGCAATTCCCCAAAGTAGAGTATCACCTAGAACAACACTGACTTGCATGCAGAAAAATAATCTTAGTCGATTACCTGACCGAAACCACACAACAATTTAATTGAAACTGGCTGCCAGCTGTTCCTACTAACTGGACCCCTAAGACAACTCCTCATGATTTTCCAGAC
This sequence comes from Engystomops pustulosus, assembly GCF_040894005.1. Taxonomy (NCBI): domain Eukaryota; kingdom Metazoa; phylum Chordata; class Amphibia; order Anura; family Leptodactylidae; genus Engystomops; species Engystomops pustulosus. The sequence continues at coordinate 107,355,146 of NC_092413.1, forward strand.
CCTAAAATACTTTGTAACAAGTTTTAATTCCAGCAACTTGAAGCAAAATTCTAAAACACGGGAATATTCTAAACCAAGAACTTCAATTACCCACTCTAAGCTAACACAACCCTCTAAGCTGGCACAAAATACAAAAGCACCACCTACCTGCTCCTTACTCCTCAGACGCTTGTCATTCATTTAGATCACCATTCCTTGCAACTCTCATTGAATCTGTGTATAGCTCCAAATAAACATTACTGTCCACTGACACAACCTAATATGAAGGCTAATAAATCTTCCCATTCCCCCTAATGTTCTCCCGTGTTCTTTGATAGCTTAAAATATTTGTGTGGGTAGAAAACCTTGGGTTGCCATCTCCAACTTCCAGCAAAACATTTATCCCATGAGTATAATCCAACACTTAATATTCAATTGCCCCAAGAGAGACAATTGCCACCTCAACAGTTCCTTGTCAATCTTACTGCCCAAGCAATTGCCACAAGCCCTCCAGTTTTTCATCTGGGAACCTGCACTCCATCAACCTGACAATGTCTGAAAATTATAAGAAGGTCATTAATCATCTTTCTTCTGTTTTTTGAAACCCCATTTTAAAAATGTTTTCTGCTTCTCCTGCACTCCTCCTGCCCTTCCTGCACCCTAGGCACATGATGGTCAAACGCTGCATAGCTACTCATACTCCTAACCCTCTAACACTATCTTAACACTTTTTACTTCCTGCTTAAACTCTTACCAAGTCACTCACTTCAGTTGCTTAAGTTGCTTCAATTTTTTATAGTACTGTAAATTTACCACAATTTATATGGAAAACCTGTTGTACATTCCGTGCTTCTGAATTATTGGGGCACATTTACTAAGGTTCCGCAGACTGCATTTCCGTCGGGTTTCTGAACTATTTGCGCCACATTTAACAGGGGTTTTCGGTGCATGCGATTGGATTTTGGCACAATCACGTTGATTTCATGCGACACTAATCGGGGGGCAAGGCCGTCAGACAACCCGAATGATTCCGGCTAAGCGCGGGATTTAAAATTCAAATTGTGTCACAAGACAAGCACTCACATACACCAGGAAGAAGAAGGTGAACTCCGGCGGTCTTGAGCGTGCAGGATATCTTGGTGAATCGCGATGTACTTCATCCTTGTCGGACAGTCTGGATCGGGGATCGCGAAGAGAACCAGGTAAGTAAATGTGCCCCATTGTGTTTTAGACACTTTTTGCACAATTCTGGAAAAGCATGGCTTAGTGGAAAGGAACATAGCTCAAACTGCACCAAATTTTATTCACAAAATGAACAAAGTAAGCTACTGTCATAAATTATGTATCTTCTGCTTGCCCGCCTGTCTGTCTGCCTACATGTAAAACATCATTAGGAATTCTGATCCATTGTTTCCATTCTTCAGTATATAGTAGAAAGCGTGCCATAAATTCTTTTTCTCTACTTGGGTATGGGTTTTTTTCTGACAGTATAAACGTCTGGGACCAAATTGTTTTTATATGTATTAGCCTCCATTCACTACTCATTTTTAAACATCCCCTACTAACTGTATTTCTTAAATGTTTTTCAGCAGAGAGAAGTCAAACTTTGACTTGAAGCTTTATTCATATATTGTTGGAACGGCATGAACGGTAGTTATTGTGAATCACTTTCTTCCAGATAAACACATGAGTTGAGATTGAGTGAGCAGCCTCACTCTGTGTCTGCAGTAATGGGCAGTATGTTGTGGCTTCCAATGATGTAATATTGACCAGGCCACTATTTCTTGGTGACAGCTGGCGTGGGCTGGTCAAGAGCTAAATAATGGTAAAGCGGTGAGGGAAAGAGATCTAGCAAAGTCAAGGAGTAATCCTTAGGTCAGGACGCACAAGCAAAAATGCTGGCCCTGATTCCGGGCGTTAACTGTTTAAATTCTGGCGGAAAAGCTATGCACTGCCATTTTTGGGAGGATCAGTGCTCCCTGATTATTTCATGGGGAGAGACAAATCCACACAATAATACAGCAGCTCACACACCAAAATGGTTTAAATGCCTGCTGCTTACCAGCGGTGTTTAAACAGTTAACAGGGCAGTATGGGTCTGGGTTTGGGACAGACTTTAACCAAGAACTTTAACTGATCCACTTATCATTAGTAATTTATGTAGCCTGAGGTTTCTAAAGATTTGTTGGGGACAGACCAGTAAGTACTAGAGATGGGCGAATTTGCTGAAATTTCGTTTCGTCCCGAGTCGCCAAATTTTTTTTTAAAATTTGATTCGGCCCGAATCGAATCAAGACAAATCACGTTTAAAAACAGGTATTTCCTACTGCAGAGAGCCTGGAGGGTGTTGTATAACGTTTGCCATGCTCAAATACGCATAGGGAGCGTAGTTTTCTTCTTCAAACAATGAAGTGCTTTAGTATGACATGCACACGACAGCCTCCGCTCTTAGAATCGCTTCATTCTTTAATTCAATGGGCACTTACAGAGGCCAACTTCACCAAATAAGTGAAACGGGAACGCAGCCTGACAAGGTAACATCTGTGCCAGCTCTAAAGAACGGATCTAAGATCCCACTATAACAGCAATGAGTGCACTCTTTTTGCACTGACATCAGATGATTCTATTGATTACGACAGAACCTGTTCTGCTAAACGCGGATACATGTAGAACCCCCCCCAAAAGAGTGCAGAGGGTGTCGGCAGTAATTGTGCATTGAGGTCACTGATCATTTTGCCCTTCATTTCATCCGTCAGTGTCCGCATTCAATCGGTCAATAATCCATCATCAGTATTGCTAAAGCCAAAAACAAACAGTAGTGGATCCAAAACAGAGAGGCCAGTAAATGGGATATTTGCATGTCTTCTGTGTTCTGTATCCACTCCTGCTTTAGCCATCAATCAAGGGGAAAACCCAACATAGTGGCAACGTCGTCATAGAGTGGTGGATGGTGAAAACAGCATTATGGAAATCACAGGGTGTTTTAGGGAAACAGCAGTCATTTGGAAGCAGCATGAGTAGGCCACAGAGTGGCACAATGACAAATTATGGAGGTGGCGGAAACATGGTAGATCACAGAGTGGCACAATGACAGAGTGTGGAGGTGGCGGTAGCAGCAGGAGGACAAAGAGTGGCACAAAAACAGAGTGTGGAGGTGGCAGCAACCTGGTAGGCCACAGAGTGGCACAATGGCAGAGTGTGGTGGCGGCAGCAGCATGAAGTCAGAGAGTGGCACGATGACAAATTCTTTAGGTGGCAGCAACCTGGTAGGCCACAGAGTGGCACGATGACAAAGTGTGAAGGTGGCGGCAGCAGGGGGCCACAAGGTGGCACAATGACAGAGTGTGGCGGTGCCAGCAACCTAGTAGGCCTCAGAGTGGCACAATGACAGAGTTTGGAGGTGGCAGCAACCTGGTAGGCCACAGAGTGGCACAATGACAGAGTGTGGAGGTGGCAGCAACCTGGTAGGCCACAGAGTGGCACAATGAGTGTGGAGGTGGTGGCAGCAGAAGCAGCAGGAGGCCAATGACAGAGTGTGGAGGTGGCAGAAAACTGGTAGGCCACTGAGTGGCATGATGACAAAGTGTGGAGGTGGCGGCAGCAGAAGCAGCAGGAGGCCACAGAGTGGCACAATGACAGATTATGGAGGTGGCGGCAACATAGTAAGCCACAGAGTGGCATAAGGATAGAGTGTGGAGGTGGCGACAGCAGCAGGAGGCCACAGAGTGGCAGAATGACAGAGTGTGGAGATGGCAGTATCAGAAGAAGCAGCAGGAGGTCAGAGAGTGGCACAATGACGAATTCTTTAGCTGGCAGCAACATGGGAGGCCACAAAGTGGAGGTGGGTGACAATTCCAGTCCCTAATAAAGATAGTGGAAGGCATATGGAGCAACTGACAGCAGATGTGTGGCATCAGGTGGGTGGCAGCATCAGAATAGTGGCCGAGGCAGGTAGTTAGCATCTAGACTCATTTCTAAACGTTTGCGGGAGGCGTCATGGCTGATCTAATGTGATGCATAAGGCATTGGTGTGTTGAAATCCTGGCCGATCCAAGCCAGATTAATCTTGACAAATGTCAGTCTCTCTACATTACGATTGGAAAAGCGGGTTCTCCTTGGGGTAACGATGGCCCCCACTGTACTGAACACCCGCTCTGAAGCCACACTACTGGCCAGCAAGGACAGCTTCTCTACTGCAAACTCTGCAGCCACGCATCAAGTTTGGCTGCCCAGTTGTCCAGGAAATCCTCTACCTGGAGTGGTAAAGTCAGTCCAAGTAGGCCACCACCTGCTGGTCAGTCCTGAAAGAGGATGGACAATTGCCATTTTTAGAATGTCTTGCAGTTGGGTGGAAGACTTGAGGAACATGTTGACAACCAGATTGAACACGTTCGCCATGCAGGGTGCATGGACCATCCCTCCTCGATGCAACAAGGACACCATGTTCCTCCCATTGTTTGTCACCATGGTTCCGATTTTCAGTTGACGCAGAGAAAGCCACAGATTGATTTCTTCTTGCATGACGCGGAGCAGGTCCTCCCCTGTGTGACTTTGTTCACTCAGGAAAACCAGGTGTAGAACTGCGTGACACCACTGTGCCCTGCACTTGTGATATGATGGAGCAGCACTTAGACTTGTGAAGGCTGAGGTGGTGGTGGAGAAGAAGGAGACGGACACTGGCGCAGGAGCAGCAGTTTAACAACATGGAGGAGAAAGTGGCGTCTTCTGTTCAAGTTGTTGATGGGGCTGGGAGGGAAGCACATTCACTCAGTGGGCCGTATAGGACATGTACTGCCCTGACCTTAGTTACAGCTCCACACATCCGCGCTGCCATGCACCATGGAAGAAACCGATAAGCTCAAGGACTGGCCCACCTTCTGTTGTACATATTTGTGAAGGGCTGGCACTGCCTTTTTGGAAAAGAAACTTCGGCTTGGAACTCTTCACCTCATTCAACACAAGCAATTAGTTATCTGAAGGGTGCAGAATCCACTACTTTTAAAGCACCAACAACTTGGACAGGAGCATGGTCAGCTTCTGCACCTTAGGATGGCTGGACACATAAGATTGTCTCTTTGCAATCGCCTCTTTCAAGCTCCCTTCAGCAGAGGTGCTGGAGCCTTGACTGGCTGAAATGGCATGTGTGCCACAAGGTGCTGCTGCTGTTACTGCGGCTGCAGGATTGACCTCCACATCTCAGCCACGTTTCTCCCAGGCCATTCGATGGTGCCGCTGCATTTGTTGATGCAGGCCCATGGTGCCACCGTTAGCTTCCTGGGCACGGTTCACTTTTTTTTTGATTCTACATATACACATGCTTGGCTCCTCTGGTGTCTTAACAAAAAACTGCCACACCGCCAAGGTGGGGACTTTACTGCCAACAATCTGCACTGAGTGACTACTAATGCCGCTGCCTCGTTGAGCCCCTGTGCCACTGCTTACATGGACCTGCGAAACAGGGTTTGTACCCCGCGGCCGTTTGGCTCCCATCCTCGTACTGCTGCCACCCTGCTGACTCATGGCCACAGTAGTGACTTGCTGCCTAACGCGCAAGCTAACACCCTCTTCTCCCAATGATGATGATGAATCCCTGGCTTCACCCGGCTCCCAGGTGCGATCGGCTACATCATCATCAATTTGGGTTTCCCTGTCACTGCTGTTCTTCTCAATTGTCTCAGTATGCACAGCCGACTACTTGCAAGTGCAACATAACATCCCGTGCCACTCTCCACATTTCTTCTTTCCCGCCTACTGCACAAAGCAGTGGATGTCTACCCCACCTCTTCACTGCTAAGCCGCTGCTGACTGTCCTCAAAGAATTCATCCTCGCTGTATAGTGGTGCTGAGCCCAGACCTCCTAGTAGATCTCTGGCTGAGGGAAATGAAAAGGACAGAGGCTGGTTGAGGACAGATGAGCACCGCTGACCTGCTCCTGGGCCATGCCAACTAAGGGTTGTATCTGACAAACCCATGAACTCTTGGCTGTGGTTGTCAGATGTCATTTGGGAGGAAGTCAACCAATCGACAACCTTTGGGTTGTTTATCAACACATTGCCGCTAGATGACACCGGCAGTGCTGGCCTCACAGAGTAACCCCTGCCGCAACATTCTCTTACAGTGCTGGGACCTGTGCCTGCTCCACCTGCCACCTCTCCGTCTGACATATTGGTTAATCAACTATGTAGATTTGACACGGATCTACTTTATGTAACAAAAAAGCTTGAAATTTGGGGTATACAGAAGCTCAAGAACTGACACCCTGGAATAGAAGCAGAAATTACTACAGAAACAACAAAAAATAACTGCTATTTGGGGTATACAGATCCCCCAAAACGGACACCCTGGAATTGGAGCAGAAGTCACTACAAAAAATATGTGGATTTTACACAGATTTCTTCCTATTCACTTTATCAACAAAAAAGAACTGCTATTTGGGGTATACAGATCCCCCAAAACGGACAGCCTGGCATTGGAGCAAAAATCACTCCAGCAACTACGTGGATTTTACACAGATTTCTTCCTATTCACTTCAGCAACAAAAGAAGAACTGCTATTTGGGGTATACAGATCCCCCAACATGGACACCCTGGGATAGGAGCAAAAATTGCTACAGCACAGTACAGTACAAACAGCTGGATGCTGGAGACAGCACGTGCAGTGTGAAATGCAGTAATTGGAAATGGCTGCCTGTTTTTATAGGGCTGTGTGACATCACATAAGCCTGACGGTCGCTGATTAAGCCACGTGCAGGTCTGCACGTGTGGTCAAGGGTGTTCCTTTCTTCTTCCCATAGTTCTCTGCCCCATGTAACACATTGTGCTCGTGCCCTTTTTGGTAATAAAGGAGAAAAAAAAACTTAATTCCCACGAATCACTGTAAATTTCGGACTCGTGACAAATCAAATTTTCCCCTGAAATTCGTACCGAATTCCACTTCGTTCAAATGGATTTGCCCATCTCTAGTGTTTACGCAAGTTGTCCCTATCTACAACTAGAGCCACTGTGTGCACCTTACAGGTTGAGAAAAGAGAGGAGGAATGTGGGTGACCATGAGTGCCTGGCCCTGAAGTGAAAGGTGGCAAGGAAGTAGGGGGAAGAGCAAAGATACTACTAGTTCCCATCAGCCACATTAGATCACCTCTCATCTAAATAAGTTCAATACTTACAACCAAATTGAGATCTGCTTTTAACTTTTTAACTAACTGCTGATCTTTAATATATCTTAAATTTTGATCATTATATATATATATATATATATATGTGTATATATATATATATATATATATATATATATATATATATATATATATATGTATAGTGTTAATAAAAATCCCAGTCTTGTATCCATTTTTGAGATTATAAATGTAGTTTATGGATGATCTTAGTTATGTAGGAGTTAAACAAAAGGATGAAAGGGTAGAAACAACATCTGCTTGCTGATTCATCCATTTCTCTCAATGTTACCTGGCAGAGATTCCTATCAGGTGTGCAGGAAGCGGGTAGACAATAGCGGCAGTCAGCACAATAGTAGGGAACAAAGAATTGTTGAAAAAAAAAACATGTTATGTGCTGAGCTGAGTAAATGTGATATGTGAGTTATGGAGGAAAGGCTTTGGAAAAGGCTGACATAGAACAAAAACATACAGGTATAAATCCGCTTGTCTCATCAATTCTTTCTAAGCCAGACAACTTTAGTAAAATACAGCTACAGTATGTGGTGAAATCCCATATCAATTTCAAAATAATGCATTGTCCATGAAAAAAAACTATATATTTCAATAAATTCTCAAATATAAGACTAGAAACAATGCAAAATGTAATTGACTGTCTGCAGACTACGATAACTAACATTCACCATGTATGTATTATGATATTAGAATAATAATTTAAACTAATACACTTATTATACACTGATCATACACTGCTGTCTCCAGTATGTATGCACTACATGAGATACATAAGAGGAACAAACAGTTGTTTCAGAAACTTCAGTACTCCTGAAAGTTACAAGATTACTATCTTTAGTCAACTAAAATGCTGAGGCTTGTGAAAAAAATTGTAGTTGGTTCACAAGCCTCAAAAATTAAAAAAAAGAAAATCCCCATGTAATCTATATAGTAGAGGTAGACTATAGAACATGTAGAAAGGAGTACAGGCGGTCCCCTACTTAAGGACACCCGACTTACAGACAACCCATAGTTACAGACGGACCCCTCTGCCCACTGTGACCTCTGGTGAAGCTCTCTGGATGCTTTAAAATAGTCCCAGATTGCAATAATCAGCTTAAAATTGTCTGCAATGAAGCTTTATTGATAATTCTTGGTCCTATTACAGCAAAAAAATTTGAAACTCCAATTGTCACTGGGGCAAAAAAAAAAATTGTCGGGAACTACAATGATAAAATATACAGTTTCGACTTACATACAAATTCAACTTAAGAACAAACCTACAGTCCCTATCTTGTATGTAACCCGGGGACTGCCTGTACTATATGTACATGTGCCAGTACAGTGGAGAATGGTACATGCAATTGGCAAACAGCACAGGATGTGTAATACAGGTAAAAATGAGTAAAGTACTCATAGTACATATAGGAATCAGTACAATCAATGTAGTATGAAATGCTGATGGATGGAGTATGATTGTCTTTAACCCATTAAAAACTTGGTTATATCGCACCTTCCTGACACAACCCATCTATGAAACCTGACATGTATACCTATAAGTGAGTTATAACTTTGGAATGCTTTAACATATCCAGGTAATTTTAAGAATGTTTTCTAATGCAACATTACACTTTTTTTGTTGTTGAAAAATGTGGGTGATATTTTTTGCGTTTTTTAAAAAATGTTATAATTTCAAAAATTTTACTTTTTTGACACCAGCCAAGGCCGTTTTTCGTTTTTGCATTTCCATTTTTTACTCCCCACCTCCAAAAATCTATAACTTTTTTTATTTTTCCATGTTCAAAGCTGTATGAGGGCTTGTTTTCTGCATTACAAATTGCATTTCCTAGTAACGGTATTTATGGTAATATTCCATGAATTTGGGCCATTTTCTTGTGGGGTTGGATTTTACGTCTTTCCATGTGCACCCTAAATGACATGTCTACTTTATTCTTTGGGTTGGTACGATCAATGGGATACCAAATTTAGGTTTTATAATGTTTTTATACATTTACAAAAATTTAAATCTCTGGAGCTAAGAACTTCTTCATACTTCAGTGTACAGAGCTGTGTGTGGTGTAATTTTTCTGTCTTTTGATGATGTTTTCAATGCTACCATACTCAGGACTGTATGGCCTTTTGATCACTTTTTATAGAATTTTTTACATTTTTCAAAATGGCAAAAACTTGGCATTTTCGACTTTGGGCACTATTTTCCGTTACGGGGTTAAATTCCAGAAATAACTGTTATTATATTTTAAAACATTGGACATTTTGGGATGTGACCATACATAACATGTTAATAATTTTTACTGTTTATTTATATCAGTAGGGGAAAACAATTATCAATTCTTGTTTCAGATTTTTAACATTTTTTTGGCTGTGTAATGTACCATAAAAATAATGTTATCTTTATTCTTTGGATTACTATAATTACAGAGAAGCCTCATTTGTACAGTTTTTTTTATATTTGTGCAATTTTATTGAGGAAAAACTAAAATAGAGAAATTCTAATTTGCTTTAGCATTGTCATCTTTTCAGAGGCACAGCTTTAGCATTTTTCTGTTGACAGGACTTTTTGAGGACTTATTTTTTGTGGATGGACTGCTGATTTATTCTGTCAGACCCTGCTCTCTGCAAGCTTTATTGTGGACTGGCAATGGTTAATATGCTCCTGTCACCTAGAGCAGAGTTCCTACTCATAAATATTTTGTGTTATACTCATTGCCCTTTAAAGTCTTCTTTTTCTTTGCTGTTTGTGCTTCAGTTTGCTACATGTGTACTTCTTGTTTCCAATTTTGCCTCTCATTCCTCAATTATACTTTGTATTTGGGATTTTGTGCCCTTTTAGCTATCTCTGTCATGACCTGGACTATTAACCTTCCATTTGTGTTATTTAATTTGTTTGTTTGTCTTGACTGTACACAAACTTTGGCACAGGAGGGATTATCGTGTATTGCCTAGGATATACAGAGACAAACAGGCAGGGTTATTGGGGGCTTGAAGTTTTATGGTTCACTGTCTTGTCTATGCAGTGTCCCCATTACATTTTAACTGCCCAGTAAAAAGAAAAAAATTACCGTTTGCTGGGATGATGGAGGTTATTGGCAATCAATTGCAGGACCTAATTCACATGGTTCAAAACCTTGCAGGAACTGCGCCGCCTTCCTCCTTCAGGCCAGTCTGTTTTAGAGCCCTAAAGTGGTGATAAGATGCTGATACTTTAGAGATAGAGTTGTAAATTATACACGCGGGATTAATTTTTTTGTTATTTATTTGGCGCATTGGTCTTTGCATGATCCTGTGTGTGAAAAATCCCCCCCCCCTCAGTATGTGGGTCCATATCTGATAAGCAAGGTTATTAATCCTGTCTTTTAGATTGCAGTTGCCTAGCATCCTCTTTATCTAGAATGTACTTCACTGTAAGTCTCTGTTGAAAAAATACATTCCTCTTGCCTTACCTAACTATTAACTTCTAGCTCTTGTTGTTATCTAGGATTAGAATTTAAAGTTTAAATAATTCTTGATTCTTGCAGGGTTTGGTAAGTTGTTCAATACTTGGAAGGAATTGGAACAGGTTTGGAACAGATTTTGAGTAGAATACATGTGTCTCTGGCAAAGATCTTCATGCCCTGCTTCTCCTCACGTTGTATCATCACTACAACCCTTCCAAACCTGTTGGTCCTAATGAAATTTCAGTGGTCCCTAAAAAGATGGGGGGGTACTTCTGCTCGGTCTTCTGCAGTTATTTCTATCAGGCTTAAAAGGCATTGGATTATTTGCAGCTCTATTTGCTGGAGCATTTAAATTCTGTGTGCACCATCTTCATTTGGTGGTTAAACAGTTTATCTGCTAGCTTTCTGTTGGTGCGTATAATATTTTGGTGAAATAATCACAAATGCTAGCTTATTGCTAGCACTTGCAATTATTTGCCCCAATCCGCCACCTTCACGCCAGTGGGGAGTGAGGGGGCAGAGGAGAGGAAAGTTACGATGTGAAAAGTTGCCGGCTGCGTTTATTTCTATGCTAGGCCCTGCCTGGCCTAGAATAAATGATGTGTGGTAGCCTGCCCGATACATCAAGAGGCGGAAGCACACAAACGCAGGCCTTTGAAAATGTGTATAATAGCCCCACTACCACCTTCGCGCAGCCGGATACATCGAAATGTTTCTACCACGTGAGGCATCCAGCAGCCGGCTGCACTGCATTTTATTTCTATGCTAAAAAGTCATGTATCAAAAGTCGCAGGCTGCAGCAAGTGTGTTGGTGCGTGGATAGGATCGACCCTCACCAACCCACTTCTCCACCAGCTCTGCCCTTCAAGCCCCTCCATGTACCATTAGCATGAAGATCACAGAAAGGGGGAAATAATCTCAAGTGCTAGCAATACGCTAGCATTTACAATACAGTTGGCAAAAATAGAGACTCAAAGAAATATTGCGAAGGAAAGTAAAAGTAATCCCACATAATACCAAATAATTTTCAAGTATATAAATAACTAGAAACTGAAAGGGTATGGTCCCTCTGTGTAATAACCTGGGAGTCATGGAGGAGGGAAATAAGGAAAGGGACAATCTATTGAATGTCACCTTCTCAACTCTCTTAACCCAGAACAATCCCATGGAGGATGATATGATGAGGAATCATGTAAATCCTCTATTAAATGCCAGCTGTTTAACCCAGGTAGAAGTGTTGCACTACCACAAAAGGTTAGTATATATAAAGTGAGACTCCTGGCACTGGGTAAAAATCTGTGTATTTGTGTTGAAATATTGTTTTCATGATAGTAAACAGAGGGTTGTCATTAATGGCACATTCCGAGATTGGGTTGTCGTTACCAGTAGAGTGCCCCAGGGGTCAGTACAGGGTCCCCTTCTTTTTCATTTTTTTTTTTTATTAATGACCTTATAGTGGGTTACAAAGCAGAGTTTCAATATTTGCAGATGGTAGTGAGCTGTGTAAAGTAATAATACCAAGGTTGATGGTATAACATTACAGAAGTATTTGTGGAAGTTGGTGGATTGGGCAAAGAAATGACTGATGAGATATAATGTAGATTAATGTAAGGTTATACATTTGGGCCGTGGAAATGAAAAATATAATTATGTTCTAAATAGTCAATTACTTGGTAAAACAAGAAGAAAAAGACTTGGGGGATGATAAACTTAATTTTAGTGATCAGTGCCAGCCAGCTTCTAATAAATCAAATAAAATTACGAAATTTACAGTAACAAGAGAGACATAGATTCTCATGATAAAGACATAGTTTTGACCATACATGGAATAATGTGTACAGTTTTGGGCACTAGTTTATAAAAAGGATATAGTAGAACTGGAACAGGTGCAGAGGAGAGAAACCAAGATTGTTAGGAGAATGGGGGGATTAGAATACAATGACAGATTACAAAACTTAGAAAAAAGACGACTAAGAGGAGACCTCATTACAATGTACAAATACCTGAACGGACAGTACAAGAATCTCTCCAAAGATCTTTTTATACCTAGGCCTGTGACCAGGACAAGGGAACATCCTCTACGCCTACAGGAGAGGCGTTTCTACCATAGCCATAGACAAAGGTTCTTTACTGTAAGAGCAGTGAGACTATGGAACTCTCTGCCGCAGGAGGTTGTTATGGTGAATACATTTTACATGTTCAAGAGAGGCCTGGATGCCTTTCTTGAGAACAAAAATATCACAGCTTATGTGAAAAAAATACATGTGTTAAATCTTACAGGTTGGACTTGATGGACCTGTGTCTAATATTCAACCTTATATAGTGTGATAACATTACAAGATACAACTCAGTACAAGTGATTAGTGGCACTATTGGGGAAGTGGGATGCAAAATCCAAAGTTCTGGTAGTATATAAAAAGATATGAAGAGAATATTTAATGCTGTATTTATGAAATGAGAATAAAAGAACCATGCACAGCCAAGTGAAAATCAGTTAAGGATTGTGAGAATGTTTCTGATTCCACTTACATGCTTGGTCACGCTAACAAACACATCTTGTTGTCATTATCAGCAGTGTTAAATTGTTTAGAATCTACTGTTGAAGTAAACCAAATTATAGGACAGCCTAATATCTCCAACATAATTAACTTTGAATTATACGATTTAACAGCGCCTGACAAATTATCATTCAGCTCTGAAATTGAATTCTTTCAAGCCATTAGATTTGTTTGTCAAATGCAAGAAAGCAAAAGTACTATTTAATAAAGAAATAATGATGCTTTACTGAGAGTGCCCTTGGGATAAGTAAATGGTGGTGGCATAAATCACTGAAGTTGTATTACCAGGTCCGCTACAGATAACAGGCCACATAACAGAATTAGGCACATTTACCAATTTAGACAACTGTCTATAAAATGCAGTTGTTATTCCTTATTGGAAGTATTAAATTAGAAAAAGGTAAAAAAAGGAAAAGATTTACCAGGAACTAACTCACACGAATCACATTCAGGATAATTAAAATAAAATCATAAACTAGTGAATATTACTCCCTTTACAGGATGAAAATCATAGAAATAATTAAAAAAATATATGCAATAATATGCCTAATCTTTAGGCCATTGAGGTATAGAGAAATTGTTCTGGCATCTCAAAAATGTTTAGTTCTACAGTCCAACCCTAAACAATAAACAAGACTGAGTATATCATTATTTTTTATCCAGTTTATACATTTAGCCCAAAATTGGATCACCTCGTCTCTACCCCACAAAATGCAAGTATTACCTTATCTATACTTTAATGGTGTCACCATTCTTCAAAAATAAACATTTAGGGGGAGATTTATCACTGCTTCTAAGCCACTTTTCTAGTAGAAGAAGTGAATAAATTGCAAATTCTTGCACAGTGCGGCTGCATCACAGGCCCCCATATGGTCATGTGCATAGCATCTGAGTCTGTATTTTTTGAATATTTCACCAATATTGGATTGACTTTGTAACCTTACACTATAGATTGGAAGTTGGGGCCTACTGTTCATAGTGAGTAATATATATTTCTCCTGGATCCACTCACATATATTTTTTTAGAAAAACTTTTAAAAATGTTATAAATTTTATAAATTCTTATTATAAATTTGTTATTAATAATTTATGCAAGTATTATTAATTTATGAAAAGTTTGTTTGGCTTAAGAAAAAACTCCATCAAAGAATAAATCACAAGTAAAATGTGTGTTTGAAGGCTAACTATGTGAAAAAACTATATGCTCCCTTTTCAAATAGTTTGAAGGTCTGGAAAAGATTCATGATACAAGTGAAGGTCATAATTTGCTAAATAACATCCCGTGTTCAGCCCATCTCCTAAACCTAATGTACCATTTACAATTTTGTAAAGTACTTGTTTCAAATGAAGAACCGCAATAGTGCAGAGCTGTGATTCATTTTATGTCACACAGTGGTCAAGCCATCAATTTTCTCATGCAAATATATTTTTACACTCTTTGGGTCGAATTAGGCACCCCAGAGCCACACTTTCATTCCCTTTGCACACAGCTTATACCAATGCAGAGAAACTACAAAAGTGCAAAGAACATGCTCATGCAGAAGAATAGTTATGCTCTCAGCTAATAATAATAATAATGAGTAACATTCCGTTTCCATCTATTGCTATTTAAATGACAAAGTATTACTTTTCTTGTTTGCCAGAGTCATTTTTAAAAGTGCTTTAAAGTGTTCTGAGAAAGTCAATTTAAACCACGTTGTTTGAGTTAATTCACAAATTTTACTATATGCTTCCAGTCAACTGCCAAAAGATGTCATTAATTTAACTGGCTGCGCAATATACATTTCACTGTATTATTTATTGACCTTGATAGTTATGTGTTCAAATTTCCATATCAAGAATTTGTGATGTACTATAATGCCCTGTTATTCAATAAAGAAATCAATTCCTGTTGATCTATACGGTTGCATGAAGTGTACATAGCAATGTTGTTAAGAGTCATCTCAACATAGATTAAAACAAAGTTACTGATAACCCTTGAGCTAATGCTGAGTAATCCTCAAGTTTTTTAGTACGCAACTTCTGTCAGCATCTGTTAGGCACTTCTCAAGAACAGAGGGATTGAGACTGAAACATTCAAAAGATCTGTCAATTCTTCCTTCAACATGATCTGTCAGGGTAGAGTTTGACCATCCCCATAGATATCAGAGTTGTCGAAAAAGCAGGTGGAACCAGCACTTGTTTCAGGTAAATTAAAAGTCCATATTCTTTATTTCTATCCATTAAAAGCCATGTAATACAAAAAAGTGATGAATGAATGTCAGGATCAGCAAGCTTGTCATGGGTTGAGTCACTGAGCAGTCTGCAGATAGAAGAAATTCTTGTAATCTGTGTATATGCAGACCGGAAAATGAGCTCCCTCCAGGAGATAACGTCACTCTTCTAAGGCAAGTTTAATTGCTACCAGTTCTCAGTCCCCTATGGAGTAATTCCTCTCTGCTGAGGAGAAAGTCTTTGAGACTTTTTGAGAGTTCGGCCTTTGGGCCCTCACTGGGTGAGCACCTCCCCCTTCTAAAGAGGCATCAACTTCCAGGTGGAAAGGCTTCTCTGAATCAGGCTGTGTGGGGCTGAGACTTTCATTTAGAGATGGCTTCTTTAGCCGCCGCAGGCCAGAGACAGGGATTGGCGCCCATTTTGGAGAGTGCCACAATAGGAAACACAAAATAGGAGAAGTGCGGGATAAACTGGAGTAATTTGCAAAGCCCAGGTACCTCTGTATAGAACGTAGTCCTACTGGTCCTGGCCATTGAAGAACTGCAGACGACTTTGCGGGATCCATCTGTAGACCCCTGTCAGAAAAAATATAGCCAAGGAAGGGAAGATTCTTCTGATGAAACTGGCACTTCTCAAATTTGGCGTTGAGAGGATTGGCCCTGAAACGACAGAGGACTTGCCGTACATAGGACCAATAGGTGAGAACACCATGATATTGTCAAAATAGACCACGACACAGGTATATAGCAAGGTCTTCAAGACGTCGTTGACGAATTACTGAAAGTCCAAACGGTGAGTCCAAACGACATGACCAGGTACTCAAAGTGTCCGTCACGAGCATTAAAAGCGGTTTTCCACTCGTCTCCTTCATCGATCGTGTCCATCCCCAACAAAGAATCTCCCCCGTCTTCCAGTTAAGCCCATGTGTGTGAAGCTGCAACCACAAAAGACCCAACAGAAGGGAGGACGTAGACCGCGGTAGCACAAAGAAAGACAGTCTCTCTTTATGTAGTGCTCCGACTTGCAGGAACAAAGGCTCAGTACCGGATCGGAGAGGATTTGGCCACTGACAGAAGAGATGATCAGGGGCTTTTTGAGGCGGACCACAGGGAAATGATGCTGGGAGACCAGAGCAGCATCCACAAAGTTTCCTGCGGAACCGGAATCCAAAAAGGCAGAAACCTGAAATTGGCTACCTGTGCCAGAGCTGAGCAGAACGGAATGTTCAGGCTTGGAGAAGTTTTGTTCTCACCTAGGGATGCTTCTCCGAAGAAACCTAGGTGCATACATGCAGACGCTGAGGACGGAGTGGACAGGTCTGAAGGAAATGTTCCTGGGAAGACAGCCGAGCTCTGTCGACCTGCATCGGCACCTCTGCAGCTGTCATGACAGGTGGCTGAAGCTGGTTAAAAATTGGATTTAGGCTGCACACTTTGATCAAGTATTCGATGCAGGTGCTCTGGAGAGGGTCCCATTCCCATATAGTGCAAGAAAATCTTGGACTCCAGTCACACTGTATAGGTTGCAGAGAATTTTTTATTGATACAAACTATTATATGTGACGTTTCGGTCAACAATAGACCTTTATCAAACTCAGTCTGTAAAATGGTATAGATGAAGGAAGATATGCATATAGCAATGTTAGCGCTGCCCTGGAGGAATGGCGGTCTGTGCCGCTTAGTGGAGTGTGGCTGAAGCTGGGCAGGAGTCAAGCAAGGCAAATGTTGGACCCGGACTTGCGCTTGCTCCTCGGAGTGCTCCATAAACCATATATCAATCCAAGTGGCCAAAGAGATTAGATCACTCAGACTAGACGGCAGGTTATGTGCTGACAGTGCTTTTTTAACTTGTCCTGAAAGTCCCTTTTTAAAAGTTGCAATCAGGGCTGCATCATTCCAGGTTAGCTCTGTCACCAGCAGATGAGTCCCCTTGACGCAGGTTCAGAACTGCAGTCTCAGCTGAAGACGCCTGTGCAGGTTCCTCCTCAAAGACAGAGCAGAACTCAGCGAAGAAGGAGGTGATGTCAGCTGCTGTGCCCATATATACAAGTTAAAAGTAGTAGTACTATGATTTGTCTTTATATACAGGATAGGAGTAGTAGTACTATACTGTTCCCATATATACAGGATAGGAGTAGTAGTAGTAGTACTGTGCTATGTCCACATATACAGGATAGGGGTAGCAGTACTGGGCTGTGTCCATATATACAAGCTAGGAGTAGTAGTACTGTGCTGTGCCCATATATACAGGATAGGAGTAGTAGTACTGTGCTGTGTCCATAAATACAGGATAGGAGTAGTAGTACTGTGCTATGTCCATATATACAGGATAGGCATAATAATACTGTGCTGTGTCCATAAATACAGGATAGGAGTAGTAGTACTGTGCTATGTCCATATATACAGGATAGGCATAGTAATACTGTGCTATGTCCACATATACAGGATAGGAGTAGTAGTACTGTGCTGTGCCCATATATATACAGGATATACACTCACCGGCCACTTTATTAGGTACACCATGCTAGTAACGGGTTGGACCCCCTTTGCCTTCAGAACTGCCTCAATTCTTCGTGGCATAGATTTAACAAGGTGCTGGAAGCATTCGTCAGAGATTTTGGTCCATATTGACATCATGGCATCACACAGTTGCCGCAGATTTGTCCCATTCCACAACATCCCAAAGATGCTCTATTGGATTGAGATCTGGTGACTGTGGAGGCCATTTGAGTACAGTGAACTCATTGTCATGTTCAAGAAACCAGTCTGAGATGATTCCAGCTTTATGACATGGCGCATTATCCTGCTGAAAGTAGCCATCAGATGTTGGGTACATTGTGGTCATAAAGGGATGGACATGGTCAGCAACAATAATCAGGTAGGCTGTGGCATTGCAACGATGCTCAATTGGTACCAAGGGGCCCAAAGAGTGCCAAGAAAATATTCCCCACACCATGACACCACCACCACCAGCCTCAACCGTTGATACAAGGCAGGATGGATCCATGCTTTCATGTTGTTGACGCCAAATTCTGGCCCTACCATCCGAATGTCGCAGCAGAAATCGAGACTCATCAGACCAGGCAACGTTTTTCCAATCTTCTACTGTCCAATTTCGATGAGCTTGTGCAAATTGTAGCCTCAGTTTCCTGTTCTTAGCTGAAAGGAGTGGCACCCGGTGTGGTCTTCTGCTGCTGTAGCCCATCTGCCTCAAAGTTCGACGTACTGTGCGTTCAGAGATGCTCTTCTGCCTACCTTGGTTGTAACGGGTGGCGATTTGAGTCACTGTTGCCTTTCTATCAGCTCAAACCAGTCTGCCCATTCTCCTCTGACCTCTGGCATCAACAAGGCATTTCTGCCCACAGAACTGCCGCTTACTGGATGTTTTTTCTTTTTCGGACCATTCTCTGTAAACCCTAGATAGTTGTGCGTGAAAATCCCAGTAGATCAGCAGTTTCTGAAATACTCAGACCAGCCCTTCTGGCACCAACAACCATGCCACGTTCAAAGGCACTCAAATCACCTTTCTTCCCCATACTGATGCTCGGTTTGAACTGCAGGAGATTGTCTTGACCATGTCTACATGCCTAAATGCACTGAGTTGCCGCCATGTGATTGGCTGATTAGAAATTAAGTTTTAACGAGCAGTTGGACAGGTGTACCTAATAAAGTGGCCGGTGAGTGTAAGTAGTTCTACTGAGCTGTGCCCATATATACAGGATAGGAGTAGTAGTACTGTGCTATGTCCATATATACAGGATAGGCATAGTAATACTGTGCTATGTCCACATATACAGGATAGGAGTAGTAGTACTGTGCTGTGCCCATATATATACAGGATATACACTCACCGGCCACTTTATTAGGTACACCATGCTAGTAACGGGTTGGACCCCCTTTGCCTTCAGAACTGCCTCAATTCTTCGTGGCATAGATTCAACAAGGTGCTGGAAGCATTCGTCAGAGATTTTGGTCCATATTGACATCATGGCATCACACAGTTGCCGCAGATTTGTCGGCTGCACATCCATGATGCGAATCTCCCATTCCACAACATCCCAAAGATGCTCTATTGGATTGAGATCTGGTGACTGTGGAGGCCATTTGAGTACAGTGAACTCATTGTCATGTTCAAGAAACCAGTCTGAGATGATTCCAGCTTTATGACATGGCGCATTATCCTGCTGAAAGTAGCCATCAGATGTTGGGTACATTGTGGTCATAAAGGGATGGACATGGTCAGCAACAATAATCCGGTAGGCTGTGGCATTGCAACAATGCTCAATTGGTACCAAGGGGCCCAAAGAGTGCCAAGAAAATATTCCCCACACCATGACACCACCACCACCAGCCTCAACCGTTGATACAAGGCAGTATGGATCCATGCTTTCATGTTGTTGACGCCAAATTCTGGCCCTACCATCCGAATGTCGCAGCAGAAATCGAGACTCATCAGACCAGGCAACGTTTTTCCAATCTTCTACTGTCCAATTTCGATGAGCTTGTGCAAATTGTAGCCTCAGTTTCCTGTTCTTAGCTGAAATGAGTGGCACCCGGTGTGGTCTTCTGCTGCTGTAGCCCATCTGCCTCAAAGTTCGACGTACTGTGCGTTCAGAGATGCTCTTCTGCCTACCTTGGTTGTAACGGGTGGCGATTTGAGTCACTGTTGCCTTTCTATCAGCTCGAACCAGTCTGCCCATTCTCCTCTGACCTCTGGCATCAACAAGGCATTTCTGCCCACAGAACTGCCGCTTACTGGATGTTTTTTCTTTTTCGGACCATTCTCTGTAAACCCTAGATGGTTGTGCGTGAAAATCCCAGTAGATCAGCAGTTTCTGAAATTCTCAGACCAGCCCTTCTGGCACCGACAACCATGCCACGTTCAAAGGCACTCAAATCACCTTTCTTCCCCATACTGATGCTCGGTTTGAGCTGCAGGAGATTGTCTTGACCATGTCTACATGCCTAAATGCACTGAGTTGCCGCCATGTGATTGGCTGATTAGAAATTAAGTTTTAACGAGCAGTTGAACAGGTGTACCTAATAAAGTGGCCGGTGAGTGTAAGTAGTTCTACTGAGCTGTGCCCATATATACAGGATAGGAGTAGTATCACTGTGCTATGTCCAAATATACAGGATAGGAGTAATAGTACTGTGCTGTGCCCATATATACAGGATAGGAGTAGTAGTACTGTGCTGTGCCCATATATACAAGATACGAATGGTAGTACTTTGCTCTTCCCATATATACAGGATAGGAGTAGTAGTGCTGTGCCCATATATATAGGATAGGAGTAATAGTACTGTGCTGTGCCATATATACAGGAAAGAAGTAGTAGTACTGTGCTGTGCCCATATATACAGGATAGAAGTAGTAGTATTGTGCTGTGCCATTATATAGATAATAGGGGTACTAATACTGTGCTGTGCACATAAATACAGGATAGGAGTAGTAGTACTGTACTGTGGCCATATATTCAGGATAGGAGTAGTAGTACTGTGCTGTACCCATATATACCAGATAGGAGTAGTAGTACTGTGCTGTGCCCATTATACAGGATAGGAGTAGTAGTACTGTGCTATGTCCACATATACAGGATAGGAGGAGGAGTACTGTGCTGTGCCCATATATACAGGATAGGAGTAGTAGTATTGTGCTGTGCCAATATATAGAGAATAGGGGTAGTAATACTGTGATGTGCACATAGATACAGAGTAGGAGTAGTAATACTGTGCTGTGCCCATATATTCAGGATAGGAGTAGCAGTACTTTGCCAATATATACCGAATAGGAGTACTTATGACTTTTATATAAAATATTTGATAAGAGGGGCACTAAATAGAAGAAGAATAATCAAGGAGAGCATTGTATAAAACAGTGGTTCTCAACCTTTCTAATGCTGTGACCCCGCAATACAGTTCCCCATGTTGCGGTGACCCCAAACCATGTACAAGAATGTTGTATTTGCACCCAAAACGCGATAAAATCGAGGCTCCGATGGCTTTAGGCGACCCCTGGGTTTTGGTCGTTCGACCCCTGCCGGGGTCGCGACCCACAGGTTGAGAGCCCCTGGTATAAAACATAATTAATAAGTAGGACTATAGGACCAGTAAGACTATATAGATGAAATGATTAATTGGAAATGATATATTATGAAAGGGAATGATGTCCAATTTAATTTATTAGGTGTATCATATAATTTACTCTGGGGTGTATTCTAATATACTGAGGAGTCACATGTAATATTTGATTTATGGAGAAGGTACAGTATGGTTTTTGTTATGGGGCACAGTGTGGTCAGTTGTGTTGTGAGTGGTAAATATTATTTAGGGGCACAGAGTGGGACATTATTCTCTAGGTGACATTCTGCTGTAGTGACAGTGATATTTTTAGTTCCACAGTGTGGAGATGTGCTGCACAGAGATGAAGATATCTGGTGGAAAATTCTCCATTGAAAAGAAAAAAAGGGTGAAGTCGTCCTGCAATTCAGTACCCAAAGGAGAAGA
Organism: Engystomops pustulosus; assembly: GCF_040894005.1. Lineage (NCBI taxonomy): Eukaryota > Metazoa > Chordata > Amphibia > Anura > Leptodactylidae > Engystomops > Engystomops pustulosus. The sequence goes on from NC_092413.1 coordinate 107,377,023, forward strand.
CATGTGACATGTGAGGTACTGAATCCCACTTCTGAGTCTGATAACTGTAATTACTGACTATTTTTATAATGTCAGTGCCTAGTTCTTATGTGGTTCAGAGAACATATGGAGGAGGTGAAGAGTTATAGTTGGTTATTCTTATTGATAAGTTAGCGCTAAGCACAATGTAGCCACTGTGAACTCCTGTGAAATAAGGAATATTTCTAGGTAGCGGTATGGTGGGCCCCCAGAATTTCTCTGGTGGGCCCCAGGCGCCCCAGTCCGACCCTAACACAATGCCACGTCCAATATTTGGGCAGTACCATACGACCGCTTAAAACTAGGATAGCGGAACACATCCGTAATAGTACAAAAGTAGATAATGTTACCACTAGAAATATGTCATGTTTATCGAATCATACATAAAGGAGACATCTCTAAATTACAAGTAACAGCGATTGAAAAAGTTACCGTCCCCAAAAGAGGAGAGGATAAAACACACAGGGGGTCATTTATTAAGGGCCCGATTCGCGTTTTCCCGACGTGTTACCCGAATATTTCCGTTTTGCGCCGCTTGTACTTAAATTGCCCCGGGATTTTGGCGCACGCGATCGGATTGTGGCGCATCGGCGCTGGCATGCGCGCGACGGAAATCGGGGGGCGTGGCCGAACGAAAACCCGACGTATTCGGAAAAACCGCCGCATTTAAAAACCGAAAATGTGTCGCATAAGGACCGCTTACCTTCACCTGGTCCAGCTCGGTGCATTCCGGCGCGATGAGTTTACTTTCAGCGCAGCAGCGCCACCTGGTGGACGGCGGAAGAACTACCTTATTAAATCCCGGCCGGACCCGAATCCAGAGCGGAGAAGCCGCCGCTGGAACGCGAATGGACCGGGTAAGTAAATTTGCCCCACAATCTTAGAAATGGAGAAATCTATTGGATTCTAAAATTAAACACCTGATCTCCGCACGGTCTAAACAATAGATTTGATACACTATATTTCTACTAAAAATGTAATATAGTGGCACTATGTACTACACACGAACCTGCTAACAGCGTCATCATTATTTCCTCTGTGCATGCCCATACCATTATGACATATCTGCCAGTGGTAAAACAAAGACATTTAAACTTTGAGACATGCTTAAGGATGACATGAAAGTCAATTTCCAAAACGCGTAGGAGCGTCATAGCTATATTCATTTCTTTTTTGTATTATCTGGTTTTTAATAGATTGAAACCAAGAATACAGACTTTTATTTTACCCAAAATGAGTGCTGCTTCCACCTGCTTTTTCTACCACTATGTACCTGAGACGGCACAGGTCTCAGGTTTTTTTCTCTTTTTGTTATCCGGGCATCGTTCACACTTTGGATGTAAAACACTAAGAAACAAGCCTTCTGCTGCGCATAATATATATAGTATGTATTCAGATAGTATATAGTTAGTCAGCCCCCTACTCCCCAGTATATAGCTAGCCAGCTTCTGCCTAAAGGAGGTAGTCAGACAGCCCCCAACTTCCGGTATATAGCCAGCCAGCTTCATGCCCCCCAGAATATAGCCAGCGCCAAGCATATAGCCAGTCAGCTCCCAGTAAATAGCCAGCCCCAGTATATAGCCAGCCACCCCCCAGAATATAGATAGCTGGCTAGCCCCAGTATATAGCCAGCCAACTCCCAGTATATAGCAGCCAACCCCTAATATGTAGCCAGCCCCAGTATATAGCCAACCAACTCCCAGTATATAGACATCCAGCCAGCCCCAGTATATAGCCAGCAAGTTTGTTTATAGCCAGCCTAACCCCCTAGTAGATAACCAGCAAACCCTCAGTATATAGCCACCTAGCCCCAGTATATATATCTGTATTCACCTTTCCGATGCCCCCTCGCAGTTCCTCTTCTTGATCCAGTCCCGCCACTGGAGCCAGGTTTGTGCGCTGGCCGCTGGTCAGCTAGTTGCTGACATCATAGTCTGTGCGCCAATAGAAAGACCAAACCTGGGGCTGCCGGCGGGCAGGGATAAAGAGGAAGACCTGTAGGTGGGGTGGAGAAGTCAGAAAGGTGAGGATTTTTATATACTTTAGTATATATATACGGTAATGGTAATCTAATATATATTAAGCTTCTATACTCTCCTTGCGTTATACAGACCTTTCAACAGGATTTGTGATATGATAATGTGAAGCCATTAATTTTTCATATTTAAATCCATTCTAATAAAATGTTTTAAAGCATCATATTTATGGCCTAACACTGTGAAGTTTTTTTATTAACTTTGCCGAAAGAATGACATTAGTCCTACATAAGAGCCATCAAGGGCACCTGGGATATTCACAGAGTAAACTACCCTTGCTTGTCAGAATAATACATTGCTGATATACATGAAATATGATGAGTGGCTGTAAAATAATAGTGACCTAGATGGAAAAATACAGCAAAAAAAAAGCCAAGACTTATTTTCTTGATATAAATCAGTGGCTACTGTGAGTAAATATATATAATGTTCATCTTGTATATACATTTCAGTGCTGGTGGAAAAAAGTAATTTGGCCTCACAATGTTTCCTAAATAATTAGTGTGTTACTCATCTCTTCTAATTAGCTGTGTAAAAAGCCTCACGATTTATCACCAAATGTGGAGTTTTGAGTTGTGTAATCCAGCAGAGAAGGGGCAAGATTACTTCTGGAGTATGCTATAAAGATAAATGAGTAAACAACAAGTAAGTGTTCAACACTAAAATGATGAAATGCTTTAGACTAATTTAAATATTTTGAGGATAGTTATTGTTTTTTAAAGTGGTGGTACATAGATAAATGTACCCTCCAAAATAAAGAAAGCTATACTTAATGTATTGTATATATAAGCTTTTACCAACTCCATGCAAAACCTTTAGGGCAGCTCTTTAATATATTATATATATAAAGGGAGCTGGCAGGCTACATACTAAAGGGGGTGGCTGGCAGGCTATATACTAAAGGGCGCTGGCTATAAACTACACGGGTGCTAGCTATATACTACACTGGGCCGGCTATATACTACTGGGGGGCTAGAGGCTAGAGAAAGTGCAAAAAAGCTGTCACCTAAGGAACACCTCAATTCTGCTCAGTATGTTAAAGATTTTTTATTGCTGAACCAAATAAACAGATGGCTTTTAACCGATGAGTTCTGCACCTTCTTTTTTCTATGTGAATATACTACAGGGGGCTGGCTGTCAGGGTGTATACTACACGGGGGTAGCTATCTGGCAGGCTATGTGCTAAAGAGGGCTGACTATATACTACATGGGGCTGGCTGGCAGGCTATACACTACATTGGGCTGGCAGGCTATATACTAAAGAGACTGGTTAGCAATCTATATACTAAATGGGGCTCACTATATACTACAGGGGGCTGGCTATATGCTACAGGGGGGAAGGCTATATACTACAGGGAGCTGGCTATATACTACAGGGGGCTAGGTATATACCACTGGGGACTGTCTGGCTATATACTACTGGGGGCTTGCTGACTATATACTGGGGGGGGCAGGGGCTGTCTGGCTGGCTATATACTGCAAAGACTGTGACCAATGCATTTCCCACACCAGGCTTATACTCAAGTCAATAGGTTTTCCCAGTTTTTGGTAGTAAAATTAGGGACAATGGCTTATACTTGGGTTGGCTTAGAGGCAAGTATATATGGTAATCTATTGAAAAATCTCTTGTCTTAACTTTGTTATTGCTATTGTCTTTTTGTTTACATTTTTTGCATCACTTCTCTGTTCATTGTGTATAAAATCTGTGTCACTTCAGAAAGCCTGTTATACCATGCCATTAATAAATATCACAATTTCAAGAAGGTTACTTTATTAAAATAAACAGAAATTTCTTTAACTGGCTAATGGAACAAATCTTTTTTTTTTCTTGTGACAGAATGCAGGATACCAGAATGTACTGCTCACACATGCAACTAAAAAACTTCTGAAGATATTGGCACAATTCGACAGTGCAATTGCAAGATAAAACATCTAAAACCCAAAGGAATTCACATAAGGAATCCCACTATGTTCACCTACAATTATAGGTTTGTACAAAAACTTTGTTACTGAACCTCTGAGAGACTACGAAACCAACTAATTCATGTTTTCTACAACACCAAGGCAGCGATCCAAACAGAAATATAAGCCATAAAGAGCCGACTCCTAGAGAGCCTTAATCAGAAAATGGAAAATATTTTGATCATCTGGACAGGTTCAGAACAGCTAATTATATTTCATGACAATTTGAACTAATTCCATCCAACAATAAGCCTTACATTAAACTTCTCATATAGTGAGACTAAACTAAACTTTTTGCACTCAACCAAAAAAATCCAAAAATAACTGTATCCAGACATGCCTATTTTAAAAACCAATTGATTATCCTTCATACCTGAGATGGGACAGATTTCACCCTAAACATATAAAAAAAATCCATCACTTACAGCCAGGCCATCCGATATAATCAAATCTGCTCCAGTCCAACAGACACTTCCCTTCTTATTAGCTATAGTACTCTCCAATCAGTTTGGACCAACATTGATTTTGGTCCCTATGGTAAGTTCTGCTCACTTTTTTACCTTATATGATTTATTGGGACCGGGTTACACTTATTTATTTATTTTATTTTTTTGTGGTTTTTTTAGGCACTGTTAGTTGGCCCCCTTACTCCTGTATTATTTCCACCATGGGCAGGTTTATACTGTTGTTTCAAATCCTCCTCTCGGCTCTTTCATCAGTAGCTAATTTTTAGCTACTGATGAAAGAGCCGAGAGGAGGGTTTGAAACGCGTCTAGAGATCCTTTTTAAAACCTTTTTGGATGGACACCGTGGAGATTAACGCTATAGATGAAGGACATTTAGTTATTTGATACACTTAGAGACTTTAAATATGTATCAATACCTTTCTATACCTATCGGACTACCTCCGTTTACCGCCCGTTTGGTCCACTAAGAGACCCATTGGTTGGGATACGAAAAACACGATCCTACCAGGTACAGTGGCCTCATGCATGCGCACAACGGCCCGCACAATGGCCCGCAAAACGCCGAGTCAAGACGAGCGTTCCCATATCTAACGCCCTTGGCGGCTGTCTTCAGGAACCTTCCAAAACTAATGTGGCGAAACCGTGAGTGCAATACTTGGTGTTCATTTTTTTTTTTTTTGACAGAGGACACAAACCTGCATAAAACTTAAGTGCTATACCATCATATTCTATTGACATTATACGTAATCTAAGCCTTCACAAGCTTTCAGGTGCCAGAGACTAGCACTATACAAGCAAACGATTATATATAGACTGCCACTAGTCCGGATATGATTTACATCTTCATTATTTGGATGCTAACAACCACACGGACAACCATCCATATCTCTCAGAAGCACCACCGCAGCACCCCGACGTATGTTTCGCCGTTTTTGACTAATTTTTATGTTGTCTTGCCATTCAGGATTCACATTTTGGGAGTGTGGCAGCTCATGGAATTTTGGACCCACCACCATATGAACAGTTGGCGTTGGATGCTGATCAACGGTCCAACCGTTTCCTTAATATTAACTGTATCGTACGAACGTTGCTTCCTTACGGGGGTGTTTTTGCTCATAGCTCCTAGACTTACGCTATTGTGCAATTACATGTTGCCCATATATTCTCTATCACATATTATATGGTTTTTCTATGATGTTATGATACAACCCCAATGCTATTAATGTATAAATGCACTTTCGTCACTACATGCACTTTATATCACACATGATCTTGTTCATTGCTTTGTGATACGTGCAATTGCGCAATACCTTGTTGCCTATATATTTCTCATTACATACTGTAGTTTGCCACGATATTATTATACAACCCCACTGCTATTTGAGCCTATATGCCTTAACCATGGGCAAGTGTAAGCTCATACAAATGCATTTTAATCAGCTATGCACTTTATATCACACATGATTAGCATTCATATAAGTCATCTATGAATGCAAACCTACAAGCAATACAACTCTTCACACATATTCACTGTTATATCATAGTATATTATAATTTGTTTTTAAGAATCTAACATGCACATAGACACCTTCCTAAATATTCATATTTGGTATAATTAGCATTGACGGGACACTTCCATCCCAACATATACACTGAGGTCACTCTATATAATTAGGTATTTTTGGTTATTTGTCTTAAGGCGGTATTATATATTAGCACTATATACATGATGCACATGTCGATTTTGATATCTACAATAGTTATAATTACTTAGTTTTATGTAATAACGTCTATACATGTCTTTGAATATGAATTATTTTTGATGTTTATAATATGAATTTCACGTTGTTACTTACAGTGATATTATATATGCATGATTAAACACACATTTCACAAAATTTGCTGCACCTATTTATTTTTTCACTTTGGAGCATGAGCACTTCACCTTTGTGTCTTTTCACGTGTCTTAATTGTGTACCATGTCACACATTATTAATTATGCACCACTATTATAATAAGTATAACTATTAACATAATAAAGTCCATGGGGTACATACATCTCGACCTTTTGGGTATTTTTTGTGATTAATGCATATGGGACAAGGCGAAATTACGTAGCCCGCTATGTCTATGTTTATATTTATGGGATGCAGTGAATTAAATTTCTCTTATGCTGCCCTTACCTTGTCCCACTTCCAATATGGACGGTTGATGCGCATTGTCTTGGCAGCTGGTTCAGACTTCCGGTCATCTCCTGGGAAAAAGTTTTGCGGTGTTTGCACAAATAATGCTCTTGCTATGCTAAAATGTCACTCAGGATTTCAACATTTGGTACAAAATGAATGTAATGCCCTGCAGCCTAACCCAGTAATGAAATGCCCTGCAGTAGCATCCAGTAATGTAATGCCCTGCAGCCTACCCCAGTAATGAAATGCCCTGCAGTAGCATCCAGTAATGTAATGCCCTGCAGCCTAAACCAGTAATGAAATGCCCTGCAGTATCATCCAGTAATGTAATGCCCTGCAGCCTAACCCAGTAATGAAATGCGCTGCAGTAGCATCCAGTAATGTAATGGCCTGCAGCCTACCCCAGTAATGAAATGCCCTGCAGTAGCATCCAGTAATGTAATGCCCTGCAGCCTACCCCAGTAATGAAATGCCCTGCAGTATCATCCAGTAATGTAATGCCCTGCAGCCTACCCCTGTAATGAAATGCCCTGCAGTAGCATCCAGTAATGTAATGCCCTGCAGCCTAACCCAGTAATGTAATGCCCTGCAGCCTAACCCAGTAATGAAATGCGCTGCAGTAGCATCCAGTAATGTAATGCCCTGCAGCCTACCCCAGTAATGAAATGCCCTGCAGTATCATCCAGTAATGTAATGCCCTGCAGCCTACGCCAGTAATGAAATGCCCTGCAGTAGCATCCAGTAATGTAATGCCCTGCAGCATACCCCAGTAATGAAATGCGCTGCAGTAGCATCCAGTAATGTAATGCCCTGCAGCCTACCCCTGTAATGAAATGCCCTGCAGTAGCATCCAGTAATGTAATGCCCTGCAGCCTACCCCAGTAATGAAATGCCCTGCAATAACATCCAGTAATGTAATGCCCTGCAGCCTACCCCTGTAATGAAATGCCCTGCAGTATCATCCAGTAATGTAATGCCCTGCAGCCTAACCCAGTAATGAAATGCCCTGCAGTATCATCCAGTAATGTAATGCCCTACAGCCTACCCCAGTAATGAAATGCCCTGCAGTATCATCCAGTAATGTAATGCCCTGCAGCCTAACCCAGTAATGAAATGCCCTGCAGTCAGGGCCGGATTAAGGTTGGTGGGGGCCCCTGGGCGCAAAATCTGGTGGAGGCCCCCCGACTTAGACAATCATTTTAACTATTATTAGACATAGATGTGCGTTTCTGGGATTCGTTTACAAACGCATCCAAAAATACAACTCGCAGACACAGTCTAAGGCTTCTTAGAATGTGTTTACGCCCCGTACTTGCAGGAAAATAGAGAGCAAGCTCTTTTTACCGTGGACAGTATGGTACAGTGACATACGTTGCGTTCACCGTACCATTGCCGGACGCCATAGGCGTCTATGAGGACGGATATTTGGTCTGTACAGCCGGATACACATCCCCATAACGTTCATGTGAAAGGGGTCCAACAGGAATATAATTACTATAATACTGCCCCCTATGTACAAGAATATAACTACTATAATACTGCCCCCTATGTACAAGAATATAACTACTATAATACTGCCCCCTATGTACAAGAATATAACTACTATAATACTGCCCCCTATGTACAAGAATATAACTACTATAATACTGCCCCCTATGTACAAGAATATAACTACTATAATACTGCCCCCTATGTACAAGAATATAACTACTATAATACTGCCCCTTATGTACAAGAATATAACTACTATAATACTGCCCCCTATGTACAAGAATATAACTACTATAATACTGCCCCCTATGTACAGGAATATAACTACTATAATACTGCCCCCTATGTACAGGAATATAACTACTATAATACTGCCCCCTATGTACAGGAATATAACTACTATAATACTGCCCCCTATGTACAAGAATATAACTACTATAATACTGCCCCCTATGTACAAGAATATAACTACTATAATACTGCCCCCTATGTACAAGAATATAACTACTATAATACTGCCCCCTATGTACAAGAATATAACTACTATAATACTGCCCCCTATGTACAAGAATATAACTACTATAATACTGCCCCCTATGTACAAGAATATAACTACTATAATACTGCCCCCTATGTACAAGAATATAACTACTATAATACTGCCCCCTATGTACAGGAATATAACTACTATAATACTGCCCCCTATGTACAAGAATATAACTACTATAATACTGCCCCCTATGTACAAGAATATAACTACTATAATACTGCCCCCTATGTACAAGAATATAACTATTATAATACTGCTCCCTATGTACAAGAATATAACTACTATAATACTGCCCCCTATGTACAAGAATATAACTACTACAGGAATACAATATGCATAACACAAATATCTGCACCCCCACTGCAGGAGTGGTGTGTAAGATATGGCATTACACAAAGGACTGCTGCAACCTGTAGCCCTGTACATTACAAAGTTCTGCCATGTGTACTATAACTACAATCTACATGAATAAATGATATACACTGTGAATACAGAATTATATTTTGTTATATTTCTTGCGTCACAGTGTAATAGATTATGTGTTAAATCCACATATACTGCCATACTGTAGTTTTGCAGTGTATTGTAGGATCCAGGGGTGTAAAAAAATAGTAAAACAAAATGTTATAAAAAAAATACAACTAAAAATTGAAATCACAAATCCTCTAGAACTGATATCAAAATTAAAAAACAGTAAAAATCACAAACATATTAGGCATCCCCGAATCACAAAATGTCTGATCTATCAAAATATGATAATGGTTATTCTCGGCATTGAACCCGGTAACGCAAAATAGCGCCCAACTGTTCGAAAGCCACTTTTTTTCCATTGCAACATAAAAAATGTAATGTAAAAGTGATCAGATGGTCCTACAGTACCCAAAATGGTAGCAAAGAAAACATAGGGCATCCCACAAAATTTCACATCTCAAACATCTCCACATACCAAAGTATGAAAAAATTATTTGTGCCAAAATATGGTGAAACAGAGAATTTTCTTTTTATACAGAAGGTTGTAATTTTTTAAAATGTATTAAACCACAATAAATTTGTTATCCCTGTGATTGTACCGAGACAAATGCATTTTTTTTTACCAATTTCACTGCATTTGGAATTTTTTCCCACTTCCCAGCATATGTCGTGGAATATTAAATACCGCCACTATGAAGTACAATTTGTTATGCAGAAAACAAGCCCTCACACAGCTCTGTACATGCAAAAATAAAAAAGTAATAGATTTTTAAGTTGGGGAGTGTAAAAAGGAATTAAAAAATAATAATAAAGGGCCTCGGCGTTAAGGAGTTAATAACAATAAATCTAGTGACAACCTAATGCTATCCCACAAAAACAATAAAGTGCTCACTTTAATTAGTATTTGCATAATTTGTGCCCCAGCCCTCCTAATAATACTCTAATGTAGTTTTAATTGTAAATAGTGAGTCCCTCACCTGCCCCAGCAGTGCCCCTTCCCCCACATACACTTCAAGTCTCACAGAGAAAGATAAACAATTGGGCAGCAGAGGTTATGTTATTTAGTACATTACCCTGTCCATGCTGCTTTTAAAGCTACTGTCACCTCTGGCCTTCTCCACGCTGACGCTGTAAATCTCCCTGGGGTCCTGGTTTCTGCCATTCAGCCTGTAGCCGGGCCCGCGCACCGGAGCGCAGCACATAGTAAGTGCCGACACTCCTCCACGCTACACAGGTCGCGCAATGACGTCACTAGCGCGACCTGTGTAGCTGACCTGTGTACGGGCCAGGCGCGGTGGATAGAATAGCTAGTCTTCAACCCTGAAAAGAAGGAGCAATGCTCTGCATCCAGCACTCTGTGCTCTGCAGCCAGTCGCTCCCAGCTGACTGTTCTAGTACTGGAGCGGGCAGCTACAGGTGCGGGCCAGCGGCACATCACTGCCGCTGATTCGCACATGAGTGGAAGCGCTGCGATCGCAGCGCAGCTGTCACTCATGTGACAGTCAACTTCCTGAGCTGACAGGAAGCATCGGCGCCGATGTGCAGCGCCGATGCAAATAAAACTACCGGACCCGTTACTTAATGTCTGTGTCGGCACATATATAGTCAGCTGGTGGGGGCCCCCTGGGGGGGCAAGATGGTGGGGGCCCCGGGGCTCGCGCCCCTAGAGCCCCGCCTTTAATCCGGCCCTGCCTGCAGTAGCATCCAGTAATGTAATGCCCTGCAGCCTACCCCAGTAATGAAATGCCCTGCAGTAGCATCCAGTAATGTAATGCCCTGCAGCCTACCCCTGTAATGAAATGCCCTGCAGTAGCATCCAGTAATGTAATGCCCTGCAGCCTACCCCAGTAATGAAATGCCCTGCAGTAGCATCCAGTAATGTAATGCCCTGCAGCCTACCCCTGTAATGAAATGCCCTGCAGTAGCATCCAGTAATGTAATGCCCTGCAGCCTACCCCTGTAATGAAATGCCCTGCAGTAGCATGCAGTAATGTAATGTCCTGCAGCCTAACCCAGTAATGAAATGCCCTGCAGTAGCATCCAGTAATGTAATGCCCTGCAGCCTAACCCAGTAATGAAATGCCCTGCAGTAGCATCCAGTAATGTAATGCCCTGCAGCCTAACCCAGTAATGAAATGCCCTGCAGTAGCATCCAGTAATGTAATGCCCTGCAGCCTAACCCAGTAATGAAATGCCCTGCAGTAGCATCCAGTAATGTAATGCCCTGCAGCCTACCCCAGTAATGAAATGCCCTGCAGTATCATCCAGTAATGTAATGCCCTGCAGCCTAACCCAGTAATGTAATGCCCTGCAGCCTAACCCAGTAATGAAATGCCCTGCAGTAGCATCCAGTAATGTAATGCCCTGCAGCCTACCCCAGTAATGAAATGCCCTGCTGTAGCATCCAGTAATGTAATGCACTGCAGCCTAACCCAGTAATGAAATGCCCTGCAGTAGCATCCAGTAATGTAATGCCCTGCAGCCTACCCCAGTAATGAAATGCCCTGCAGTAGCATCCAGTAATGTAATGCCCTGCAGCCTACCCCAGTAATGAAATGCCCTGCAGTAGCATCCAGTAATGTAATGCCCTGAAGCCTACCCCAGTAATGAAATGCTCTGCAGTAGCATCCAGTAAAGTAATGCCCTGCAGCCTAACCCAGTAATGAAATGCCCTGCAGTAGCATCCAGTAATGTAATGCCCTGCAGCCTACCCCAGTAATGAAATGCCCTGCAGTATCATCCAGTAATGTAATGCCCTGCAGCCTAACCCAGTAATGAAATGCGCTGCAGTAGCATCCAGTAATGTAATGGCCTGCAGCCTACCCCAGTAATGAAATGCCCTGCAGTAGCATCCAGTAATGTAAGGCCCTGCAGCCTACCCCAGTAATGAAATGCCCTGCCTTAGCATCCAGTAATGTAATGCCCTGCAGCCTAACCCAGTAATGAAATACCCTGCAGTATCATCCAGTAATGTAATGCCCTGCAGCCTACCCCAGTAATGAAATGCCCTGCAGTAGCATCCAGTAATGTAATGCCCTGCAGCCTACCCCAGTATTGAAATGCCCTGCAGTAGCATCCAGTAATGTAATGCCCTGCAGCCTAACCCAGTAATGAAATGCGCTGCAGTATCATCCAGTAATGTAATGCCCTGCAGCCTAACCCAGTAATGAAATGCGCTGCAGTAGCATCCAGTAATGTAATGCCCTGCAGCCTACCCCCGTAATGAAATGCCCTGCAGTATCATCCAGTAATGTAATGCCCTGCAGCCTACCCCAGTAATGAAATGCCCTGCAGTAGCATCCAGTAATGTAATGCCCTGCAGCATACCCCAGTAATGAAATGCGCTGCAGTAGCATCCAGTAATGTAATGCCCTGCAGCCTACCCCTGTAATGAAATGCCCTGCAGTATCATCCAGTAATGTAATGCCCTGCAGCCTACCCCTGTAATGAAATGCCCTGCAGCCTACCCCAGTAATGAAATGCGCTGCAATAACATCCAGTAATGTAATGCCCTGCAGCCTACCCCTGTAATGAAATGCCCTGCAGTATCATCCAGTAATGTAATGCCCTGCAGCCTAACCCAGTAATGAAATGCCCTGCAGTATCATCCAGTAATGTAATGCCCTGCAGCCTACCCCAGTAATGAAATGCCCTGCAGTATCATCCAGTAATGTAATGCCCTGCAGCCTAACCCAGTAATGAAATGCCCTGCAGTAGCATCCAGTAATGTAATGCCCTGCAGCCTACCCCTGTAATGAAATGCCCTGCAGTAGCATCCAGTAATGTAATGCCCTGCAGCCTACCCCTGTAATGAAATGCCCTGCAGTAGCATGCAGTAATGTAATGTCCTGCAGCCTAACCCAGTAATGAAATGCCCTGCAGTAGCATCCAGTAATGTAATGCCCTGCAGCCTAACCCAGTAATGAAATGCCCTGCAGTAGCATCCAGTAATGTAATGCCCTGCAGCCTAACCCAGTAATGAAATGCCCTGCAGTAGCATCCAGTAATGTAATGCCCTGCAGCCTAACCCAGTAATGAAATGCCCTGCAGTAGCATCCAGTAATGTAATGCCATGCAGCTTAACTCAGTTATGAAATGCCCTGCAGTAGCATCCAGTAATGTAATGCCCTGCAGCCTACCCCAGTAATGAAATGCCCTGCAGTAGCATCCAGTAATGTAATGCCCTGCAGCCTACTCATGTAATGAAATGCCCTGCGGTAGCATTCAGTAATGTAATGCCCTGCAGCCTAAACCAGTAATGAAATGCCCTGCAGTAGCATCCAGTAATGTAATGCCCTGCAGCCTACCCCTGTAATGAAATGCCCTGCGGTAGCATCCAGTAATGTAATGCCCTGCAGCCTAAACCAGTAATGAAATGCTCTGCAGTAGCATCCAGTAATGTAATGCCCTGCATCCTACCCCTGTAATGAAATGCCCTGCAGTAGTAATATTTAATCATGCTAAAAGCATTTAGTTAAAGCACACCTGGGGGTTCTGTTAGGCTTCTTGCTGTCACAACATTCCAGAACCAACATCAGGCCCTATAAATGGATTAACATAGGGAGAACAATCTCTCAGTCCAGCTAGATTCCACCGTGGCTATTGAGTGGCCCTTAACAGTGTAAAAAATATGCTGTGGTAGAAGAAGACAGGAAGGCACTAAGACATATTTATTTTCAAATAATGTTTATAAAATATTAATAATAATAAAAATAATAATCATAATCTTTATTTACATAGAGCCAACAAATTCCGCAGTGCTTTACAAATCAATATGAAAACACCACAAATTACAGGTGCACATTATCTAGTCAGTTCCACTGTGGTCAAAGCGATCTAAAGAATAATGATTTTAAATTGGTTAAATTAATATGTTAAGTGTTATTACTATGTTGTTGAGATACTGTAGTTGAGATACTGTTTAATATTATATTTTGTAATGTCTTCTAAATGATTAGCTCAATAAACTGAGTGAAATATTCTTAATTACAATTTATTAGGGCAAGATAATTCTCAGAAAGTCTGAGAAAAAATAAGCCATTTTCTAAATTATATTTAGCTGGCTTGTTTAACAAATATTATGTATTGTTGACATGTTTTCTTCATTTATTACAATGTTTTCTTCCTAAGCTATTTACATGCCAACCAGATTTACTATCCATATATTTATTCAAGTTTACTGTGAATTCCATTCGTAATAAATTCTAACGTGCATTAAACATGCAGTCTGAGAACAGATATATTAGGTGCAAAGGCCCAGAATCATTTATTTATCTTTACTTAAACACTGAAGTTACTCCCTGCACAAAAGTTTTATCGATGTTTCTGTATTATTTTACAAACATTATTTAGCATTTATGCTATAATTGTTTGCATTTTACCGGTGCAATTAAATTGGTTATATATATTAGCTCTATGGTAACATGCAAGGCATCACGTAATAAAGAAAAAATATACAACACATTATAATTAGAGATGAGCGAGCACTAAAATGCTCGGGTACTCGTTATTCGAGACGAACTTTTCCCGATGCTCGAGTGCTCGTTTCGAGTAACGAGCACCATTGAAGTCAATGGGAGACTCGAGCATTTTTCAAGGGGACCAAGGCTCTGCACAGGGAAGCTTGGCCAAACACCTGGGAACCTCAGAAAAGGATGGAAACACCACGGAAATGGACAGGAAACAGCAGGGGCAGCATGCATGGATGCCTCTGCGGCTGCTTAATCGCACCATTATGCCAAAAGTATGGGCAACAGCATGACCATGACAGAGTGACAGAATGAGGCTAGATAGCATCTAAAACATGCAATAATTGACCCTGACACTATAGGGGACGGCATGCAGAGGCAGCGGCAGCAGCGGCAGGCTAAAGAGTGGCATGGCGACATACCCTAAATGGACTCAGGCTTCAAACCAATGGGTGGCAGAGAGGAACCAAAGGAGGTGAGCAAGAAGCGCTCAAATAATATCGGTACATGATAAAAGTTTGCCAGTATATTTTGTGGATTACACAGCAGGGTGGCGACAAAGTTAACATTGAAGCCATGAAAACAATCCAAAATTCTGCCTGACACAGCTCGTTTGATAAGGGGACCATGTATGGAGGCAGTGAACTAGTAGTAGATTAAAGGTGCTGCAGTTAAAACTATGTTAGTTGGATCTTGGCATGGAGCTGGCGCTCCGCTGCCAGGCGAGCTTTCGCCAATCCAAGCCCCTGTCTCTAGGCTACTCCCCAAACAGCACTTCTAAGAACCTTTTGTATAAGATCAAGTGTAGTAGCGTTCTTATAAGTTTGGGATATGGCGGGTGAGGGGAATGTAAACATCTGCGCAAGAAGCGCGGAAATAATATCCGTAAATGAAAAAAGTTTTCCAGTATATTTTGTGGCTTACACAGCACGGTGGCGACAAAGTTAACAAGTTTGATGTGGAATGCCCTGTAATAGCTCTTGGGCGGTGTGCCTTTTATCACCTAGGCTCAGCAGTTTGAGCACCGCCTGCTGTCGCTTAGCGACGGCACTGCTGCTGTGCCTAGAGCTACCGACTGATGGCGCCATGCACACGGATGGTAATTCGGAGGAGGAGGAGGTGGAGGAGGGGTGGGAGGAGGCATAGTAGGCCTGAAACACCTGGACCGAGGTAGGCCCCGCAATCCTCTGCGTCGGCAGTATATGACCAGACCCAGGGTCAGACTCGGTCCCAGCCTGCACCAAGTTAAGTGTAGTAGCGTTCTTATAAGTTTGGAATATGGCGGGTGAGGGGAATGTAAACAGATGCGCAAGAAGCGCTGAAATAATATCCGTAAATGGTAAAAGTTTGCCAGTATATTTTGAGGATTACACAGCAGGGTGGCGACAAAGTTAACAAGTTTGTTGTGGAAGCCATGAAAACAACCCAAAATTCTGCCTGACACAGCACGTTTGATAAGGCGGCCATGTATGGAGGCAGTGAACTAGTAGTAGATTAAAGGTGCTGCAGTTAAAACTATGTTAGTTGGTTCTTGGCATGGAGCTGGCGCTCCGCTGCCAGGCGAGCTTTCGCCAATCCAAGCCCCTGTCTCTAGGCTACTCCTCAAACAGCACTTCTAAGAACCTTTTGTATAAGATCAAGTGTAGTAGCGTTCTTATAAGTTTAGGATATGGCGGGTGAGGGGAATGTAAACAGATGCGCAAGAAGCGCTGAAATAATATCCGTAAATGGTAAAAGTTTGCCAGTGTATTTTGTGGATAACACAGCAGGGTGGCGACAAAGTTAACAACTTTGATGTGGAATCCATGAAAACAACCCAAATTTCGGCCTGACACACCTCATTTGATAAAGGGACGATGTATGGAGGCAGCTCTATGGACGACTTTTGGAGGTAGCAATGGAGACAACGTGTGGAGGCTGCTATGGAGACAATTCAATTTGGATAGTGCCTGTATGTGGCAGTCCAAAAAAGTTTTCAAACCAGAGGAGCAGGTAGGTGGCCCTCCAGAAAAATGGAATAGATTGAGTGCCTGTATGTGGCAGTCCAAAAAAGTTTTCAAACCAGAGGAGCAGGTAGGTGGCCCTCCAGAAAAATGGAATAGATTGAGTGCCTGTATGTGGCAGTCCAAAAAAGTTTTCAAACCAGAGGCGCAGGTAGGTGGCCCTCCATAAAAATGGAATAGATTGAGTGCCTGTATGTGGCATTCCAAAAAAGTTTTCAAACCAGAGGAGCAGGTAGGTGGCCCTCCAGAAAAATGGAATAGATTGAGTGCCTGTATGTGGCAGTCCAAAAAAGTTTTCAAACCAGAGGAGCAGGTAGGTGGCCCTCCAGAAAAATGGAATAGATTTAGTGCCTGTATGTGGCAGTCCAAAAAAGTTTTCAAACCAGAGGAGCAGGTAGGTGGCCCTCCAGAAAAATTGAATAGATTGAGTGCCTGTATGTGGCAGTCCAAAAAAGTTTTCAAACCAGAGGAGCAGGTAGGTGGCCCTCCAGAAAAATTGAATAGATTGAGTGCCTGTATGTGGCAGTCCAAAAAAGTTTTCAAACCAGAGGAGCAGGTAGGTGGCCCTCCAGAAAAATTGAATAGATTGAGTGCCTGTATGTGGCACTCCCAAAAATTGTTTAAAACAGAGGACCGGGTCGGTGGCCCTCCATAAAAATTAAATGCATAAAGTACTATAGCTAGAGCCAGTGGGCCCTGTCAAAAAATAGCCAGTTTCCTCTGCTTTACTTTACAAAGAGGAGGAGAAGGAGGAAAATGAGGAGGAGGAGGAGTGGATAAATTATTCAGGTTGAGCTTCCTTCACCTGGTGGAGATTGGAAATTAGGAGAAATCCAGGCTTTATTCATCTTGATAAGCGTCAGCCTGTCAGCGCTGTCAGTCGACAGGCGTGTACGCTTATCGGTGATGATGCCACCAGCTGCACTGAAAACCCGCTCGGACAAGACGCTAGCGGCAGGGCAGGCAAGAACCTCCAAGGCGTACAGCGCCAGTTCGTGCCACATGTCCAGCTTTGAAACCCAGTAGTTGTAGGGAGCTGTGTGATCATTTAGGACGATGGTATGGTCAGCTACGTACTCCCTCACCATCTTTCTGTAAAGATCAGCCCTACTCTGCCGAGACTGGGGACAGGTGACAGTGTCTTGCTGGGGTGACATAAAGCTGGCCAAAGCCTTGTAAAGCGTACCCTTGCCAGTGCTGGACAAGCTGCCTGCTCGCCTACTCTCCCTCGCTACTTGTCCCGCAGAACTACGCACTCTGCCGCTAGCGCTGTCAGAAGGGAAATACTGTTTCAGCTTGTGCACCAGGGCCTGCTGGTATTCATGCATTCTCACACTCCTTTCCTCTCCAGGGATGAGAGTGGAAAGATTTTGCTTGTACCGTGGGTCCAGGAGAGTGAATACCCAGTAATCGGTGCTGGAATAAATTCTTTGAACGCGAGGGTCACGGGATAGGCAGCCTAGCATGAAATCTGCCATATGCGCCAGAGTACCAACGCGTAAGAATTCACTCCCCTCACTGGCCTGACTGTCCATTTCCTCCTCCTCCAACTCCTCCAACTCCTCTTCTTCTGCCCATACACGCTCAACAGTGAAGGACTCAACAATGGTCCCCTCTTGTGTCTCGCCAATATTCTCCTCCTCTTCCTCCTCATCCTCCTCCACCTCCACCTCCTCCGATATGCGCTGAGAAACAGACCTAAGGGTGCTTTGGCTATCAACAAGGGAATCTTCTTCCCCCGTCTCTTGTGAGGAGCGCAAAGCTTCCGACTTCATGCTGACCAGAGAGTTTTTCAACAGGCCAAGCAGCGGGATGGTGAGGCTGATGATGGCGGCATCGCCACTGACCATCTGTGTTGACTCCTCAAAGTTACTCAGCACCTGACAGATATCAGACATCCACGTCCACTCCTCATTGTAGACTTGAGGAAGCTGACTGACCTGACTACCAGTTCTGGTGGAAGTTGACATCTGGCAGTCTACAATCGCTCGGCGCTGCTGGTAAACTCTGGATAACATGGTCAGTGTTGAATTCCACCTCGTGGGCACGTCGCACAACAGTCGGTGAGCGGGCAGTTGGAGGCGGCGCTGCGCTGCCCTGAGAGTGGCAGCATCTGTGCTGGACTTCCTGAAATGCGCACAGATGCGGCGCACCTTCGTGAGCAAATCAGACAGATTGGGGTATGTCTTGAGGAAACGCTGAACTCAGACATGGCACATGTGTCAGTCTGCCGAGTTGCAGAGCCGCCACCAGGTTACGGCCGTTGTCACACACAACCATGCCTGGCTTCAGGTTCAGCGGTGCCAGCCACAGATCAGTCTGCGCCGTGATGCCCTGTAATAGTTCTTGGGCGGTGTGCCTTTTATCGCCTAGGCTCAGCAGTTTGAGCACCGCCTGCTGTCGCTTAGCGACGGCACTGCTGCTGTGCCTAGAGCTACCGACTGATGGCGCCATGCCCACGGATGGTCGTTCGGAGGAGGAGGTGGAGGAGGGGTGGGAGGAGGAGGAGGCATAGTAGGCCTGAAACACCTGGACCGAGGTAGGCCCCGCAATCCTCGGCGTCGGCAGTATATGACCAGCCGCAGGGTCAGACTCGGTCCCAGCCTCCACCAAGTTAACCCAATGTGCCGTCAGCGATATATAGTGGCCCTGCCCGGCAGCACTCGTCCACGTGTCCGTGGTCAGGTGGACCTTGTCAGAAACGGCGTTGGTCAGGGCACGGATTATGTTGTCTGACACGTGCTGGTGCAGGGCTGGGACGGCACATCGGGAAAAGTAGTGGCGGCTGGGGACCGAATACCGAGGGGCGGCCGCCGCCATGAGGCTGCGAAAGGCCTCGGTCTCTACTAGCCTATAGGGCAGCATCTCCAGGCTTAGCAATCTGGAGATGTGCACATTAAGGGCTTGGGCGTGCGGGTGGGTTGCACTATATTTGCGTTTCCGCTCCAGCGTCTGGGGTATGGAGAGCTGAACGCTGGTGGATGCTGTGGAGGATCGTGGAGGCGACGATGGGGTTTTTGTGGCAGGGTCCTGGGCAGGGGGCTGACTATCAGCTGACACAGGGGAAGGAGCAGTGGTGTGCACGGCCGGAGGTGAACGCGCTTGTTGCCACTGAGTGGGGTGTTTAGCATTCATATGCCTGCGCATACTGGTGGTAGTTAAGCTATTAGTGGTGGAACCCCTGCTGATCCTGGTTTGGCAAATGTGGCACACCACAGTCCGTCGGTCATCCGGTGTTTCCTTAAAGAACCTCCAGACTTCTGAAAATCTAGCCCTCGCCGCAGGAGCCCTCGCCACGGGAGCTTCACTAGTTGACACATTTGGCGCTGATGCACCAGCTCTGGCCCTGCCTCTCCGTCTGGCCCCACCACTGCCTCTTCCAACCTGTTCTGGTCGAGGACTCTCCTCCGTCTCAGAAGCACTGTGTTCACCCGGCCTCTCAACCCAGCTTGGGTCTGTCACCTCATCATCCTCCGATCCCTCAGTCTGCTCCCCCCTCGGACTTCCTGCCCTGACAACAACTTCCCCACTGTCTGACAACCGTGTCTCCTCATCGTCGGACACCTCTTTACACACTTCTTCCAGTACGTCAACAAGGTCATCATCACCCACAGACTGCGACTGGTGGAAAACCTGGGCATCGGAAAATTGCTCATCAGCAACCGGACAAGTGGTTTGTGACTGTGGGAAGGGTCCAGAAAACAGTTCCTCAGAGTATGCCGGTTCAAATGGCAAATTTTGCTGGGAGGGGGCAGACTGGGGGGGAGGAGGCTGAGGTGCAGGAGCTGGAGGAGTGCCGATTTCGGTGACATGGGTGGACTGCGTGGAAGACTGGCTGGTGGACAAATTGCTCGAAGCATTGTCGGCAATCCACGACATCACCTGTTCGCACTGTTCTGGCCTCAACAGTGCTCTACCACGAGTCCCAGTAACTTCAGACATGAACCTAGGGAGTGTAGCTCTGCGGCGTTCCCCTGCTCCCTCATAAGCAGGTGGTGTCTCACCCCGCCCAGGACCACGGCCTCTGACCCCTGCAGTAGTTGGTCGCCCTCGCCCTCTACCCCTAGCCCTCGGGTTAAACATTTTGAAAATGAGAGTTATAACTTTAATTTTTTTTTTTACTTTTTTTTGTGTTTTGTTTTTTTTTGTGTGTTTTTTAGTTTTTAAAACCAAACGATGCTATCCTATTGCTATGGCTATTTTCTAGCCAAGTATGAAAGCACACTGCTATGCCAGATGAGATGACACTGAGTTATTAAAAAAATAAACGTAAAATAAAAAAGGAAATGGCAGACTGTGCCTAATTGAAATCCAACCCCGGGCCCTAATAAATTTTCCCACTTCGGTCTTTGCGATGGATATGTGCGTCACTAAGCGCAAAACACAGTGGTCGCAAGTCTCACTCCAAATTGCTCACAATTTGCTAGTAGATGCACTGCAGCAACTACAGCCACCAGCAGATCAACCAGAAATCAAATATATATAACGCTACTGTAGGCGTAAGTAAGCCGTTTGGATTCTCCTATGGCTATTTTCTAGCCAAGTATTAAAGCACACTACTATGCCAGATGAGATGACGCTGAGTTATGAAAAAAATAAACGTAAAATAAAAAAGGAAATGGCAGACTGTGCCTAATTGAAATACAACCCCGGGCCCTAATAAATTGTCCCACTTCGGTCTTTGCGATGGATATGTGCGTCACTAAGCGCAAAACACAGTGGTCGCAAGTCTCACTCCAAATTGCTCACAATTTGCTAGTAGATGCACTGCAGCAACTACAGCCACCAGCAGATCAACCAGAAATCAAATATATATAACGCTACTGTAGGCGTAAGTAAGCCATTTGGATTCTCCTATGGCTATTTTCTAGCCAAGTATTAAAGCACACTACTATGCCAGATGAGATGACGCTGAGTTATGAAAAAAATAAACGTAAAATAAAAAAGGAAATGGCAGACTGTGCCTAATTGAAATACAACCCCGGGCCCTAATAAATTTTCCCACTTCGGTCTTTGCGATGGATATGTGCGTCACTAAGCGCAAAACACAATGGTCGCAAGTCTCACTCCAAATTGCTCACAATTTGCTAGTAGATGCACTGCAGCAACTACAGCCACCAGCAGATCAACCAGAAATCAAATATATATAACGCTACTGTAGGCGTAAGTAAGCCGTTTGGATTCTCCTATGGCTATTTTCTAGCCAAGTATTAAAGCACACTACTATGCAAGATGAGATGACACTGAGTTATTAAAAAAATAAACGTAAAATAAAAAGAAACTGGCAGACTGTGCCTAATTGAAATCAAACCCCTAATAAATTTTCCCACTTTGGTGTTTGAGGTGGATATGTGTGTCACTAAGAGCTAAACACAACGGTAGCAAGTCCCCCTGCAAATTCCTCACAATATGGTACTAGCTGCACTACTAGTGCCAGCAAGCCCAGCCACAAGCAAATAAAAAAAAAAAGTATAACGTTATTGTAGCCCTAAGAAGGGCTGTTGGGTTGTTGTAGAATCACTCCTGCCTAACAGTAAGCTAATAGAACACCCTAACGCTTTCCCTGACCAGCAGCAGCTCTCTCCCTAGCGGCATCCAGACAGAGAATGATCCGAGCAGCGCGGGCAGCGGCTAGTCTATCCCAGGGTCACCTGATCTGGCCAGCCAACCACTGCTATCGACGTGTAAGGGTACCACGTCATGCTGGGTGGAGTGCAAAGTCTCCTGGCTTGTGATTGGCTCTGTTTCTGACCGCCAAAAAGCAAAACGGCGGGAGCTGCCATTTTCTCGAGCGGGCGAAATACTCGTCCGAGCAACGAGCAGTTACGAGTACGCTAATGCTCGATCGAGCATCAAGCTCGGACGAGTATGTTCGCTCATCTCTAATTATAATATGTCTCATGTCATAGCTTCTAGGCTTACAAGTTTAATATCAGATTTTTTTTGCAATCTCTTTTGATCTGTAACAAATGTACTTTTATTGTCTTCGTAGGGCTATTTTCAAATTAGTATAGCTGCTTCCACTTATGACATAAGCCACAATGCCCTGAACTTTCTTCTGATAATTGCTACTAGCATCTAAAAGAGCTCTATTGTCTTAACAGCTTCTTTCAACTTTCATTGTGATTGCTATCATTTTTGTGGGAGAACAGTTCTGCATACAGTACTGTTCTTACCATACATCTGTAATACAATGGAGTGCACGGAACTTGATGGGTCCTTCAGAGTTCAGAAAGGTATATCATTATTTTACTGTATACATTATTAAAACATACTACATTACTTCTTTGTATATATTACAGAGGTGTATCTAGTCTGTCATGGGTGCCCCTTCAACCCCTGTCCCGGGTCGCAGGTGCACCCATGTTCCTCGGTGTGCCCCGCTGCGCTCGCTGTTCCCCTCACCTAGCCAGGTTCCCGCGGCGTCTCCTGTGGGTCCTTGCACACGTCCCTGCTGCCTAGGGTGCGCGCGCCGACTCTGTTGAATTTAAAGGGCCAGCACACCGATAATTGGCACTGGCCCCCTGCCTTCCTGCTAAATTCCCAGCCTCTTCCTGCAGTTCCAAGAAACTTAAAAGATGCTGCTTTCAGTCATATTTTGATACTTACTCCGCTACTTGGGGCTGTAGGAAGAGGAAGAATTAGACAGGTTTTGGAGGGCCTCCTGCTGACCCCAGGATTCTCTGTGTACAGAGGGAAACTGGAAAGAAGCTAAAATGATGAAAATTTTCCATCTTTCTACTGTGTTGCTGTCTTTAGGAGGCCAATATGATTGAAAGTTGTTGAAAAGGGAGCAATAAGTTACTGCTTTCATTTTTGGTTGGTACCTCGGGATAAATAAGCGGGGTTTTGGGTTGCAGTTTGGGCACTTGACCTCTAAAAGGTTTGCCATCACTGCCTTAGAGAAAACTCCCAAGCAATATTCCTGCATTCCTGTGTGTTCTTGCTCCTGAGTCCTGTGTTCCTGCATTCTGTGACCTGTGACCTCCCATTGTTGACCCCGGATTGGACCTGACCACGAGTCTCCTGCTAAGGTACCTCGACCTTGGCTGCCACCGCGGGCTAGTCGCACCTGTGGAACAACCTGGTGCCACCCCGCTTCAGAACGACCATGCTGCTTTGGTGGAGACCATGCTGCTCTGGTGGAGACAGCGTGCCACTTAGACTCATGTCCCAGGTGTCGGCTAGTACCACCTCCCGCGGTGGTCCAGAGGATCCACTTATTCCGAACCCTGACACAGTCTTCCTGCTGCTGCACTCTTCCTTTTCTCTTGCAAAGTGTACCCCACACATAGCATAAGGCAGAGGGAGTGTAACATCCCCTTTAGTGCCCATGATAACCAGAATTGTAGACTTTAAACTTTTAATAGCACTGGTGATCAGATATGAGCCATTAACCCTAAATCTGTCCTATAGAGTCTTATTACAAATGCCTGCCCTGCTTTAATCCACCATAAATCCTAATAGTATTAACTCAATTCTCTGCTACAGACCCTCCATTTCTTTAAACCTTTCCAGAAACTATTAGAAATACACTAAATGGTGTCCTCGGCTTTATGTGTATTAAAAATTACAGTATATTTTCCAAAGATTATGCATCATATTGTTGATTAATTTAATGTAAGTTTTACCCCATTAAAAGTATGTGGACATTAATAGAATGTACATGTTTTGTTGGTGGATCTTACAAATTATAATTACACATGAAAATGATATCTACTATGTTTTACATGATGTACAATAGGCTGTGAAAAGGTCAGATTTTAATTATCTTCCACAGGTTTTACAAGCATTAAATCAATTTGCATGTTGTCTCAGAGGATAAATTGGTTGTTTCCATTTAATTGTGTTAAGGAAATTTCAACTCATGTTGATCCTTTTGACCTGCAAAGAGCAAATTAATAGCTAATTACGTGTTTTGTAAAGGTAATTTTTAGAAGTGAATTAATTTATAGTATTTCTAAAATGATGGAACAAAGCAAATTATATACAGACAGGTAATAACATTGGCACTAGAGATGAGCGAACATGCTCGTCCGAGCTTGATGCTCGGTCGAGCATTAGGGTACTCGAAACTGCTCGTTACTCGGACGAATACTTCGCCCGCTCGAGAAAATGGCAGCTCCCGCCGTTTTGCTTTTTGGCGGCCAGAAACAGAGCCAATCACAAGCCAGGAGACTCTGCACTCCACCCAGCATGACGTGGTACCCTTACACGTCGATAGCAGTGGTTGGCTGGCCAGATCAGGTGACCCTGGGATAGACTAGCCGCTGGCCGCGCTGCTCGGATCATTCTGTCTCTGGATGCCGCTAGGGAGAGAGCTGCTGCTGCTCAGGGAAAGCGTTAGGGTGTTCTATTAGCTTACTGTTAGGCAGGAGTGATTCTCAAAGAACCCAACAGCCCTTCTTAGGGCTACAATAACGTTCTACTTTTTTTATTTTAATTTGCATCTTTTACCATTTTGTGAGGAATTAGCAGGGGGACTTGCTACCGTTGTGTTTAGCTCTTAGTGGCACACATATCCATAGCAAAGACCGAAGTGGGAAAATTCAGTAGGGGTTGGATTTCTATTAGGCAATAACTCAGTGTCATCTCATCTGGCATAGTACTGTGCTTCCTTTGATACTTGGCTAGAAAATAGCCATAGGAGAATACAAACAGCTTCTTGAAGCCTACAGTAGCGTTCTATATATTTGATTTCTGGTTGATCTGCTGGTGGCTGTAGTTTCTGCAGTGCATGTACTTGCCAATTCTGAGCAATTTGTAGTGAGACTTGCGACCGCTGTGTTCTGCGCTTAGTGGCGCACATATCCATAGCAAAGGCTGAAGTGGCAAAATTCAGTAGGGGTTGGATTTCTATTAGGCAATAACTCAGTGTCATCTCATCTGGCATAGTACTGTGCTTCCTTTGATACTTGGCTAGAAAATAGCCATAGGAGAATACAAACAGCTTCTTGAAGCCTACAGTAGCGTTCTATATATTTGATTTCTGGTTGATCTGCTGGTGGCTGTAGTTTCTGCAGTGCATGTACTTGCCAATTCTGAGCAATTTGTAGTGAGACTTGCGACCGCTGTGTTCTGCGCTTAGTGGCGCACATATCCATAGCAAAGGCTGAAGTGGCAAAATTCAGTAGGGGTTGGATTTCTATTAGGCAATAACTCAGTGTCATCTCATCTGGCATAGTACTGTGCTTCCTTTGATACTTGGCTAGAAAATAGCCATAGGAGAATACAAACAGCTTCTTGAAGCCTACAGTAGCGTTCTATATATTTGATTTCTGGTTGATCTGCTGGTGGCTGTAGTTTCTGCAGTGCATGTACTTGCCAATTCTGAGCAATTTGTAGTGAGACTTGCGACCGCTGTGTTCTGCGCTTAGTGGCGCAC
The DNA here is from genome assembly GCF_040894005.1 of Engystomops pustulosus. NCBI lineage: Eukaryota > Metazoa > Chordata > Amphibia > Anura > Leptodactylidae > Engystomops > Engystomops pustulosus. The sequence goes on from NC_092413.1 coordinate 107,403,060, forward strand.
ATATCCATAGCAAAGGCTGAAGTGGCAAAATTCAGTAGGGGTTGGATTTCTATTAGGCAATAACTCAGTGTCATCTCATCTGGCATAGTACTGTGCTTCCTTTGATACTTGGCTAGAAAATAGCCATAGGAGAATACAAACAGCTTCTTGAAGCCTACAGTAGCGTTCTATATATTTGATTTCTGGTTGATCTGCTGGTGGCTGTAGTTTCTGCAGTGCATGTACTTGCCAATTCTGAGCAATTTGTAGTGAGACTTGCGACCGCTGTGTTCTGCGCTTAGTGGCGCACATATCCATAGCAAAGGCTGAAGTGGCAAAATTCAGTAGGGGTTGGATTTCTATTAGGCAATAACTCAGTGTCATCTCATCTGGCATAGTACTGTGCTTCCTTTGATACTTGGCTAGAAAATAGCCATAGGAGAATACAAACAGCTTCTTGAAGCCTACAGTAGCGTTCTATATATTTGATTTCTGGTTGATCTGCTGGTGGCTGTAGTTTCTGCAGTGCATGTACTTGCCAATTCTGAGCAATTTGTAGTGAGACTTGCGACCGCTGTGTTCTGCGCTTAGTGGCGCACATATCCATAGCAAAGGCTGAAGTGGCAAAATTCAGTAGGGGTTGGATTTCTATTAGGCAATAACTCAGTGTCATCTCATCTGGCATAGTACTGTGCTTCCTTTGATACTTGGCTAGAAAATAGCCATAGGAGAATACAAACAGCTTCTTGAAGCCTACAGTAGCGTTCTATATATTTGATTTCTGGTTGATCTGCTGGTGGCTGTAGTTTCTGCAGTGCATGTACTTGCCAATTCTGAGCAATTTGTAGTGAGACTTGCGACCGCTGTGTTCTGCGCTTAGTGGCGCACATATCCATAGCAAAGGCCGAAGTGGCAAAATTCAGTAGGGGTTGGATTTCTATTAGGCAATAACTCAGTGTCATCTCATCTGGCATAGTACTGTGCTTCCTTTGATACTTGGCTAGAAAATAGCCATAGGAGAATACAAACAGCTTCTTGAAGCCTACAGTAGCGTTCTATATATTTGATTTCTGGTTGATCTGCTGGTGGCTGTAGTTTCTGCAGTGCATGTACTTGCCAATTCTGAGCAATTTGTAGTGAGACTTGCGACCGCTGTGTTCTGCGCTTAGTGGCGCACATATCCATAGCAAAGGCCGAAGTGGCAAAATTCAGTAGGGGTTGGATTTCTATTAGGCAATAACTCAGTGTCATCTCATCTGGCATAGTACTGTGCTTCCTTTGATACTTGGCTAGAAAATAGCCATAGGAGAATACAAACAGCTTCTTGAAGCCTACAGTAGCGTTCTATATATTTGATTTCTGGTTGATCTGCTGGTGGCTGTAGTTTCTGCAGTGCATGTACTTGCCAATTCTGAGCAATTTGTAGTGGGACTTGCGACCGCTGTGTTCTGCGCTTAGTGGCGCACATATCCATAGCAAAGGCCGAAGTGGCAAAATTCAGTAGGGGTTGGATTTCTATTAGGCAATAACTCAGTGTCATCTCATCCGGCATAGTACTGTGCTTCCTTTGATACTTGGCTAGAAAATAGCCATAGGAGAATACAAACAGCTTCTTGATCTTGAAGCCTACAGTAGCGTTCTATATATTTGATTTCTGGTTGATCTGCTGGTGGCTGTAGTTTCTGCAGTGCATGTACTTGCCAATTCTGAGCAATTTGTAGTGAGACTTGCGACCGCTGTGTTCTGCGCTTAGTGGCGCACATATCCATAGCAAAGGCCGAAGTGGCAAAATTCAGTAGGGGTTGGATTTCTATTAGGCAATAACTCTGTGTCATCTCATCTGGCATAGTACTGTGCTTCCTTTGATACTTGGCTAGAAAATAGCCATAGGAGAATACAAACAGCTTCTTGAAGCCTACAGTAGCGTTCTATATATTTGATTTCTGGTTGATCTGCTGGTGGCTGTAGTTTCTGCAGTGCATGTACTTGCCAATTCTGAGCAATTTGTAGTGGGACTTGCGACCGCTGTGTTCTGCGCTTAGTGGCGCACATATCCATAGCAAAGGCCGAAGTGGCAAAATTCAGTAGGGGTTGGATTTCTATTAGGCAATAACTCAGTGTCATCTCATCCGGCATAGTACTGTGCTTCCTTTGATACTTGGCTAGAAAATAGCCATAGGAGAATACAAACAGCTTCTTGAAGCCTACAGTAGCGTTCTATATATTTGATTTCTGGTTGATCTGCTGGTGGCTGTAGTTTCTGCAGTGCATGTACTTGCCAATTCTGAGCAATTTGTAGTGAGACTTGCGACCGCTGTGTTCTGCGCTTAGTGGCGCACATATCCATAGCAAAGGCTGAAGTGGCAAAATTCAGTAGGGGTTGGATTTCTATTAGGCAATAACTCAGTGTCATCTCATCCGGCATAGTACTGTGCTTCCTTTGATACTTGGCTAGAAAATAGCCATAGGAGAATACAAACAGCTTCTTGATCTTGAAGCCTACAGTAGCGTTCTATATATTTGATTTCTGGTTGATCTGCTGGTGGCTGTAGTTTCTGCAGTGCATGTACTTGCCAATTCTGAGCAATTTGTAGTGGGACTTGCGACCGCTGTGTTCTGCGCTTAGTGGCGCACATATCCATAGCAAAGGCCGAAGTGGCAAAATTCAGTAGGGGTTGGATTTCTATTAGGCAATAACTCAGTGTCATCTCATCTGGCATAGTACTGTGCTTCCTTTGATACTTGGCTAGAAAATAGCCATAGCAATAGGATAGCATTGTTTGGTTTTAAAAACTCAAAAAAAAACAAAAAACACAAAAAAAAAAAAAAAAAAAAAAAAAAAAAAAGTAAAAAAAAAAATAAAGTTATAACTCTCATTTTAAAAATGTTTAACCCGAGGGCTAGGGGTAGAGGACGAGGGCGGGGACGTGGGCGTCCAACTACTGCAGGGGTCAGAGGCCGTGGTCCTGGGCGGGGTGAGACACCACCTGCTGATGAGGGAGCAGGGGAACGCCGCAGAGCTACACTCCCTAGGTTCATGTCTGAAGTTACTGGGACTCGTGGTAGAGCACTGTTGAGGCCAGAACAGTGCGAACAGGTGATGTCGTGGATTGCTGACAATGCTTCGAGCAATTTGTCCACCACCAGTCAGTCTTCCACGCAGTCCACCCATGTCACCGAAATCGCCACTCCTCCAGCTCCTGCACCTCAGCCTCCTCCCCCCCAGTCTGCCCCCTCTCAGGAAAATTTGGCATTTGAACCGGCATACTCTGAGGAACTGTTTTCTGGACCCTTCCCACAGTCACAAACCACTTGTCCGGTTGCTGCTGAGCAATTTTCCGATGCCCAGGTTTTCCACCAGTCACAGTCTGTGGGTGATGATGACCTTCTTGACGTAGTGGAAGTGTGTAAAGAGGTGTCCGACGATGAGGAGACACGGTTGTCAGACAGTGGGGAAGTTGTTGTCAGGGCAGGAAGTCCGAGGGGGGAGCAGACTGAGGGATCGGAGGATGATGAGGTGACAGACCCAAGCTGGGTTGAGAGGCCGGGTGAACACAGTGCTTCTGAGACGGAGGAGAGTCCTCGACCTGAACAGGTTGGAAGAGGCAGTGGTGGGGCCAGACGGAGAGGCAGGGCCAGAGCTGGTGCATCAGCGCCACTGTCAACTAGTGAAGCTCCCGTGGTGAGGGCTCTTGCGGCGAGGGCTAGATCTTCAGAAGTGTGGAGGTTCTTTAAGGAAACACCGGATGACCGACGGACTGTGGTGTGCAACATTTGCCAAACCAGGCTCAGCAGGGGTTCCACCACTACTAGCTTAACTACCACCAGTATGCGCAGGCATATGAATGCTAAGCACCCCACTCAGTGGCAACAAGCCCGTTCACCTCCGGCCGTGCACACCACTGCTCCTTCCCCTGTGTCAGCTGCTAGTCAGCCCCCTGCCCAGGACCCTGCCACAAAAACCCCATCGTCGCCTCCACGATCCTCCACAGCATCCACCAGCGTTCAGCTCTCCATACCCCAGATGCTGGAGCGGAAACGCAAATATAGTGCAACCCACCCGCACGCCCAAGCCCTTAATGTGCACATCTCCAGATTGCTTAGCCTGGAGATGCTGCCCTATAGGCTAGTAGAGACCGAGGCCTTTCGCAACCTCATGGCGGCGGCCGCCCCTCGGTATTCGGTCCCCAGCCGCCACTACTTTTCCCGATGTGCCGTCCCAGCCCTGCACCAGCACGTGTCAGACAACATCATCCGTGCCCTGACCAACGCCGTTTCTGACAAGGTCCACCTGACCACGGACACGTGGACGAGTGCTGCCGGGCAGGGCCACTATATATCGCTGACGGCACATTGGGTTAACTTGGTGGAGGCTGGGACCGAGTCTGACCCTGGGGCTGCTCATATACTGCCGACGCCGAGGATTGCGGGGCCTACCTCGGTCCAGGTGTTTCAGGCCTACTATGCCTCCTCCTCCTCCCACCCCTCCTCCACCTCCTCCTCCGAACTACCATCCGTGGGCACGGCGCCATCAGTCGGTAGCTCTAGGCACAGCAGCAGTGCCGTCGCTAAGCGACAGCAGGCGGTGCTCAAACTGCTGAGCCTAGGCGACAAAAGGCACACCGCCCAAGAGCTATTACAGGGCATCACGGCGCAGACTGATCTGTGGCTGGCACCGCTGAACCTCAAGCCGGGAATGGTTGTGTGTGACAACGGCTGTAACCTGGTGGCGGCTCTGCAACTCGGCAGACTGACACATGTGCCATGCCTGGCCCATGTGTTAAATCTGATAGTGCAGCGTTTCCTCAAGACATACCCCAATCTGTCTGATTTGCTCACGAAGGTGCGCCGCATCTGTGCGCATTTCAGGAAGTCCAGCCCAGATGCTGCCACTCTCAGGGCAGCGCAGCGCCGCCTCCAACTGCCCGCTCACCGACTGTTGTGCGACGTGCCCACGAGGTGGAATTCAACACTGACCATGTTATCCAGAGTTTACCAGCAGCGCAGAGCGATTGTAGACTGCCAGATGTCAACTTCCACCAGAACTGGTAGTCAGGTCAGTCAGCTTCCTCAAGTCTACAATGAGGAGTGGACGTGGATGTCTGATATCTGTCAGGTGCTGAGTAACTTTGAGGAGTCAACACAGATGGTCAGTGGCGATGCCGCCATCATCAGCCTCACCATCCCGCTGCTTGGCCTGTTGAAAAACTCTCTGGTCAGCATGAAGTCGGAAGCTTTGCGCTCGTCACAAGAGACGGGGGAAGAATATTCCCTTGTTGATAGCCAAAGCACCCTGAGGTCTGTTTCTCAGCGCATATCGGAGGAGGTGGAGGTGGAGGAGGATGAGGAGGAAGAGGAGGAGAATGTTGGCGAGACACAAGAGGGGACCATTGTTGAGTCCTTCACTGTTCAGCGTGTATGGGCAGAAGAAGAGGAGTTGGAGGAGTTGGAGGAGGAGGAAATGGACAGTCAGGCCAGTGAGGGGAGTGAATTCTTACGCGTTGGTACTCTGGCGCATATGGCAGATTTCATGCTAGGCTGCCTATCCCGTGACCCTCGCGTTCAAAGAATTTATTCCAGCACCGATTACTGGGTGTTCACTCTCCTGGACCCACGGTACAAGCAAAATCTTCCCACTCTCATCCCTGGAGAGGAAAGGAGTGTGAGAATGCATGAATACCAGCAGGCCCTGGTGCACAAGCTGAAACAGTATTTCCCTTCTGACAGCGCTAGCGGCAGAGTGCGTAGTTCTGCGGGACAAGTAGCGAGGGAGAGTAGGCGAGCAGGCAGCTTGTCCAGCACTGGCAAGGGTACGCTTTACAAGGCTTTTGCCAGCTTTATGTCACCCCAGCAAGACACTGTCACCTGTCCCCAGTCTCGGCAGAGTAGGGCTGATCTTTACAGAAAGATGGTGAGGGAGTACGTAGCTGACCATACCATCGTCCTAAATGATCACACAGCTCCCTACAACTACTGGGTTTCAAAGCTGGACATGTGGCACGAACTGGCGCTCTACGCCTTGGAGGTTCTTGCCTGCCCTGCCGCTAGCGTCTTGTCCGAGCGGGTTTTCAGTGCAGCTGGTGGCATCATCACCGATAAGCGTACACGCCTGTCGACTGACAGCGCTGACAGGCTGACGCTTATCAAGATGAATAAAGCATGGATTTCTCCTAATTTCCAATCTCCAGCAGGTGAAGGAAGCTCAACCTGAATAATTTATCCACTCCTCCTCCTCCTCCTCATTTTCCTCCTTCTCCTGCTCTTTGTACAGTAAAGCAGAGGAAACTGGCTATTTTTTGACAGGGCCCACTGGCTCTACCTATAGTACTTTATGCATTTAATTTTTCTGGAGGGCCACCTACCCGGTCCTCTGTTTGAAACAATTTTTGTGAGTGCCACATACAGGCACTCAATCTATTCCATTTTTCTGGAGGGCCACCTACCCGGTCCTCTGTTTTAAAAAATTTTTGGGACTGCCACATACAGGCACTCAATCTATTCCATTTTACTGCAGGGCCACCTACCTGCTCCTCTGGTTTGAACAATTTTTGGGACTGCCACATACAGGCACTCAATCTATTCCATTTTACTGGAGGGCCACCTACCTGCTCCTCTGGTTTGAAACATTTTTGGGACTGCCACATACAGGCACTCAATCTATCCCATTTTACTGGAGGGCCACCTACCTGCTCCTCTGGTTTGAAAAATGTTTGGGACTGCCACATACAGGCACTATCCAAATTAAATTGTCTCCATAGCAGCCTCCACACGTTGTCTCCATTGCTACCTCCAAAAGTCGTCCATATAGCTGCCTCCATACATCGTCCCTTTATCAAACGAGGTGTGTCAGGCAGAAATTTGGGTTGTTTTCATGGATTCCACATCAAAGTTGTTAACTTTGTCACCACCCTGCTGTGTAATCCCCAAAATATACTGGCAAACTTTTACCATTTAGGGATATTATTTCAGCGCTTCTTGCGCATCTGTTTACATTCCCCTCACCCGGCATATCCTAAACTTATAAGAACGCTACTACACTTGATCTTATACAAAAGGTTCTTAGAAGTGCTGTTTGGGGAGTAGCCTAGAGACAGGGGCTTGGATTGGCGAAAGCTCGCCTGGCAGCGGAACGCCAGCTCCATGCGCATCATGCGCTTCTTGCGCATCTGTTTACATTCCCCTCACCCGCCATATCCCAAACTTATAAGAACGCTACTACACTTAACTTGGTGCAGGCTGGGACCGAGTCTGACCCTGGGGCTGGTCATATACTGCCGACGCAGAGAATTGCGGGGCCTACCTCGGTCCAGGTCTCAAAGGCCTACTATACCTCCTCCCACCCCTCCTCCACCTCCTCCTCCTCCGAATTACCATCCGTGGGCATGGCGCCATCAGTCGGTAGCTCTAGGCACAGCAGCAGTGCCGTCGCTAAGCGACAGCAGGCGGTGCTCAAACTGCTGAGCCTAGGCGATAAAAGGCACACCGCCCAAGAGCTATTACAGGGCATTCCACATCAAACTTGTTAACTTTGTCGCCACCCTGCTGTGTAATCCCCAAAATATACTTGCAAACTTTTACCATTTAGGGATATTATTTCAGCGCTTCTTGCGCATCTGTTTACATTCCCCTCACCCGGCATATCCTAAACTTATAAGAACGCTACTACACTTGATCTTATACAAAAGGTTCTTAGAAGTGCTGTTTGGGGAGTAGCCTAGAGACAGGGGCTTGGATTGGCGAAAGCTCGCCTGGCAGCGGAGCGCCAGCTCCATGCCAAGATCCAACTAACATAGTTTTAACTGCAGCACCTTTAATCTACTACTAGTTCACTGCCTCCATACATGGTCCCCTTATCAAACGAGCTGTGTCAGGCAGAATTTTGGGTTGTTTTCATGGCTTCCATGTTAACTTTGTCGCCACCCTGCTGTGTAATCCACAAAATATACTGGCAAACTTTTATCATGTACCGATATTATTTGAGCGCTTCTTGCTCACCTCCTTTGGTTCCTCTCTGCCACCCATTGGTTTGAAGCCTGAGTCCATTTAGGGTATGTCGCCATGACACTCTCTAGCCTGCTGCCGCTGCCTCTGCATGCCGTCCCCTATAGTGTCAGGGTCAATTATTGGATGTTTTAGATGCTATCTAGCTTCATTCTGTCACTCTGTCATGGCCATGCTGTTGCCCATAATTTTGGCATAATGGTGCGATTATGCAGCCTCAGAGGCATCCATGCATGCTGCCCCTGCTGTTTCCTGTCCATTTCCGTGGTGTTTCCATCCTTTCTGAGGTTCCCAGGTGTTTGGCCAAGCTTCCCTGTGCAGAGCCTTGGTCCCCTTGAAAAATGCTCGAGTCTCCCATTGACTTCAATGGGGTTCGTTATTCGAGACGAGCACTCGAGCATCGGGAAAAGTTCGTCTCGAATAACGAGT